>NC_089262.1:49491009-49798772 GCF_963930625.1 Muntiacus reevesi
GTAGAAAGTGTGACCTTTGTACTTCCTGGTTTCTTGTATTATAATAGCTTTCTGATTCCTTAACTTCAAGCTCTTGGAATGACTGTAAGCTTTCAATTCTTTGCATTATTCACTGTCCTGTAGTATGAAATTCCTAGAATGATTTCTGTTTCCCTGACTAACATGGCCATATGTATATCTCCCCCCATTTCAGATACCAAAAAGAGAGAAAAGTAGAAAGCAAAATAATGGTAGTAAGGAACTGGAAGAGGATCATCTGAAAATAGAAAATTCTTTATAAGCATGCTTTCTTCCCAACTTGATATTTTTACTTCAGTCATTTCCCTCCCATTAGCCACACCATTGAACTATTTTATACTTGCTCTTATTCTCTGAACTTCCTCATTCCTTTCATCACCATCTTGAATTTTAGGCTTAAATGTACCAAACTGTATCAGCTATCATTTCCATGTAAGACTCAACTACCTCTTTATTCATCAAAAATAATAACCCACAACTGAAGTATAGTTACTTTATTTATTGATCACTATATTTCACGCTTTGTGCCAAGCACCCTACATATATCATTTTTAATTGTCAAGGTAACTTTCAAGGGAGTTTTGTTACAACTATTTGGCATAATTACCTCCATCTCAATCTCTCTCTTGAGACCCAATATACTGTAGCCCACCAGGCTCCTCTGTCCATGGAATTCTCCCAGCAAGAATACTGAAGTGGGGTGCCATTTCCTCCTCCAGAGATCTTCCCAACCCAGGAATTGAACCCTCATCTCTTACATCTCCTGCATTGGCAGGCGGATTCTTTACCACTAGCACCATGTGGGAAGCTGTTCATAAAAAAACAAAAAAATGGAAAAGCAAAAAACCCACTTTTCTAAAAAACTGACATATACTTACATCAAATAATTTACAAATAAAGGAAAGGGCAGTGATGAAAATGAAGCAAATATACAGTTTTATAATCTCACCACCAGAAATAAAACATTAATATTAGGCAAATGTGATTCCAGACATCTTTCTAAGAATATGATGAATACATTGATGAATAGGGGGAAAGAGAACTGAGTCAAGCATTTTCCTGAAGATTTGATTTATATACTACTATAATTTTTATTTAAAATCGTTAAATTTAATCACAACTAATGTTAAAAAAAGGAAAATAACCTGAAGATAGAATTGTTAAGCTTTATGTAACCATAGGATATCATATTGGATTTTAGGATTAAGAAAGATTATGAAAATGTCAATGGTATTAGGATTATTTTTCAAATTATTTAATTTTAGACAACTCACTCTCCCTTCTTAGAAAAAAGATCATCATAATGTTTTCACATTCTCTCTTTCTATCCTCTCATTCCTTCCTCCCATCCTCCCCTCTCTTAATTGTTATTCATACTGCGATCAGGTTTATAACATATACCATCTCTCTATAAACTCAGTTTCTGTAATTGTTTATAATTCAACTTGTAAATGAATTTATTGCAGAGCAATTACTCTGGGATAGTTCTTGTAAGTTTACAACTGCAAATTATACATGTATATGTACAATAATTTGATTAGTATATTTTTTTGTCCCTGAGACTTAAGTCCCATCAAGGCAGAGACTACTTATCTTTGTTCACCACTGAAAAACCGCACTTCACACAGCTCTTAACATAGTAAAGGTATTTAATAATTATTGGTTAGATGAAAATTCAGTGCATTAAGGGCTTCATGGAACACAAACATAGAAAAATAATAATGGAACCGAAAAGAGAATGAGTTGCTCAAGAAAAAATTTTGTAAAGATACTGTCTTGGATAGGCATTGGATTTTGAAAGATGACAGTGTCACAGCTCAAAATATGTGATTTTATTTTAGGGGTAGGAGGGATTGTAGTGAATAAAGAACTAGTTCCACACATGTGTGCATGATATAATTTTATACATTACATATGTTTTGGGCTTCCCTTGTGGCTCAGCTGGTAAAGAATCCGCCCGCAAAGCGGGCAACCTGGGTTCAATCCCAGGGTTGGGAACGATCCCCTGGAGAAAAGAAAGGCTTACCCACTCCAGTATTCTGGCCTAGAGAATTCCATGGACTGTATAGTCCATGAGGTCGCAAAGAGTAGGACACGACTGAGTGACTTTCACTTCACTTTCATATATGTTTTACACATAGAAAACTGTCTGGAAAGATAATACCTAGGTGTTAACCATAGTTATCTGAGAATCATTTGACTCCAAATAATTTTTTCTCATATTTATATCTTTCTCTAAAATCTGACTTTTAAACAGTAAGCACATATTACTTTCATAATCAGGTGAAAAATAATATGGCTATTTTCATCTTGGAAAAAAAATACATTGAAAACAAATATTATCTATGGAGGATTCACTTTGTGCCAGAAAATGCTCCAAATACCCAACAATATTGATTCATCACATATTTGAAATAAAACTGTGAGGTAAGCTTTATTGTTGAGCCTATGTTATAAACAAGGAAAATGAGAACAGAGAGAGGTTAAATACTTTGCTTGCGGTCACATAGCTAGCAAGGAGAGGTGCTATCATTTGAAAGCAAGCTGTCCAGAGTTTACGCCACTCTCCATAACCACCTCTCACAGCAGATCAAGGCTCTGACAATCAGAGTTCTCTTCATACTGTTCTCAACTACAAGAAACCAGCATTAAGGGCAGGCACAGGCAGCCCCCACATTGTAATCTTCTCACTTTCCACCTGTCCACTTAAAAAATTTTAATACCATCCAATGAAGACCTTCGAGCTTGTTCATTTGACTCTCTCTACCAACACTAGGCCACACGCAGAGTTGGGTACATGTCATTCAAAACTGGTTTAGATCCAGTCTTCTTAATAAGCTACATATGGTATTAAACCCCTCCTACATCATTCCTCCATTTTCTTTTCTTAGATTAAATCAATGGATAATTCATCACCTTTTCACAAAGTGCCATTTCCAAACTCTTCAACTGGCATTTCTGCCCCCAATGTAAATGTCATGCCTCATCAAGGTCAGATAATGAAATGTGATGTCGTCTATTTGCCTGAGTTTTCAAGGGTGATTGGTAACTGCTGTCCTATACTCTTTATCCATCATTCTGTACTGCCTTGGCTGCTAAAAGAGTAGGAACTAAAGGTAATTTTTACCCTCCAGGCAAAGTCTATTCCCTCATGTAAGACAGAAAACCAAATACAATAGTGAATCATTCTTAATAAACCTTGGGTACACATCTTTCATTGTGACTTCTGAGCCTTTTTGGTTTCTTTTTTTTCTCTCAGCTCAAAGGGACTCAGAAAAGCAGGTTTTGAGGGCAAGTCTCTTTCTCCCAAAAAGTGCTTTTCTCTGCTATTAAGAAATTGGATAAGTCAGAATCAATGCTTGGGTCTGAATCCTCAATGGATCAGTTCAGTTCAGTCGCTCAGTCGTGTCTGACTCTTTGTGACCCCATGAATTGCAGCACTCCAGGCCTCCCTGTCCATCACCAACTCCCGGAGTCCACCCAAACCCATGTCCATTGAGTCGGTGATGCCATCCAACTATCTCATCCTCTGTCATCCCCTTGTCCTCTTGCCCTCAATCTTTCCCAGCATCAGGGTCTTTTCAAATGAGTCAGCTCTTCGCATGAGGTGGCCAAAGTATTGGAGTTTCAGCTATCAACATCCGTCCTTCCAATGAACACCCAGGACTGATCTCCTTTAGGATGGACTGGTTGGATCTCCTTGCAGTCCAAGGGACTCTCAAGAGTCTTCTCCAACACCACAGTTCAAAAGCATCAATTCTTCGGCACTCAGCTTTCTTTATAGTCCAACTCTCACATCCATACATGATCACTGGAAAAACCATAGCCTTGACTAGATGGACCTTTGCTGACAAAGTAAAGTCTCTGTTTTTTAATATGCTGTCTAGGTTGGTCATAACTTTCCTTCCAAGGAGTAAGCGTTTTTTTTAATTTCATGGCTGCGATCACCATCTGCAGTGATTTTGGAGCCCAGAAAAATAAAGTCAGCCACCGTTTCCACTGTTCCTCAATGGATAGGCTATTGTAAATACAATGTAAGTGGGTGAGGGGTGGGGAGGAAAAGGAGAGTGTATGAGTTACTCCTTTCTCATGTGTGAAATTTAAGTTTTGCATAAACAAGTGCACGTCCTGCATTATACCTTATGGTGTTTAAGTATGTGAGTAGTTTATATGATTTTAAACTTGTTATTGATGCTTTTCAATATATTATATGTCCCTGAACACAGTATACCCTTGCAGGATAGTTCTCTTTAGCACACGTAGATATTTTTATGCTTTTACAACCAACTTCGTTCATGGGAATAAAGTAGACAATTGATCTAGAAAACAAAAGTGAAATATTCCATTTGAGGTCTAGACTCTTTTAACTCAACTAACCGTATAGTTATCAAGTCTTTGTCTCATTTTGTATTGTGTGACTCCTTCCTAAAAGTATAAAATCACCATGGAAAAATAACCAGGAAGATCTAAGATGAAGCTACACTTTTCCCCATTTATGCTTTCATTAGATGAGTCATCTCATTTGTCAGCATTACTCTGACTTGGTCTACATTATTTAAGTTCCTTCTTTTAACTAATCTCATTTGCTTCCATCTATGCCGGTATGTATTGTTTTCTCCTGAGACACAGCGAAAAGAAAATTGTTGTGCTTTTATCTACTCATGTGTTCTTTCCATAATCTGGCAGGGAGTTCAGTACTTAATACAGCATTTTACTGTCACACGATTATGTCATCATCCATCACCACCTATAATTTTTCCAGAGAAACTACTCGGCTTCTCTGTAATTACTGATGCTTCTGCAATGATCACAGACAATAAAATAATAAGAAAGGAACAGACATTTCAAAAACAAGAGCAATGAAAGGATAGTATTCTTTTCCCTCTTTTGATACAACTGAATTCCATCCTTTGACATCTGATGTAATCATTCATATATGTCCACATTTCACTGACTTATGGTCCTAAAGTCTTTTTACTCTGGAAAAAGTGCGAGTTGTCCCATATGCTTTGGTGTTAAGCCCAGCTGCTTGTTTCTCCACAAAGGGACAGCATGTGTTATTTAAGGGGACGCTATGTGACTCTATTTTCATTGGAAAAAACCCTGATGGTGGGAAAGACTGAGAGCAAGAGGAGAAGGGGGTGACATAGCAGGAGATGGCTGGATGGCATCACCAATCAATGGACATAAGTTTGAGCAAACTCCAGGTAATAGTGAAGGACAAGAAAGCCTGGTGTGCTGCAGTCCATGGGATCACAAAGAGTTGGACACAACTTAATTATTAAACAATAATGACAACTATGTGAAAGACTAGGACAGTAGGAAAGAACATTGAATGGGCTCAGACAGATACCTATACTTGGCTTTGAAAATATGCACTATAGTGAAAGTGGCAAGGAAAAAAGCTTAGTCTGTTTTTTCTTAAATATCAGCGAGGAAGACATGTGAAGGTTCTCCATTAATTACTTTATAAACTGGTTATAAGGAAATTAAAAAATAATTGAACTGTATTATTTGTATAAATGAAAAATACACCCCAAATTTAGAAACAAATGGAGTTCAAGAGGAGAAAGTCAATTAGAACACTACCGTGTCTTGACGGAATTCACACTAGCAATATTCTGAAAATTTTAGGGCCTTGCTGCCTAGTTAAGGCTTCCTTGGTGGATCAGCTAGTAAAGAGTCCGCCTGCAGTGCAGGAGACCCTGGTTCAGTTCCTGGGTCAGGAAGATCTCCTGGAGAAGGGATGGGCTACCCACTCCAGTATTCTTGGGCTTTCCTGGTGGCTCAACTGCCAAAGAATCTGTCTGCAATGTGGGAGACCTGGGTTCCATCCCTGGGTTGGGAAGAGCTCCTGGAGAAGGGAAAGGCTACCCACTCCAGTGTTCTGGTCTGGAGAATTCCATGGACTCTACAGTCCATGGGGTGGCAAAGACTGGACACAATTGAGCAACTTTCACTTTGTACCACCTAGTTAGCTTAGCAGAATGGTTTTCCCAACCTCCTCCTTCTAAAAATGGGGTAGTTTCTTTCAGTGAAGGAAAAGATCATCTTGATCATTTCAAAGTACTTCTTAGGCAGATATCTCCCTTTTCTCTTCTTTCTTCTATGTATCACATATCAAATCACTAGTCCATGTTCTAGGCATTAATCCTGGATGCTCATTACTTTACTATTCCTATTACAGAAGTTCTGCAAGATAAGTATTTTTTATTCTCTTTTGCTTAAGAATGAAACTCAGTGTCAGAGAGGTTAATTAGCTTGCTGAGTTCTGGTGGGTGTAAGTAACTTGACTCACATTCAGAATCAGGTCTGACTAGCTCCCAAATTTGTGCTCATTCATTCTTACAAATCCAGGATGTATCAATGGGCTTAACTTGAATCATAGAGGCTTCCTTCAGGCAGTAGAAAGCTGTATCACATCACCAGTTAAAGGAATTCTCGAGGCAGGAGAGGGAATATTTTAGAATGAAGGTTAAGTGTTCTATGTCACAGAGAAGTCATGACTTCTGTGATACTGATTACATACATAGTTGTCCTAACAGTGCCCCAAAGGGGATTTGGCTACTTACTATAAAGTAAAAGTGTTAGTCACTCAGTTGTTTCTGACTCTTTGTGACCCCATGAACTGTAGCACGCCAGGCTCCTCTGTCCATGGGATTCTCCAGGCAAGAATACAGGAGTGGGTTGCTATGCCTTTCTCCAGGGGATCTTCCTGACCCAGGAATCGAACCTGTGTCTCTTATATTTCCTGCATTGGCAGACAGGTTCTTTACCACTAGTGACACCTGGGAAATCCCATTTGCTATAAGTGGCACCTATTTGTCTGAGTTGATTTGTACAGCCACTTTTATGTTAGAAGGTAAGCTAGGAAGAAGTTTTATACCTAGACTTGCACTCGGTGGTGTTAAAGGAAGGAGAATAAGAGGCAAGAGAACAGTAGGTGCTGTGGAATGAACTGTGTCCCCTCAAAAAATTTATATGTTGAAGCCTCACACACACAATGTTAAAATATTTGGAAATGGGGCCTTTAGGAAGCTATTAAGGTTAACATGCCATAAGGGTCTGGTGGTCTTATGGGACCAGAAGAGACGTCAGAGCCCGCTCTCTGCCAGGTGAGGGCAAGAGCAAGGGAGCAGCTCTCTGAAAGTCAAAAAGAGAGATCTCACCAGAAACCTGGCCATGATGGCAACACGATCTCAGACTTCCAGCTTTCAGAACTTGGAGAATATAAATTTCTATCCTTAAAGCTACTCATTCTATATTACTGTGTAATAAAGCCTAAGCTAACTAATGCAGTGGGGGTTTGGAAAATGGTATTTGCTACATTTCTTTAAAAAACAAAAATCACCCCTGTATACCTATTCACAATTGATGGTTTGGTTTCTTAGATCACATGAAAAGAGGAGTTATAGTCAGATGATGGAATACCAATATTCACTGAAAAAATCTCTAAGTACATACAGTTCTGCTTCATGCTGTAGAGGACAAATTATAACATGGAGTTGGGCAGAGGATCTTTGTGAGTGCTAGCGACATCCATATTTAAGTAATGACATTTTACAATATAATTTTTTGAACCATTAACTAAATTGCAAACTTTGTTTGACTTTCTCTGGTTTTCTCCCAATGTTCTTTGCCAGGGTCCCACAATGCATTTACTAGTTGTGTCTCCATAATTTCCTCCAATCTGTGACACACAGTTCCTCAGTAATTCCTTGTGTTTCATGACCTTGACATTTTCTTTCTTTCTTTTTTTAACTTTTTATTTTGTATTGGTGTATAGTTGATTGGGCTTCCCTTGTGGCTCAGATGGTGAAGAATCTGACTGCAATGCAGGAAACCTGAGTTCGATCCCTGGGTCAGGAAGATTTCCTGGAGAACAGAATGGCTACCCACTCCAGTATTCTTGCCTGGAGAATCCCATGGACAGACAGCCTGGTGGGCTACCATCCATAGGGTCACAAAGTATTGGACACAACAGGCGACTAACACTGGCCGTACTTAGAGCTGATTAACAATGTCGGGATAGCTTCAGGTGAACAATGAGGGACTCAGCCATAATTAATGCTGTCTCTTTATAATAGGTTTATCATAACAGAGGCTTTTAGAAGTTAGGCCTGAAATATAGTGATAGTATAGTAATATTAAGGTAATAAGCCTTTTTTTTTTCTTTTTCTTCACTCTATTTGTACAGAGGAAACTGTCTTATTATCCACATCAGATACTTTTGCCTGATATTTTCAGGAAAAGCTCTGACATGCTGCTCAAAAAGCACACATTCTTATTTTAACTTCCAAAAATGTTTAGTTTAGTCAGACATTTCTCTGCCTCTAGAAATACATGCCTTAATGTAAAATGATCTTCTCAGGAACAAAAAGTTACCAGAAAAACATACTAGGTGACATGCTGCTCATAGGGCTGGGACCTCTGGGAAGAGGCATTGGAGGAATCTGACAAATTCCTGTTGGGTATCCCATTTAAGAAACAGTAAAAGACAGTGGCACCAACTTTCTTGACACATCAGGAGTCATTTTTAATAGCAGATGATTCAAAAATTCAGGTTATTTCATACACAATCTGTGCTTTCACTAAGATGCATTCATCCCTCCTGAGTACCTTGTACTTCCCTGGCGGCTATCTTAGACAGGAAACCATAGAGGGCAGGGCAGCGGTCTCACTGCCCCTCAATGATAGCAGCATCTGCAGAAGAGCAGTCCCATTCCCAGAGTGGATACAGGCATGGAAAAATGGGGGAAAACTCTGTGCTTTGAGAAGCAATGTGGTTCAAGCTACTGGGAGATGAAAAATAGCTAAGGGCTGCTAGAAGAGAGGTTGGTTCTATTAAACAAAAAAAAGAGTTGAGACTCATAAATATGCCAACTACTCCTTTGTTTCCCCAAATACTCAGCAAACTGTCCTCAGGGCTTCCTTTCCCTTGTTGGACATCAAGCACTTTGGGGCTCAGAAGCTGTCTAGAATTCAGACTCTCGCTGCCCCGAGTACACCGACTATTGTTAGAGGTCTCTTTAGTTAAGGGCATCAGAAGATACTCTTAATGTTTTATCTGCTCTAACTTTATTTCTAACCTTTGGCCTCACTTGCATCTAACTTTTATCTGTTGTTTCAAGTTTAGCATATTTCATCTCACCATAAAATTTCCCTATTTACCTTTCCTTTTGCTATGACTTCTTCCCCCTCCCTTTTCTGCTCTTAACTTACTTTCAATGATAACAACAAAAATTCCATCCTCTCCTGACTCTACTCTGATTTTTAAATTGAATATGTTCTCCTCTTCTTTCTTTCTATTTTCCCAAAGGCTTATCGATAGAATACTGAGCCTTCACACTGACCAGGCATGCAGGAAACCCTTTCTCCCCAAACTTTTGTGGCTGGTCTCCCTCCAGACACCCACATTTACCTTTAAAAGAACTTTTCTTCAAAATTCTAATTCCAGGAAATTCAAATGCAAATCAAAACTGCAATGAGATATCACCTCACACCTCACACTGGTCAAAATGGCCATCACCAAAAAGCCATGAACAATAAATGCTAGAGAGGGTGTGGAGAAAAGAGAACCCTCCTACAGTGTTGGGAATGTAAATTTGTATAGCTACTATGGAGAACAGTATGGAGGTTTCTTAAAAACTAAAAATAGAGCTACCATATGACCTTGTAGTCCCACTCCTGCATCCATATGTAGAAAAGAAACATGATCTCAAAGAATACTTGCACCCCAATGTTCATTGCAGCACTGTTTATAATACCCAAGACGTGTTCTTATTATTGATCAGTCACTAACATGTGTCCGACTCTTTGCAATTCCATAAACTGCAGCACACCAGGCTCCTCTGTTCTCTGCTACCTCCCAGAGTTTGCTCAGATTCATGTCCATTGAGCTGGTGATGCCATCCAAACATCTCATCCTCTGTCACCCCCTTTTCCTGCTGCCCTCAAACTTTCCCAGCATCAGGGTATTTTCTAGTGAATCAGCTCTTCACATCAGGTGGCTAAAGTATCTGAGATGCAGCTTCAGCATCTATCCTTACAATGAATATTCATGGTTGATTTCCTCTAGGATTGACTGGTTTGATCTTGCTGTCCAAGGAACTCTCAAAAGAGTCTTCTCCAGCACTACAGTTCAAAAGCATCAATTCTTGGGCATTCAGACTTCTACATGGTCCAACTCTCACATCGGTACATGACTACTGGAAAAACAATAGCTTTGACCGTAGGGGTCTTTGTCAGTAAAATGATGTTTCTGCTTTTTAATGCTGTCCAGGTTTGTCAAGCTTTCTTTCCAAGGAGAAAAATCACTGCAGATGATGACCGCAGTCATGAAATTAAAACATGCTTGCTCCTTGGAAGAAAAGCCAAGACATGGAAACAATCTAAATGTCCATTGATAAAGATGATGCAGTACATGCATACAATGGAATATTGCCCACCTATTAAAAAGGATGAAACAATGCCATTCACAGCAACATGAATGGATCTAGAGATTGTTATAGTGAGTGAAGTATGTCAGATAGAGAAGGAGAAATATCATATGACATTCCTTATATGTGGTATCTAAAAAGAAATGATACAAATGAACTTACTTATAAAATAATAACAGACTCACAGACTGTTATAAAAGAACTATGGTTGCTGGCAGGAAGGATGCAGAAAAGGGGTAGTTAAGGAGTTTGGGATGGACATGTACACACTGCTATATTAAAAGTGGGTAGCCAAGAAGGACCTACTGTATATATAGCATGTGGCACTGCTAAATGTTTAGTGGCAGCCTGGACAGGGAGTTTGGGGAAGAAAGGATAGATGTATATGTTTGGCTGACTCCTTTTGCTATTCGCCTGGAACTACCACACATTGTTAATCAGATATACCCTAATACAAAATAAACAAAAATTTTTAAAAAGACCACAGGATAATAATTCTCAATAAGACTATAATTCTCTATGACTTATTGTTGCCTGGTAACATTTCATACCATCAAGTCTATATCTCAAATTTCTATGTATCTTCAATCATACATAATGATCCAACTTGGCATACTATGTAATAGTTGGTAATAATCCAAAAGGGTTTTTAGAATAGGTGGTCACATCTGGGAATAAATCTTCAATGTCAATGATTTTCACATGTTTTAGTTTTATATTTTTCAAACTATTTTGATAAACTATTTATTTCCTCATATATTTTAAAATTAAATCTATTTTTTAATCATAAGTTTAAATATTTGCAAGGGATGGCTTATCCAATTGTAAAATTAACATGTTACAATAAAATTGTTAAGTAATTTTCTTAAAATGCATTCAAGGAGATTTGAATGCCATAGTAATTTGGTACCATCCAAATTTTTCTTCTGAGTAGAGCTATCATTATAATCAAATAATACATACTAATTCAAAACATCTTATAGGCTTTAAAAACTGTTTAATATAAAACCTAAAACTTCATTTGAAATTCATCTCAATGAGACAAATGGTCATGAATTTCTCAATTTTGCTCATTTATTTGTGGGTGAATATATCTCACTGCTGGAATGAGACAAAGTTCAGAACAAAATCTATTATTATATTTTAATTTTAGAGTAAGTTATTGTTGTCATTCAGTTGCTCAGTAATGTCTGACTTTTTGTGACTCCATGGACAGCAATATGATACGCTTCCTGGTACTTCCCAATCTCCCAGAGCTGGCTCAAACTCATGTCCATTGAATCAGTAATGCTATCTGTCATCCCCTTCTCCTGCCTTTAATCTTTCCCAGCATCAGGGTCTTCTCTAATGAGTCAGCTCTTCACATCAGGTGGCCAAAGTATTGGAGCTTCAGCTTCAGCATCAGTCCTTCCAATGAATATTCAGGACTGATTTCCTTTAGGACTGACTGGTTTGATCTCCTTACAGTCCGAAGAACTTTCAACAGTCTTGTCCAACACCATAGCTCAAAGCATCAATTCTTCAGTGTTCAGCCTTCTTTATGGTCCAACTCTCTCATCCATAATGACTACTGTAAAAACCATAGCTTTGACTATACAGACCTTTGTGGACAAAGTAATGTCTCTGCTTTTTAATACACTGCCTAAGTTTGTCATAGCTTTTCTTCCAAGGAGCAAGCGTCTTTTAATTTCGTGGCTGCAGTCATCATATGCAGTGATTTTGGAGCCCAAGAAAATAAAGTCTGTCACTGTTTCCATGGTCTCCCCATCTGTTTGCCAAGACGTAATGGGACCGGATGCCGTGGCCTTCGTTTTTTGAATGCTGAGTTTTAAGCCAGCTTCTTCAGTCTCTTCTGTCAGTTTCATGAAGGGGCTCTTTAGTTCCTCTTCACTCTCTGCCATAACAGTGGTGCCATCTGTATATCTGAGGTTATTGATATCCCTCCCGGTCTTCTTTATTCCAGCTTGTGCTTCAAGCAGTTTGTCATTTCCAATGATGTACTCTGCATATAAGTTAAATAAGCAGGGTGACAATATATATCCTTGAAGTACTCCTTTTCCAATTTCGAACCAGTCTGTTGTTCCATGTCTAGCTCTCATCGTTGTTTCTTGATCTGCATACAGGTTTCTCAGGAGGCAGGGAAAGTGATCTGGTATTCCCATCTCTTCAAGAATTTTCCATACTTTGTTGTGATCCACACAGTCAAAGCCTTTAGTGTAATCAATGAAGCAGATGTTTTTCTGGAATTCACTTGCTTTTTCTATGATCCAACAGATGCTGGCAATTTGACCTCTGGTTTCTCTGCCACTTCTAAATCCAGCTTGAATATCAGAAAGTTCTTGGTTCATGTACTATATAGTAAGTGCTACATATAAATACATAAATGGGAATTGGAGGAGTTTTATTATTGAAATATCATTGTGCATTAGTCACTTAGTCATGTATGACTTTTTGTAACCCCATGGGCTGTATCCCGCCAGGCTCCTCTGTCCATGGAATTCTCCAGGCAAGAAGACTGGAGTGGGTTGCCATTTCCTCCTCTAGGGGATCTTCCTGACCCAGGGATCAAACCCAGATCTTCTGCATTGTGGGCAGATTCTTTACCATCTGAGCCACCAGGGAAGCCTGGAAATATCATTAAATCCTTTGAAATTCTGATGTATGTAAAAAATTTTAAATACTCCCCAAAACCAATTGATAATAATATTAAAAATTCTCAACTGTCTGTCAGCTTTAGACTTGAAACAGATCCTCTTTCAACTGTGTTAAAAGAAAAAAAAAAAAACAAACACTCTTCCTACAAAAAATTGTTAATCATCACAGTGATTTTTTTTTTTAATACCAATGCAGGCCTTAGGCACAGCTCTATAGCAGGTGGAGTCTAACAAGTATGTCAAATGTCCCTTTGATTTCTACTGGAAAACTTCAGATATTTTTCATAGCAATACACCATAAAGATATTAAGGGTGAAAAAGAGGTGAATTTTCTTTTTCTGTAAAATGCGATAGGGACAATTACGAAAAATGGGATTAGGAAAGGAGAACTTGTGACTCCATCCAAATGGATTCTGAAGTAGATCAGTTTCAGGGAAGGAAATCACATGTTAATAACAGGTTTAAAAATACCACAACCAGGCAATCTTGGCAAGGTTTTCACATAACCCAAGTTATACATACCCAGTTTAAAGGTCACAGCTCCATGTAATACCCATGATCTGACTTAGTAAGACACTGACAAGTATTAAATTTTCCTGGAGACATTAATGAGAGAAGGTACCATACCAAATTCCCAGGCAGGCCTCAGGCACAGCTCTACACCAGGTGGAGTCTAACAAGTATTGAAAGATGGGATCGCAGGTTCCTGAGTTCTGGGCTGGTAGGCCTGATAAACAGCTTACATTGTTAGGCTTGGGCTCCTCCGGAGATGTTCTTAGTGCACAGGAAAGTAATAATACTTTACTTCTTTATAATTTATTTGCTTATTTCTCTATTTCTATGAAGCAATTAGAGAGCAAGAAAGGTAAGTTCACCAAGATCATAGGTACTATTTCACAGCCTTTTTTTCCTTCTTTGCAGATTAAGGGAATTTTTTTCCCCACTTGTCCTCCACCCACCAGGCTATAGCAGAACCTACTACAAGATTGTACAAAATGACTTTACCCCTCAGTTCTGCTTCTGAAAGAATGGCAGAACATTTCTTCTCTTCCTCCTGACCTGTGACGCCCCTCATATGGTGCCTAACACGACTTTTCCTCTCTGTTTTGCTGAGGGCCAGGAAGTTCCTCTCAATTGCAGAGGTGATCCTATCCGTTGTTGTAGTTCAGTTGCTAAGCCATGTCTGACACTTTGTGTCCCCATGTACTATAGCCCGCCAGGCTCCTCTGTCCATGGGATTCTCCAGACAAGAATACTGGAGTGGGCTGCCATTTCTTCCTCCAGAGGAATCTTCCCAACCCAGGTCTCCTGCTTGCCAGGCAGATTCTTCACCATTGAGCCACCAGGGAAGCCCTTGTCCACCCAATCTTATCCATTATTACTAGCCTTATTTCAGGACATAGCTGGAAAGTGACAGGCATCTCTTGTACTCACTCACTAGTGGGCCAGTTCTAGCTGTACACTTCCCACCTCTGCCCACACGCCCAAAACACAAGGGACCAGAAGTGAGATCCTACACTGCATCTGGACAGAGGCAGGATGTCACGTACTTGGTGAACTGTGCCAGGACTTCCACAAAGCTCTCTCTTCATCTCATGCCATTCCCTTCCTCCTCCTGACCCAGTGTAGCCACACTGGCCTTCCATCACCAGTTCTTCAGCTGATCTCTGTACATGCAGCTCCCTCCTCTTAGAATATCCTTCTCCAATTGCTAACTGCTTTGTTTCCCTGGTGGCTCAGATGGTAAAGAATCTGCCTGCAATGCAGGACACCTGGCTTTGATCCCTGGGTCTGGAAGATCCCCTGGGGAAGGGAATGGCTACCCTCTCCAGTATTCTTGCCTGGAGAACTATGGGCAGAGGAGCCTGGTGGACTACAGTCCATGAGGTCCCAAAGAGCTGGACATGACTAAGCAAATTCAACTCATAGCTAAAATATTTCCCTCCCAGAGAACACAACATCTTGCTTCTCTTCATTTGAGGCAATCCCTTTGACCACTTTTTCAAACCTCTCTGATGATCTTTGATTTGTTTTATAGTTCTCATGTTCACTTATAATTATACAGTTGCTTGTCTACCTGATTAATTCATGTAATTTTCCTAAGTTTAACTGTAAATGCCCTAAGAGACCAGGTTCATTTTGTCCACTGCTGTGAATACAGCTGATGACTAACTTACAATAGTACAATACACATTTGTTAACAAAATGAATAAAGCCAGAACTTACAGGGCTCCAGCTTAGGCGTGTTTAGAAAGAAATTTCTCCCTTGCCTCATACCAAATAAATTTATAATTGAGACCCTAAATATGGAAATAGTGCTACTTTTGACAAGGTAAGTTGAATAGCAAAAAGAAAACAGAATGAACAACAAGGGGAAAAAATGCTAGTCTAGTGTAGAAACATGCAAAAAGGGAAAGTGGAAGAAGTCATTTATAAGTTTAATAATGTAAAACCACAGAATTTCAAAGTCTTTAAAAAAAAGACTCAACACAGTATATTTATATGGGAAAACCTGAGTCTAGTTATTAGATGCAATAATCAGGGAAGAATTTGAACACAATGGAAAACTGAGTCCTGGATGTTCACAACAAGTTATAACACCTGAGAAGTTCCTTTTTTAACTTTTCAAGATACAGTCATTGGCTCCAATTTGTATAGTCCTCACTAACTTGTTGCCTGGGGCTCTGGGATTCTTCGGTACTGTATAGCTTTTCCTAAAAAGTTTGAAGATAAATAAAGCACACCTAGAACTGTTTAAGGAAGTACTCCTAGAGCTGTTTACACTTCAGTCTGAATAATGAGCATGTTCTCTGCCAGTTGTTTATCCTTAGTTACTCTAAGGACATGGTCTGGTCTGGCTGGAGCCAAAGGTCAGAATTTATCATTTATCAAAGCGACAGCTCTGACCCCATTTGGCTTTTAACCCTTTAGTTTATTAGACATCCACACCAAAGTTTAGGCCAGTTTTCTTCATTAAAATTTCGAACCGAGACTTTTTCAGCTAATATTCTATAAAAGTAGACAAGCTCTATGCCCAATTATATTTGATATTAAGCACAGTTTTATACTTCATCACTTTGTGGAGAAATTCATGAGGACTAATATAAGAATACGGGTAGTTTTTAACCCATGAGTGCATGTGAACTAAAATTGGTGATGGGTGGACTAAGATGAACAGATCTAAAATAATCTTCATCTAATGATTTGACTGCAAGAGTAAGCATATAAAATGGTCTTGTAAACACTGAGGAATAATTTCCAGGGAGAAATTGTAGGCAAGTGCAATGGTCCTACTCCTTTTAAAACTGTAACTTAATTATTTGCTACTATTCTTACATGAGCTAGATACATTCTTCCCCACTTACAGAAATTACAAATATGACATTTTATGACAAGGATCTTTAAAGATTTTGTGTATGTCTGCGTGTATGTGTGCAATGGGGCTCATTTGAGAACCTGATAAAAGTGACTCATCTTCTCTGCAGAAAAAAAAAAAGCAAATACCACTTATTCACCAAAATGTACATATAATTTCCAGAGTTCCAATGGCCCATTTGAAACACATGAAGGAAAAGAAAAACAAAATAAATACAAAAACAAACTACAGAGTACACAGAGTAACTACTTAAAAAGCTCATCACCTTCAGTAGATGTTCCAAGCATTTAATTCTCTTAAAGTCAGTTGTGCAGAATTAATTCTCCTAAGTAACTCTTAACCCTATACACTTAGACTGTAACCCAGGTTACTAAGTCAGTGGCTATGCATTATTATAAAAATATAATGATGGTCTCTATGCAGTTGGTAAGTAGTTGCTGCTTCTAGCAGCCTGCAATATCCAACTATTAGCCTGCCACAACCAGCAGGATACCTGGGACCAAGACACTACCCAGCAACTGAAAACTAAAGCCTCAGTTATAGCAGGGCCTCCAGGAAGCATTGCCAACACCAAAATGGATACCAATTCTCACTGTTTAGTGCCTATACTTTATGTAGTTGTTATAAAAAGTTCTTAATATAACACCTAAGTTTATCCATTTAATCTTTCCCAAAAGTAATAATCAATTTGGAAGGGTGAAAACACTAGGGGCTTTCTTTAGTTCACTGAAATTGAAAGTACAATAGAGCTGTTGACTTTGTCCTATCTTTTTAAGGGTGGAAGTCTGAACAGATTACTCTCAGGTTAATTTTCCTTTGGGAATACAAGCATTGAGATGGAAAGGGAGTGTGGGAGGAAAGGATTCTGGGCAGATCTAGGCAAAGGGTCAGGAAAAGGGAAAAGATCCTTAGGTTGCATGTTGTTAATGTTTAGTCACTCAGTTGTGTCCAACTCTTTGTGACTCCCTTGGATGGTAGCCCACCAGGCTCTTTTGTCTATGAGGTTTCCCAGGCAAGAATACTGGAGTGGGTTGCCATTTCCTTCTCTGGGATCTTCCTGACCCAAGGATAGAACCCATGTCTGTTGCACTGGCAAGCAGATTCTTCACTGAGCTACCAGGGAAACCCAGCCATTTATTTCTTTACCTCCCATGCCTTAGCAGATCATTGTACCATCATTTCATAGAAGTCTGGCAGGACTCCTATTCCTGTTTTTTATTTCTCAGCGTCCAGAAACAGCCAGTGATATTATTTTTCTTTCCAGGTGGAAAGAGCCTGTGTATAGATGAAGCCAAGAAGAGGTAGATCGATGGAGAAGAAAAACGTTCCATTAATGGTTAGGTGATTCTCTGAGTCTCTGGCTCTGTAGTTATTCCTTTTATTTATAAATCTTCAGAGATCCTCACAGCTAAGATAAGTAATACATTATTATTTTTATTATTTAAATAGCTAAGCTACCTTGAGTTAGATTTCTGTCACTTTCAACCAAAAGAGTTTTGCTTAATGTAGAGGACTACATAGAGACCTTGTCTATGTAAAAAGTGGGCTGAAAATAGTGTAATTATTCACATGACAATATACAAATTCTAAATAGAAAGTGTGTCAATAGATTGTGTTCAAATCTATGAACACAATCAATTTTACAGCTATCTGTGATCATTCTTCAGAGGACATGTTCTGATAATTTTTCAATTGCTTTGCAATAAAAAGGCATGAAAGCAACCTATTGCACCGATTGAAAATACTCTGCAGTTTAGGAATTGCAGACTTTCATTCTGATAACAAACATACACAATAGTTCAATGACTATGACAATTAACACCATATTTTTGACAATTTGTGTTTAGAAAACACTGACTATTTTAGGTAAAACAATAGGGTGGCTGAGATAGAATTTTTCAAATAGCTTTTCCAGTAAGAATATGTGGAAGCTTTATTTTTAAAAGAAACTGTAGACTTTCTGATAAAAACTCAAATCATTGCTTTGATCATTAGCTGATTTGTTATTCCATCTCCAAGAAGCTTCAAAACAAAAAAAAATTGCTCAATATTATGGCTTTTTAGCCTATAATTTTTTTCACATTTAAGCATTGTATTCTAGTTTTTCTAATGACTAAATGAGTCCATGAGTGCATTTTATGAACTCCTGCATAATTATTTCCATTCAGTAGAGAGAATTATTAAGCTTCATAGCATTTACCGAAAGCTTTAACCATGAAAGGAATTTTCCATAAGAGCAGAAAATTTGTCACAATGATCAGAAAAAGTAGATCATAAGGTAGTATGAGGATCAATGGTTATAAAGTGAATGAGTTGTAGTGATTCCATCTGCTGCCTAATATATACACATGACTGTTGACTCAAGATTTCATGAAGGGCAACAGGAAAAGTTGGGACCTTTGTGCTTCCAAACAATCTTAGAAAACCTCAGAAGAGCCACCATACATATCTCACTCTTTCTGGCAGTGAAATTCCTTTGACTCTACTCCAGGGATGGCTAAGAGTGCATCTCTAGGTGCACCTTACTGTCAACTGAAAGTAAGGTCCTATCTATTCACGTCAAAGCACTCTAGGCTTATTTACAAGCCCTACAGCAAGATCCATTGGCCTGGGTCACACTGTAAACAACTGTAAACAACCAAGTCCTCAAGGAGAGTGTTGTGACTAACTACAGGGCTTCCAAGGCAAGCGAGATCACCTCGGTATGAAAGACAACCTCCTGGAGTCAAGCATTTCATTAAGACTGATCTGACCTAAACTTTCAGAGCCAGACCTAAAACCAACAGATTACAAGTGGATAAGTCTCAGACAGGTCTACTATGTTCAGGAGACAACATCGTGGGGGTATGTGTGTAAGTCACATCATGTAAATAAGTGAGATGGTGAGGCAGATATGGGATTTCCCAGGAGAGGACTTGGAATGATACTGTAGCAAACATAAAAGAGGTACTCAGCACAGATCCTGCTCAGTTCTATGCTGGGTGCTATATCTGACATGATTTAGATCCCCTGGTCATCCTCTAAAAGGATCCAACGGGGTCTCTAAATTCTGTGACATTTAGATATGGTTACCATGGATGCTACGCTCTTCTGGGCTCTTCTCTTTATATTCAGATAGATGACCATAGAGTCTATTCTTGCTCCTACCTCAGATTTTTGCGGGGCCTTTCCTCTAACAAAAATCCCAGTTTGGTATCAGCATAAGGGACTAGAAAGGGCCACTTATTCAAGGATTTTCACGTTTGGGTAGAGTCTTGGCTTTAGAGATGAACTAAGAGTGGAAACAAGTCAAAGAGCTGACTTATGCTCTGCTTTCCCTGTTTTAGACAGCTCTGCCCTTAGGACTCTAGCAAAGAAAGTAAGATGAGAAAATTAATTCCATGTGCACCTTTACAGACTTGTACATTATTCTTTTAAGAAGAATATAAGATGAAAAAGAACTCCTATTTTACACAGTTAAAAAATAATTCACTCTGTAAAGTTAGGATGAATTTTAAGTAGGCAAATGGTTCAAGATTTTAAAACTTGTATTGCCAAGAATTGTTGGTGATATGTGAAATTACATATATAGTTCTATAGATATAAACATATGAATAAAATTATAAAAATGTGTACACATAGGATCTGAAAGCTAATGTGTGATGATTATGTCTGGATGTGGAAATCCCGGGTAATTTTAATGTTCATTTCTGTAATCTGAGGGGGGATCCCCTAAGTTTTCTCCTGTGACCACCTGCTATATTTATATTCAGAAATAAATTAGCATTTTTATTAAAAAGATAAATAGTAAATGAGTATTTTAAAATACATTATTATTGACCACACTAGTAATACTAATTTTAGAATTAACTAGATAGATATTTGAATCTTATCTCTACCACACTAACTGCATGACTTTAGCAAAAGTGAGTTTTAATCCTTCATGAATTTCAAAGAATTCATCACTGGATCTTAGAGAGTAATCTATCAGTGGGGAAGAGTGGATGATTAAAGGTAGTCACTGATGGGGCTGTTTATAAAACACTCAAAACAAAGTTGTAGGTAATCTGAATGTTAAAAAATAATGTTTAAAATCCTTTTTATTTTGTTATAAAGGGTATACAGTAAGATGTCATTAGTTAGCATTGAGGAGGGATTCCAAGTTTAAAAGAAAAGAATTTTTGTTGTTCAGTCGTGTCCAACTATTTGCGACCCCATGGACTGCAGCACATCAGGCTTCCCTGTCCTTCACCATCTCCCGGAGCTTGCTCAAACTCATGTCCATTGAGTCAGTGCAGCCATTCAACCATCTCGTCCTTTGTTGTTCCCTTCTCCTCCTGCCTTCAATCTTCCCAAGCATCAGAGTCTTTTCCAATGAGTCAGCTCTTCACATCAGGTGGCCAAAGTATTGGAGCTTCAGCATCAGTCCTTCCAATGACTATTCAGGATTGATTTCCTTTAGGATTGACTGGTTTGATCTCCTTGCAGTGCAAGGGTCTCTCGAGAGCCTTCTCCAACACCACAGTTCATCAGTTCTTTGGCACTCAGCCTTCTTTATGGTCCTACTCTCACATCTGTAAATGACTACTGTAAAAACCATAGCTTTAACTAGACGGACATTTGTGGGCAAATAATGTCTCTGCTTTTTAATACACTGCCTAAGTTTGTCATAGCTTTTCTTCCAAGGAGCAAGCGTCTTTTAATTTCATGGCTGCAGTCACCATCTGCAGTGATTTTGGAGCCCAGAAAAATAAAGTCTGTCACTGTTTTCGTTGTTTCCCCATCTATTTGACATGAAGTGATGGGACTGGGTGCCATGATCTTAGATTTGAATGTTGAGTTTTAAGCCAGCGTTTTCACTCTCCTCTTTCACCTTCATGAAAGAGGCTCTTTAGTTCCTCTTCACTTCCTGCCATAACAGTGGTGTCATCTGCATATCTGAGGTTATTTATATTTCTCCTGGCAATCTTGATTCCAGCTTGTGCTTCATCCAGCTTGGCATTTCGTATGATGTACTCTGCATACAAGTTAAATAAGCAGGGTGACAATATATAGCCTTGACATACTCCTATTCCAATTTTGAACCAGTCCATTTTTCCATGTCTAGTTCTAACTGTTGCTTCTTGACCTGCATACCGGTTTCTCAGGGGACAGGTAAGGTGATCTGGTGCTTCCACCTCTTTAAGAATTTTCCAGTTTGTTGTGATCCACATAGCCAAATGCTTTAGCATAGTCAATAAAGCAGAAGTAGATATTTTACCTACATTTTAATGGCTATTACTATGGATTAAATCCATGCCTCACTCCCCTAGTACCAGAAAATGTGACCTTATTTGGAGATGAGGTCTTTTCAGAGGTAACCCAGTTCAAATAAGTTCATTAAGGTTGGATTTAATCCAATTTGTCTGGTGTCTTTATAATAAAAGGGGAAATTTGAATACAGAGACATGTAGAATGAAGATGATATCAAGGGACATTAAGAGAGTTGACCATCTGCAACAACCTATAAGGACAAAAACATAGAATAAATCCTTCTCTCGGAGCCATCTAAAGGAAGCAACTCTGCCAATACTTTGATTTCAGACTAGCCTCCAGAACTGAGACAATCAATTTCTATCATTTAATCTACTCAGTTTGTGGTACTTTGTTACAGTAGCCCCAGGAAACTAATATGGGTACTTAATTTTGCTAAATACATATACTTTTTCTATGAGCACTAGTCATTTATCTTCACCTTCATGGAAAACAAAATTCACAAGGGGAATCAAAAAAACCAATATATTATATAAAAAAAGAATTTGTTTAAAATTATAATTAGTCCAATTCTTCACAGAGGGAATCTCTGAATAAACTGCTCATTTTCTTTCAAAAAGAAGGAACAAGCCCTCAAATTTTATAGAGAAATTGTTTGTTCTATCACTCAAATTTACTGTGTATTAGAATAAATAAGAATATATAGGATGAAAGAAGGCACCTTTAAATTGTGGTCCTTCTTAATCTGTATATTCATTTGCATCTGCTTTATAGAACAACAACACAAAATTGTCTAGAAGGAAGTTTATTTCTACAAGCCACTGAACACTAATGCATAGTTTTAATATGACCAAAAATATGCTGGTCAAGGCTGAAATCCTAAAAATTAATAACTGAGGCAACTGTAATTTTTCCATAGGGAAACAATGAAATTCTGAGCCACTGTGGTATTTAATTACATGAAATCTGGGCCATTAGTTTATAAGTCAATAACTAGTTCTTTTATCTCATATCCAAGTCTTCTTACCAAATCTCTTCCTTCTTTCAAAATAACAGCTAATGCCTCATAAAACACCATTGAAATGGGTATTTCTAGATTTTCTAAACTCTTAGTATGCCAGTCAACTGGGTTTTGAACAGATAGTATATTTTTAGGGCTTCAAGAAGTGTGAACTTATTGATATTCATTTCAACTAAATGGGAAGTGATGTTTTTAAGTTAAAAAATGAATGTGATCCAGTAATACTCTTAATCTGAAAACCATAGTCAGAAATTGAAGTATTGAGAATGGCAAAGAGTGAAAATGAGAATTAAAGAGACAAAGAGAGATTAAAAAGAAAAATGTGCTTCATAAGGCTATGTACTACATATTGTGTCACCATATGTTGGAGGTTATTTTATCTTTATTTTTAAATGACCAAACAAAGGCTTGGAAAGATCAAGTCATTTTCTGAAGCACAAAGAGATACCAAGTAGAAGAACTAGAGTTTGAATCTTTGTCTTTCTGATTCCAAATTCCACTCACATCTGAAAACTGTACATCCAAAATACACAGTTTAGCCAAAAGAATTGAGACTTTTTTTTCTCAACTTATTCTCAATGAAAGGTCATTAGATTATTTATAGTGTTCAGACTATACCTCAATTACTAAATTGAATTCAATCTTACCATTTTGGTATAGGATATTTTATATTTGAGTCTCTGAGATGACATAGTAGATTTATATATAGTTGATGAGTGACAACTTACTTTCTTCCAAAGACATAAAATCCACAAGTACAGGAACAAGAAAATGATGTTAGAGATCAGTTAGTAACAATTCCTCTGTCTGTTAATATATTTCTTTATTCATTCAATGCATCACGTGTGTGTGTGTGTGTGTGTGTGTGTGTGTGTGTGTGTGTGTGTTCTATCAGGTGCTATGATGGGCATTAGGAATCCAGTAATATACAAGGCAGAAAGGGTCACTGTACTGAAGTTTATAGGACCCTGAGACCCAGACACAAACCAAATATACACTGGCTTAAATATGCTAGTGGGATAAGAAGAGACTAGAAAACTCTTAGTCAACAGTTGCAACTTCACTGGATGTGAAGTGAGATTTACTTACTTGAGGAAGATGATTGACTTATTCAAAGAACAGGAACTATTTCTAACTTAGCTCCAAATACATCTCCAGCACCTTACAGTCAATGGATATCTGTTACTCACAACAAAACTGAACTTTCCCATTAAATTTTTTATCACAGGTCACAGTCAGACATGGTGATATAAGACTGACTTCCACTTACTTTCTGCCTTGGACAAACTCTTAGTAAAACTGTCAACACAGAGGCTAAACCAAACAAACATAAGGGAGAATAATTGTTCTTTGAATAATTGATAGATAGCTGAGTAGAATGGGCTAATTGCCCTCTTAGGTAGAGTCAGGATTGATTTTTTCCACCCAGGGCTCATTTTTTCTCACTGTAGTGTCATGCCACTTTACGAGCAGGCCAATTCTTTACCTTCAGCAAAGGTAACTTCCGTGAGAAGGACACAGGACTAACAACCAGTATAATATAGAAGTTCACTGAATCATAGAACCTACACGTTGCTATAGACCCTAAATGTGAGGCCATCTTTCTAGTATAGGAGTGAAGAGGCAGGGCCTATCTTGACAAAAGAGACAGTAGAGATGGAATGAGAATTCAGAATCTTGCTCCTCTTTATTTCTCACCATTTTTTCATTAAGGAAGTTTTGCTAAGTTCCTATTATTTTCTTTAAAACTAAATAGAGCAATAAAGAGAGTGAAAAACCACCCTTTCCCCCCACCAAGTTGAACATACACACACACACACATGCACACAACCTTTTTAGCAAGATAAAAAGGGGGAAAAAATCCACAAATACTAAATTTCTTATAAACTGGGTCCAAACACCCCAACCAACCAAACTGCAGGAATGCTGGAGAGCAAGTGTGATCATAAGCATTCTAGGTGAAAAAGAATGAGAACATCTAGGGATCTTGGTGCTGAAGGTCAAAGCCAGCCTGGCTTCACAAAGCACCAAGTATAGCAGAAGGGGCACCTTAAGCTGAAAAGTCAGAAAAAGCTGGTCTTGTTCCTCCCATCCCTTCTCCACAGTATCCTTCTCAAATTGATGCTGCAGGAATATCCAACTCATTCTAACTGAAGGTTTCTTTTAAAATATAATATCATCACATCCATCCCATGATATTATTTTAAAAAAAAAACAAAAAACAGGAAAGAGCAGCAAAAGTCCCCCATAAATTAAGAAAACACATCAGGAAAAATTTCCAGAAGTGTAAAGAGAAAAGATAAACTGATAATCTATTGTGAATTGCTTTAAAATTATCAAAACAATCACAATTTTAAAAGAAGTGAAAATACAGAATTCACTGAAGATTTTGAAACCCCAAAGGATATTAAAAGATTCCCAAATAACAGGATGGAAGAACTAATAGAATTCAGGGAAGAAAATGAGAAACAATGAAAAGACTTCTTAAAAAATGTTTTCATTACAATGACCACAAGGTAAGATAGATAGAGTAGAAACCATATTAGATAGGCAGGAAAAAAACATGGGAAAAGTAAAGAAAATCAATAGGATAAAGAAAGAATTTTTTAATATGTAAAGGAAAGTGATACATAAAAAACAAATGAAATCTATACATAATTAGAGTCACTGAAGAAAAAAACAAAGATGATTAAAAATATTTATCTATAATTTATATTGGATTGTAGCCTGCCAGTTTCCTCCATCCATTGGATTTTCCAGGCACGAATACTGGAGTGGGTTGCCATTTCCTTCTCCAGGGGGTCTTCCCAACCCAGGGGTTGAACCAGGGTCTCCTGTATTACAGGCAGACTCCTTAGCATCTGAGCCACCAGGGAAGTCCCATTTATTATTTAGAACTACTTTAAATTTTAAGGGTGTATCATATACCTAGGAAAATTGATCTAGAGGGGAAACATTAAGGTATCCTGTTAAATATTAAATATTAAAAATAAAGGAACACTTTCAAACTCATTCTAAGAGGCCATAATCACCCTGATACCAAAACCAGGCAAAGACAACAACAAAAAATAAAACTACAGGTCAACATCATTTATGAACATAGATGCAAAAATCCTCAACAAAATTCTAGCAAACAGAATCCAACAACACATTAAAAAGCTCATACACAATTATCAAGTTGGGTTTATTCCAGGGATGCAAGGATTCTTCAGTATACACAAATCAATCAACATGATATATCACATCAACAAATTGAAATACAAAAAGCATATGATCATCTCAATAGATGCAGAAAAAGCCTTTGACAAAATTCAGCATCCATTTATGATAAAAATGCTTCAACAACATGGGCATAGAAGGAACCTACCTCAGCACAGTAAAGGCCATATATGAAAAACCCACAGAAAACATTATTCTCAATGGTGAAAAACTAAAAGCATTCCCTCTAAGATCAGGAACAAAACAAAGGTGTCCACTCTCACCATTATTCAACACAGTTTTGGAAGTCCTAGCTATGGCAATTAGGGAAAAAAAGAAAAAAGAAATTCAGATCAGAAAAGAAGAAGTAAAACTTTTACTGCTTGCAGATGACATGACACTATACATAGAAAACCCAAAAGAAACTATCAGAAAATTAGTAGAGCTAATCAGCAAGTTCAGCAAAGTCGCAGGATATAAAGTCAATACACAGAAATCACTTGCATTCCTACTATACTAGCAATGAAAAATCAGAAAGAGAAGTTAAAGAATCAATAACATTCACCACTGCAACAAAAAGAATAAGATATCTAGGAGTAAACCTACCCAAGGAGACTAAAGACCTGTATATGAAAAACTGTAAGACACTGATGAAAGAAATCAAAGACAACATAAAGAGAATATTCCATGTTCCTGGGTAGGAAGAATCAACATTGTGAAAATGACTATGCTACAAAATGCAATCTACAGATTCAAAGCAACCCCTATCAAATTACCAATGGCATTTTCCATAGAACTACAACAAAAAATTTCATAATTCATATGGAGACACAAAAGACCCCAAAAAGTCAAAGCAGTCTTGAGAAAGAAGAATGGAGTTGGAGAAATCAACCTTCCTGACTTCAGACTACACTACAAAGCTACAGCCATCAAGACAGTATGGTACTGGCACAAAAACAGAAATATAGACCAATGGAACAAGATAGAGAACCCAGAGATAAACCCATGCAACTAGCGGTACCTTATTTTTGACAAAGGAGGCAAGAATATACAATGGGGCAAAGACAGCCTCTTCAATAATTGGTGCTGGGAAAACTGGACAGCTACATACAAAAGAATGAAATTAGATAACTACCTAATGCCATACACAAAGATAAACCCAAAGTGGATTAAAGACCTAAATGTAAGACCAGAAACTATTAAATTCTTAGAGGAGAACATAGGCAGAACACTTGATGACATAAATCAAAGCAACATCTTCTATGACCCACCTCCTAGAGTAATAGAAATAAAAACAAAAATAAATAAGTGGAACTGAATTAAACTTAAAAGCTTTTGCACAGCAAAGGAAACTACATACAAGGTGAAAAGACAACCCTCAGAATGGAAGAAAACAGTAGCAAAGGAAACAACTGATAAAAAGTTAATTTCCAAAATATGCAAGCCCCTCATACAACTCAATACCAGAAAAGCAAACAACCCAATCAGAAAGTGGGAAAGGGACCTGAAGAAACATTTCTCCAAAGAAGACATACAGATGGCCAACAAGCACATGAGAAGATGCTCAACATCACTCATTATTAGAGAAAGCAAATCAAAACTACAATGAGATACCACCTCACACCAGTCAGAATGGCCTTCATCATAAAGTCTACAAACAATAAATGCTGAAGAAGGTGTGGAGAAAAGGGAACACTCTTGCATTGCTGGTGGGGATGTAAACTGATACAGTCACTATGGAAGACGGTATGGAAACTCCTTAAAAAGCTAGGAATAAAACCACCATTTGACTGAGCAATCCCACTCCTAGGCATAAACCTTGAGGAAATCAAAACTGAAAAAGACACATGTACCCCAATGTTCACTGCAGCATTATTACAATAGCCAGAACATGGAAGCAACCTAGATGTCCATTGAGGATGAATGAATAAAGAAGCTGTGGTACATAAATACAATGGAATACTACTCAGCCATAAAAAGGAACACGTTTGAATCTGTTCTACTGAGGTGGATGAAACTAGAGCCTATTATACTGAACGAAGTAAATCATAAAGAGAGATACAAGTATCGTGTACTGACACATATACTTGGAATCTGAAGAGATGGCACTGATGAATTTATTTTCAGGGCAGCAGTGGAGAAACCGACATAGAGAACAGACCTATGGACACTATAGGAGGAGAGGAGGGAGAAGAGGAGATGCATGAAGAGAGTAACAGAGAAATTTACAATGCCATATGTAAAGTAGACAGCCAATGGGAATTTTCTTGTGTGACTCAGGGAGCTCAAACAGGGACTCTGAGACAGGTTGAAGGGTGGGGTGGGGAGGAAGATGGGAAGGAGGTCAGGGATGGAGTGGACATGGGTGTACCTATGGCTGATTCTTGTCGATATATGACAGAAAACCATAAAATTCTGTAAAACAATTATTCTTCAATTAAAAAAATAGAAAAAAAAGGAAACGTAAAGAAGACAAGAATGTTACCAGCTCTGAAACTGGCAGCAGAGATGTTCTAGTCCAATATGGTCCTAAACGGCAGTACACACGTAGTTATTGAGCACCTAACACAACTGGCTAGTCCAAACTAAGATATGCTGTAGATGTAAAATACACACCAGACACCAAAGACTTAATGTGCATAAAAGAATGCAAAATATTCTGTTCATGATGCTTATATTGACATGTAAAGATAGTTTTGATTATGCAGGATTAAATACAATGTCATTAAAATTTAAAAAAATAAAGAAAAATTCTTTTGGGTCTATGAGCAAAGTTATCTAGTCATTACTGAAAAAACTAAAAGGAACTTTGCCTCGGACCTTGTAATGGAAAATTTTAAAAGCAGAAAACAGTGGAGCAAAACCTAGAAGGCACTCAAGGAACAAGAGCTTAGGCAACAATGTTCTTCAAATATAAAAATTGTGAACATAGAGTTATGAATGTCTACAAACTCAAGGAATATTGTTCCTATAAGCCACTGCTGAGAAAACTAGTAGAGGATAACTGGAAACTTTTGGGAGAAAAATATAAGTTATGGGCCTTGATTGAATCTATTCTATCTAATATATTTGTAAAAATAAAAGTGAGGATAAGACTGAGAGAATAGCATACAAATATACCCTGATAATGTGGCAGTACTTCAATTAAGAAACATGGAAGGAAAACGGAGAGAGAAGGAAGAACAATTATTGATTCCTTCACATATAATGACTGGAAGTCAAAAGATATTATTTAAAACTCAGGAGTATAAAGATAAATACTAAGCAAAATAACACTATTAACCAATATTGACTGGTTGGGGAAAGCAAAGAGAGAAATCAAGAAGAGGTCACAAATTAATTTTATCAAAGCTCTTTTAGATAAAATAGATTATATCTAAAAAGATACATATAAACACAAAATATAAAAAAATAACTAAGAAAAAAGCTTGGAAAAAAGCACAACAAATATCAAAGAAAATAAACCACCAATTGAAGACTTTTAAAATTAAATAAGATGTACATATGCAAAATGTAAAAAACATGAAAGAACTAAAATCAAATACACTAATCATATCAGTAAATGTCAGCTCAGTTCAGTTCAGTCGCTCAGTTGTATCACTCTTTGCAAACCCATGAACCGCAGCATGCCAGGCCTCCCTGTCCATCACCAATTCCCAGAGCCCACCCAAACCCATGTCCATCGAGTCGGTGATGCCATCCAACCATTTCACCCTCTGTTGTCCCCATCTCCTTCTGCCCTCAATCTTTCCCTAAGCATCAGGGTCTTTTCAAATGACTCAACTCTTTGCATCAGGTGGCCAAAGTACTGGAGTTTCAGCTTCAACATCAGTCCTTCCAATGAACACTCAGGACTGAATTCCTTTAGGATGGACTGGTTGAATCTCCTTGCAGTCCAAGGGACTCTCAAGAGTCTTCTCCAACACCACAGTTCAAAAGCATCAATTCTTCAGTGCTCAGCTTTCTTTATAGTCCAACTCTCACATCCATACGTGACCACTGGAAAAACCATAGCCTTGACTAGATGTACCTTTGTTGGCAAAATAATATGTTAGAATTTTAATATGCTGTCTAAGTTGGTTGTAACTTTCCTTCCAAGGAGTAAGTGTCTTTTAATTTCATGGCTGCTGTCACCATCTGCAGTGATTTTGGAGCCCAGAAAAATAAAGTCAGCCACTGTTTCCCCATCTATTTGCCATGAAGTGATGGGACCGGATGCCATGATCTTAGTTTTCTGAATGTTGAGCTTTAAGCCAACTTTTTCACTTTCTTTCACTTTCATCAAGAGGTTCTTTAGTTCTTCTTCACTTTCTGCCATAAGGGTAGTGTCATCTGCATATCTGAGGTTATTGATATTTCTCCCGCCAATCTTGATTCCAGCTTGTTCTTCCTCCAGCCCAGCATTTCTCATGATGTATTCTGCATATAAGTTAAATAAGTAGGGTGACAATATACAGCCTTGACATACCCCTTTTCGTATTTGGAACCAGTCTGTTGTTCCATGTCCAGTTGTAACTGTTGCTTCCTGACCTGCATACAGATTTCTCAGAAGGCAGATCAGTTTGTCTAGTATTCCCATCTCTTTCAGAATTTTCCACAGTTTATTGTGATCCACACAGTCCAAGACTTTGGCATAGTCAATAAAGCAGAAATAGATGTTTTTCTGGAACTCTCTTGCTTTCTCGATGATCCAGCAGATGTTGGCAATTTGATCTCTGGTTCCTCTGCCTTTTCTATAATCAGCTTGTGAATGTAAAGGATTTAAAAATCATCTATTACAATAAAAAATGTTCATATTAGACTACAAAATTTTATAGATTATAATATGTATGTCACGAATAAGAGATATACTAAAGTGCTTCTGAGAAGTTAAAAATGAAAGAACCCACAAAGATGTACCATACAAATGAAAGAAGAAATCAGGAACTGTGATCTTACCATGAGAAAATGTAGAATACTGGAGAAAAAATTAAATTAGAAAATAAATAATGCTGAATTCCATAATTCACAATAAAGAACACATCAATAATCTATATAAAAATAACAGCATAAATTCCCATAAAGCATAAATTATAAAAGATTAAAGGAGAAATAGTTAGAAACATACTAGTATGAAACTTTACATCTCTCAGTTATCAAAAAGTAAATAGAGATAGAAAACTCCCAAATAAACAAGGTAGAAGTTATAGATGTACACATACATCAAATTATGTACTGTAACAATAAAGAATACTCCTACTGTTCAAATTCTTTGAATATTCATAAAATCTGATAACATACTCAGCCACAAAGAAACGCCAAAATTTCAAAATAGTACATGTAACAAAGATAATACTTCTGTTCACAAGTCAAGAACCAAAAACAATAAAATCAGAGATCAATAACAACAAAAGTCCTTTACGCTGGAAATTCTTAAAATCTATATATTTTAGATCAAAGCAGAAAAACAAGCTGTAATTGAAGACTTTTAAAAAAATAGCTATAGTGAAAATACTGCCTACCATAGGCTATACTATATAGCTAACAGAACATTCAGAGGGACACATGTAGTCTTTAGTCCTAATGTTGGTAAAAACAACAATAAAAATGGATAACAAGTTTCTAGTAGAAATAAGAACTAAATAGAAATAAATGAAGGAATAAATTTGCCACAAATTCTTAACTGAACCTAGAATATTTACAGTGGCATTTACTTCCCTCATCCACTCTTCTTTCCCCATATGAAACAGCACCAATAAATCAGACACACATTTGACGCCACACTGGAAATAGCAGTGAACATATCTGAAACTCTTATTCCTGCCTTCAGAACTACCTCTCTTCTCAGGGTTCTTCAATCTTACATTTTTTTCAGATAAGACAATACCTAAATTGCAACTAAATGAATAATTCTAATGAAATTTTGTGATATGAGCTTATGCACTTGAAATAGCTTTTATCATTGATCTATAGCCTTACAGAGGGACAACACGAGTAAATATTCTCTCTTAAGATATGTGGTTATGTATATACACTGGAGTATCAGATTTTTTATTTTCTAAGTCAAGGCTGAGGCCTGTGGTATATGCCCACCAATTTTGAGGAGCTTGTGCTGTGAGATCTACAGTTCTTAAGAGGTGATCTAAAATTTAAAAGCTGTGATTGTTTTATGTGTGAATAATGTGTCCATGACAGGATCAAGCAGCTTTTCCTACTGAGGAGCAGAAAATCATTATGAAAGTATTGAGGGTACAATCAAGAGTCAGAAAGCTATATTTTAAAAGTTTTTTTTGAGTATTAGAAAAGAAAAATAAAACAGATTAACCTTCCAGTTATCTAATATGCTCAGAGCAATCTATGAGAAAACTTTGAAATGTATTTTGCAAAAGGTGATTTGGAATTAACAGCTTTCTGTGATTTGGAGGTTGGCAGAGACACCAAACATGTACAAATTGTTAAAAGGATCATGTTGCTAGGAAATTAGGATCACTGGTAATAGCAACCTTAAGTCTACATAGAGTCTTGGATTGTGGGGTTGAGAAGGATGTGACATGAATTAGTTTGGCTACTTTGTGGTTCAGCAGGGAGGCAGAAGTCAGGGAATCCTCACTTCATGAAATCTTAACCAGTCTCCAGTGTAACAGAATCTGTTATGCATCAAAACTGAGCAGAGAAAGAGAAAGGTAAATTTCCCAGAGAAATGGAATGAATGTGAATCTAAAATTCAAAGCCTGGGTAATCTGACTCAATATCTGGTTCCATCTCTGCATTTATTCATTTCCAGATAAACTTATTCAGTAACAAAGTGAGAAGGAAAACACATTTTTATAATATAGACTCATGGCCAATTCTGAATCTCAAAGTACAATACCTAATATTTATTTATTTACTTACCAAGAGCAAGATATTTTATTCTAATCTAAAATATTGTTTCTGAAGTATTTTGATCAACATCCAGCCTGAGGGTGAACTGGTGAATTTCTACCTCTTTGTCACCAGTAACTAGGTATGAGAACCTGGACTAATCATCAGGATTCCCTCACCTAAAAAATAAGAGAATTTGGGCTAGCTGCTAACAAATCTTTAAGTTCGAAGAATTCTATGGCATCATTTGTATACAAAATAAAATGTGTCATACAGCCGAGTTGAACCTTAGAAGCTAGGAGCTGAATCCTGAATCATTTAGTAGAATAATTTTCTCTAAAAATGCTAATGGAATTTCACAATGCTTCTTGCCACACCCACTCTTTTTTCAGAGAATAGAAGATGAGAGAGTGGATTTATGGTAATAGAGCAGACACCCAAACACACTGCAGTTTAATTTTCCTTTATTACTATATTTTTAATTTACTGTGGATGACTAACACTTATTAGTATTCTTTCCTGCTACCACTGACACTGGAAGCTGTTTTCTGTCTGAGTCTTGCCAAACCATGATAGCAAATAATTTTTTAAAATATATTCGAGTCAACCCAAGAAAATTGGGAGAAGATTTCAATGGAGTTTGGAGCTACTGAATTCTGACATGTTTGCTATTCATCTTAGAAATGTGATCTAGATAGAGTATCAGAGAACTAAAAAATAATTAATTTTAGAATCATAATAAGCTATAAATTATCTAACTAGGCCTTCCAATCCAGATGACTTTTAATTTACCAGCAAAGTAAATCACTAGAAGTCTGGTTATAAATCAAAGCTTTTGAATTCAATCTATAGAGAAGAAATTCTTCAAATAGATCACTAACTATCCAGTGCTGGTAATTCAAGTGGGGGTTGGAAATGGTAGAAGAAGTGTGGGAGGGAGATTTGAGGTGGGAAGGTGAAAATGCTGCATAATAACACTTACACTTTCACAAAGAGTGCTTTAACTAAATTGATCAGATTACGTTTTAACGTGGTTGGCACCCTCCCGAGGAATCTTAAGACTCCAGGTCTGAAGTAGCCATGGAACTAGCTGACCGGTGGTTCCCATTATCAGACACACTGATGGAGGGCAAAGAGACCTAACAAACAAGAAAGGATAGAGACGATGACTCAGAAGGTCAAGACAGAATATAGAGAGGTTTCCTTCAGTTCTATGGATTAGTAAGAAGAGGAATGTCTGTAGTCACAGGGTCATAGTCAATATATTTTCCAATCAAAATGCTTGGTCTCAACCCAATGAAGATTAATGCCATGACCAGCCAGAAGGGGCATTCATTGTAAACAGCCAGTCGAATACCAGGGCTCTACAGTCCTACCAGGAAAATGAAAATATTCTTATGCTAATTTCATCTTTGATTCCATTTCTACTTTCAATCTTCATTTTAGTAAAGCAGAAATAACAGAAAACATCACTACCCCAGGAGGTAAAGGGGTTTATAGTGGTGATGTTCTTACAGCATCCTTGCACCATGATTCCCATTAATTTATAAGCTCCTGTGGGGCAGCATTATGCCTACGACAAGCTCCTAGAAGAACACTTTCCAGAAAAATAATTCAGAGAGTACTGCTGTCTCACTACATGACAGAACAGATACCAGCCTCAGTTAGAGTTCCTGGAGCTCTCTGTTTCCTGCTGGGGATTCAGACTCAAAACAAACGATAATTAACTGACTCCCCTTTGCTTTTAGGTGGACACGAACTGTGTAGGAATGCCAAACTTCTGAGCTCATTTATAACTATTGCTTTATGTTAGGATAAATAAGGAAAGATGGCTCTAAGAGAAAGGCCATTCCGAGGCAGTAATTACTATCCGGGATGCCTATCATGTAATACTAGCGCATGCTGCTGCTGCTGCTCAGGCACTCAGTCGTGTCCGACTCCTTGAGATCTCATGGACTGTAGCCCACCAAGCTCCTCTGATGGCAGAGAGGAGGATTTAAACAGGAATGAAGAATACGTATCCAGGTCTCAACTTGAACCAAACTGTCCATTTCTAGAATTCATACGGGTCTGGACACATAGAGTGACCTGGTAGACCTCCAGAAATTTACTTCGTAGGAGGGGAATAAGGAGTTCCATGGAAAGATATAAACCTAAGACAAAACAGAGACAAGTATAATGAACTTTATTTAATCATCAGAGGGTAAGAGCGATTTGCAGTAAAAGAAAGCATGGCTTGTATGTTTTGGAAATTAATCCCTTGTCAGTCGCTTTGTTTGCAAGTATTTTCTACATTCTAAGGGGTATGAAGATAAGGGAACCCTCTGGCACTGTTGGTGGGAATGTAAATTGATATAATCACTAATTATTAAGAAGAACAGTATGGAAGTTACTTAAAAAACTAAGACAGAACTACCATTGTTGCTGTTTGGTTGCTCAGTCATGTCCAACATTTTGCAACTCCATGAACTGCAGCACACCAGGCTTCCCTGTTCTTCACTATCTCCCTGAGATTGCTCAAACTCATGTCCATTGAGTTGATAATGCCACCCATCTATCTCATCTCCCCTCACCCCCTTCTCCTCCTGCCCTCAATATTTCCCAGCATCAGGGTCTTTTCCAATGAGTTGGCTCTTCGCATCAGGTGGCCAAAATACTGGAGCTTCAGTTTCAAGCATGAGTCCTTCCAATGAATATTCAGGTTTGACTTCCTTTAGGATTGATAGGTTTGATCTCCTTGCTGTCCAAGGGACTCTCAAGAATCTTCTCCACCACCACAATTCGAAAACATTAATTCTTCAACACTCAGCCTTCTTTATGGTCCAACTCTCACATCTATACATGACTATTGGAAAAAACATAGCTTTGACCTTTGTCATAACATAGTTTGGACCTTTGTCAGCAAAGTGATGTTTCTGCTTTTTAATATGGTGTCTAGGTTTATCATAGCTTTTCTTCCAAGGAACAAGCATCTTTTAATTTCGAGGCTGCAGTCATCATCTGCAGTGATTTTAGAGCCCAAGAAAATAAATAAGAACACCATATGACATAGCAATTCCACTGCTGGGCATATACTCTTAGAAAATCATAATTCAAAAAGATATGAGCATCCCAGTGTTCATTGCAGCACTACTTACAATAGCCAGGACATGGAAGGAACCTAAATATCCATTGACAGATGAATGGATAAAGAAGATGTGGTTCATATACACAACAGACTATTACCCAGCAATTAAAAGGAACAAAATTGGGTCATTTGTAGACATGTAAACGGACTTAGAGATGGTCATTCAGAGTGAAGCAGGTCAGAAATAGGAAAACAAATGTTGTATATTAACACATATATGTGGAATCTAGAAAAATGATATAGATGAACCTATTTGCAGGGTAGGAATAGAGATGCAGACATAGGAGACAGATGTGTGGACACAGGGCAAAGGGGGCAGAAAGAGGGGATAGGAAGAATAGGGAGATTGGCACTGACATATATACATTACCATGTGTAAAATAGATAACTAATGGGAATGTGCTGTATAGTACAGGGAGCTCAGCTTGGTACTCCATGATGACAGGTGGGATGGGCGGGGATGGGAGGTCCAAGGGGGAGGGCGTTTATGTATACACACAGCTGATTCACTTTGCTGTACCGCAGAAACCAACACAACATTGTAAAGCAACTATACTCCAATAAAAAGACTCTTAATACAAACAAAATTTAAGGGTTAGAAGATTTTCTGGGAAGGGAAAGAGAGGAAAACAAATATCAAGGCTGCTATTTGAAGAAAATAAAAAGTATCTGACCAGGATATTTTTGGTCATATTTTAAACATCAATAATAATATTGCTAATACTGTAAGCACTGGACATGCTGAGTGCCAGGAAAATAGTTTGAGCATTTACCTGGAAAACAAAATGCAATGTGCAACTTCTAAACATCTTACCTAGTAATTTTGTATTTGGAAATATTACTGGGGAACTTAAAGTAATTTTAGAGATGGCATGTATTTATTAATCACCACTATAGCAATGTGTTTCAGTCAATGGTTCTAGTCAGAGCAAGTGTTCTAGAAAATATCCCGCTGCCCTATCTAGCGTTTAATTAATTAGCCTAAGAACTGTAATGATATTTTATTGATTTCACTCCTATCTTACACTGGCATTCACTTTTCCAGATTGACATATCTGAAACTAAACTACCAGTCACACAGGAATGTTACTAGGTTTTCTTAAAGATATATGATAAATAAAACTATATCTTGTGATAAAGAAAATAAAAATAGTGATACTACTTAATATAATAAAAAAGTTAAAATTAAGAAAAGTATTATTTTTCTCACTTAAAATAGGAATAGTAAATAATTGCTTTATGACAATTTTTTTTAAGAAAAAGAAACAGGTATATTATTCAATGAACTTTAAATCAGAATATGAAGCATATCCCAGGAAATCGATTATCTCAAGATAAATGACAACTAGTCCTCACATAAGAGGACCTGACAGCACTGTTTGTCACAGAAAGTTTATCCTAAATTCACCTGGTAATTGGGGTAATTGTCTGTGTTTGCTAGTTGCATTTATCCAAAGGAAAAGTAAATTTCTCATGTCTTTATGATAGAACGTAAGTTTGCAACATGAGTTCAGGATATGCCTAGACAATTTATCCTTTTATAAAGATTTATTTCTTTACCAAATATCTAGATTTAATGCATTATTTAAATGATAATTTGTGGAGTGTATAAAGATGGCAAAGTAAGAAGACTTTGAGCTCATTTCCTCCCACAGACACACCAAAAGTACAACTGCATATAGAACAGCTCTCTCAGACAACAGCCTAAATAACAGCAGAATATATTTTCTACAATCAAAGATATAAAGGAAAAAAAACACATTGAGATGGGTAAGAGAGACAGAAATGCTACCTAGTCAGGACCCACAGCCCTGAAAGGCAACCTGAAAGCTGAAGGTAATATCATAAACTCAAAGGACTTTTCTACTTATCTAAGGAATGAGGGATTCAACACCCTCATTAGGCACTCCAGCCCTGAAAATCAGCCCAGGAAGATGAGTCCCCTTAATGGGTTTTAAAAATGAGCAGAGCATATGGCTGTGAGAGCTGGAAGGCTGTAGGAAAAGGGCGGAAAATGCATTTCATAAAAAAATGGTTGAAAACTTTCCCAACCTGGGGATAGAAACATATCCAGGTCAAGGAAACATAGAGTTTCAAACAAGAATGATCCAAAGTAATTCACATCAAGACATATCATAATTAAAATGACAAAAGTTAAAGATAAAGAGAGAATTTAAAGTCAGCAAGAGAAAATCAGGGTGGCACTAGTGGTAAATAAACCAGGTGCCAATGCAAGAGTCATAAGAGATGCAGGTTTGATCCCTGGGTCAGGAAGATCTGGAGGAGGGCATGGCAACACACTTCAGTATTCTTGCCTAGAGAATCCCAGGGACAGCAGAGACTGGCTGGCTACAGTCCATAGGGTTGCACAAAGTTGGACACAACTGAAGCGACTTAGCATGCAAGAGAAAATCAACGGAACTTCCATAAGGCTATTTAATAAATTTTCAGCAGAAATTTTTCAGGCCTAAGAGAGTGCTGTCATATATTTAAAATGCAAAAAAAAGGAAAAATCTACAACCAAGAATACACCACAATGCAAGGATATCATTCAGAACTGAAGGAAGATACAGGTTCCAAGGCAAGCAAAAACTAAAGGAGTCCATCTACACTACACTATCCTTACAAGACATGTTAAAAAGCCATCTTTAAGAGAAAAATGAAAGGCCATAACAAGAAATAAGAAAATATATGAAGGAAAAAAATCTCAGTAGTAAAGGCAAATAAATGGTAAAAGAAGGAGACCAACAACTTAAAAAGCTAGTATCAAGGTTAAAAGACCAAAAGTTTTACAATCAACTCTAACTACAATAGTCATTATTGTTGACTTCCCTCATAGCTCAGTGGGCTTCCCTCATAGCTCAGCTGGTAAAGAATCTGCCTGCAATGCAGGAGACCCTGGTTCAATTCCTGGGATGGGAAGACCCACTGGAGAAGGGATAAGCTACCCACTCCAGAATTCTTGGGCTTGCTTTGTGGCTCAGCTGGCAAAGAATCTGCCTACAATGAGGGAAACCTGGGTTCAATCCCTGGGTTGGGAAGATCTGCTGTAGAAGGGAAAGGCTAACCACTCCAGTATTCTGGCCTGGAGAATTCCATGGACTGTATAATCCATAGGGTTGCAGAGTCAGACATGATTGAGTGACTTTCACTAATAACTACAATAAGTAGTCAAGAGAGACACAAAAAATACACAAAATATGATGTCAAAAAATAAAATGTGGTTAAAAAGAATTCATTTGAATCAGTTCTAATGAGATGGATGAAACTGGAGCCCATTATACAGAGTGAAGTAAGCCAGAAAGATAAAGAACATTACAGTATACTAACACATATATGGAATTTAGAAAGATGGTAACAATGGCCCTATATGCAGGGCAGAAGAAGAGACGCAGAAGTACAGAACAGACTTTTGAACTTTGTGGGAGAAGGTGAGGGTGGGATGTTTCGAAAGAACAGCATGTATATTATCTGTGGTGAAACAGACCACCAGCCCAGGTGGGAGGCATGAGTCAAGTGCTCGGGCCTGCTGGGCTGGGAAGACCCAGAGGAATCGGGTGGAGAGGGAGGTGGGATGGGGGACCGGGATGGGGAATACGTGTAACTCTATGGCTGATTCATATCAATGTATGACAAAACCCACTGAAAAATAAAAAATAAAAAAATTTAAAAAAAATGTGGATAGGAGTAAAGAAATGTAGGAATTTTAGAATGTGATTGAATTAAAACGATCACTAGCTTAAAACAAATGTCAATATATACAAACTTAATGGTAACCAAAGCCCCCACATCTGCACTAGATAGACAAAACACACACAGAAAAAGGGAATCTAAACAATCACATTAAAGAAAATCATCAAGTCACAAGGAAAGAAACTAACAGAATAACAAAGGAGAACTATAAAAACAATCAGAAATAAAGTGAAAAAAATTGCAATAAGTCCTTGCCTATCAGTAGTCATTTTCAGTACTTATGGGTTAATGCCCCAATCAAAGATATTGGGTGGCTGAATGACTTTAAATAAAAAGACCTTTCTATTCACTGTTTACAAAAGACTCACTTCAGAGCTAAAGACACACAGAGACTGAAAGTGAGCAGATAGATAAAGATAATTCATGCAAAAAAAAAAAAAGAAAAGAAAGCCAGGAAGCAATACTTACATCAGATAAAATAGACTTTAAAACAAAGACTCTAACAAAATATGAAGAAGGGCATTACATAATTAGAAATGGGGCAATCCTAGAAGGGAACATAACATTCCTAAACACACATACACCTTACATGATAACCACAGAAAATAGAAAGCAAATATTAAGAGGTATAAAGAGAGAAATTGACATTAATAATACTAGAGGACTTTAATAACTCACTTACATCAATAGATCATGCAGTCAGAAATTCAATAAAGAAACACTGCGCTTAAATGACATATTAGTCCAGATGGACGTAACTGATATCTAAGAACCTCCTGTTCAAAAGTAGAAGAATACACAATTTTTTTAAGTTTTCATGGAATATTCTCTAGGATACATGCACATGTAATGTCCTCACAGGCTAGACCACAAAAAAAACCAAAACCCAGTAAATTTAAGAATACTGAAGTCAGAGCAAGCATCTTTTCCAAACACAATGGTATAAAACTAGAACTCAATTATAGGAAGAAAACTGGAAAAAACAAACTTTTGAAGACTAAACAACATGATACTAAAAAAAGCAGGACAATGAAGAAATCAAAGAGGAAATTTAAAAACTATGAGATTTATGTAAATAGAAACAAAACTTTCTAAAATCTATAGGCTGCAGCAAAAGCAGTTTTAAGAGGGATGTTCATAGTGATACAGGCTCACCACAAAAACAAGGAAAATCTCAAATAAACAACTTAACATTACAGTATCTAAAAGAATTGGAAAAAAAGACCAAAGTCTCAAGGTAGTAGAAGAAAAGAAATAATAACAATCAGAGCAGAAATAAATGAAATAAATACTAAACAATAGAAAAAAAATCAGTGACATTAAGAGCTAATTTTTTGAAAAGATAAAAAACAAACTGATAAAACTTTAGCCAACTCACCAAGCAAAAAGAGGGTTCAAATGAATAAAATCAGAAATAAAAGAGAAGTTACAAATGATAGCACAGAAATGCAAATGATCATTATAGATTACTATAAACAATTATATGCCAAAAATTAGGTAATTAGTATCCAAAAACGGATAAATTCCTAGAAATATATAATTTTTCAAGACTGAATCAGGAATAAATAGACAAGGTGAACAGACCAATTACTAGTAATGAAAATGAAACAGTAATTTAAAAAGTGCCAGCATACTAATCTCCAAGATGACATCATCACAGGGGAATTCTGCCAAATATTTTTTTTAAGTTAATAACTATCCTTAAATTATTTCCCAAAAAATGAAGAGAAATGAATAGTTTCAAACTTATTCTATGAGACCAGCATTACCCCGATACAAAAGTCAGAAAAGATACTACAAAAGAAGAAAATTACAGACCAATATCCCTGAGTAGAAATGCAAAAATTCTCAACAAAATACTAGCAAGTCAAATTCAATAATACATAAAAACATTATATATTATGATCAGATGGGATTAATTCTAGAAAAGCAAGGATAGCTCAATATTCACAAATCAACCAAAGTAATACATCACATTAACAAAACAAAGGATAAAAATCATGTGATCATCTCTCTAGACACAGAAAAGGCTTTAGACAAGATTCATCAGCCATTCATGATAAAAATTTTTCAACAATGTAGATATAAATAAGACACGTCTCAACATAATAAAGGTCATTTATGACAAACTCACAGATAATATGCAATTGTATAAAGCTGAAAGTTTTTCATCAAAGACCAGGAACAAAAACAAGGATGCCCATTCTTACCACTTTTGTTCAGCATAGTATTGGAAGTCCAAACTCCAGCAATCAGAAAGTAAAATGATAAGGAGGGCGCGGTTGGGGGAGAATGGATACATGCATATGTGTGGCTGTGTTCCTTCACTTTTCACCTGAAACTATCACAATATTGTTATTTGCTATACTCCATTCAAAAATGGTTTTGGTGTTAAAAAATAAAAATAAAACTGAAAAAAAGAAAATAAAAAGATAAAAGACATCCAAATTAGAAAGGAAGAAGTAAAACTGTCATTATTTGCAGATGACATGATACTGTCGAAAAGTCTAAGGTCACCACCAAAAATGTTTTCAAACAAAGAAATGGTTTAGTAAATTTGTAGGAAACAGGGTTACTATACAGAAATTAGTTGCTTTTCTAAACACTAATAATGAACTATCAGAAAGAGAAAGAAAAAAAATTCTGTTTATAATCACATCAAAAAGAATAAAATACCTAGACATAAAATTTACCAAGAAGGTATAAGACCTATACCCTGAAAACTATAAAACACTGATAAAGGAAATTGAAAAATAATAAAAGGTAAATGGGAAGATATCCCAAGGAAAAAGATTAGGAAAAGGAATATTGTTAAAATGTCCACACCACCCAAAGAAATCTATAGATTTAACGTGATCCCTATCCTGTGACATTTTTCACAGAAATGGAAGAAATCACCCTAAAATTTATAAGGTACCACAAAAGACCCTGAATTGCCAAAACAACCCTAAAGTAAAAATAACAAAACTGGAGGTTTCATGGTCCCTGATGTTAGACTATATTACAAAACTGCAGTAATCAAACCAGTATGGTACTGACATAGAATCAGACATAAAGATCAATGGACTAGAATAGAAAGCCCCAAAATAAACCCCATATTTATGGTTAATTAACCTATGACAAAGGAGACTAGAATTATACATTGGAGAAAAGACAATCTCTTCAATACACAGTGCTGGGAAAATTGGAGAGCTACATATACAAGAATGAAATAAAACATTTTCTCACACCATATACAAAAATGAACTCAAAATGGATTAAAGAACTAAATGTGAAACTAGAAACCATAAAATTCCTAGAAGACACAGACAGAACACTCTTTAAAATTAATTAGAATAATATTGCTTTTAATCTGTTTCCAAAGGCAAGGGAAATAAAAGCAAAAATAAAGAAATAAGACATAATTGAAATTAAAAGTTTTTGTACAGCAAACATCAACAAAATAAAAAGAAACTTACTGAATGTGAGAAAATATTAACCAAGGAGATGATCAAGAGGGGTTAATATACAAAATACATAACCAGCTGCATGTCATATAACTCAATATTTAAAAAAAAAAGCAAACAACCTGGTTAAAAATGGGTAGAGGACCTGAATAGATATATTATCCAGAAGATAAACAGATGGTCAACAGGTATATTAAAAGATGCTCAACATCATTATTCATCAGAGACATGGAAAATGTAGTTACTATGGAAAAGAGTATGGAGGTTCCTCAAAAATCTAAATTGGAACTGCCATGTGATCCAGCACACCATTTCTGGGTATAATTCAAGAAAAATAAAAACACTAACTTGAAAAGATATATGTACCCCAAAGTTCACAGCAGCATTCTTTATAAGAGCCAAGATATGGAAACAACTTAAATCTCCATTAACAGATGGATAAAGAAGACACAGTATAAATATATATATATATATATATATATATATATATATATACACACATGTATACATACATACACACTATGGAATGTTAGTCATTAAAAATTAAGAAATCTTGCTGCTTGTGAGAACATAGAAGGGCATCGAGGGTATTATGGTAGTGAAGTAAGCCATATGGCAAAAGACAAATTCTGTATGATTTCACTTATATACAGAAGCTAAAAAATAAAACAAAAATAGCAACACAACAAAATGGATTCATAGATGCATAGAAAAAAATTGGAGAGGGAGGGTAGGGGATGGACAAAATAGGTGAAGCAGATTAAAAGGTACAAACTACCAGTTATAAAATAAACAGGTCACAGTTATGTGATGTATACTACAGAGCTGTTCAGTCGCTAAGTCGTTTCTGACTCTGCAACCCCATGGTCTGCAGTACAACAGGCTCCTCTGTCTGATGGAGAAAATGTTTTGTTTCATTCTTGATATTTTTCATTATCTCCAAGACTTTGCTCAAATTCATGTCAATTGAGATGGTGATGTTATCTAACCATTTCACCCTCTGGCACTCCCTTCTTTTGCCTTCAATCTTTCCCATCATGAAGATCTTTTCCAATGAGTCAGCTCTTTGCATCAGGTGGCCAGTACAGTCAATAATAGTATAATGACTTTGTGTGGTACATTATCTATAAAAATATTGAATCACTGTGTTGTATACCTGAAACTAATATAATATTATAATTATACTTCAATTAAAAATTAATTTTAAGTGCTAATTTAGCAATTGATTACAAAACATTTTAACCTTATTTTGGTTGTATGACATCTATATCGAATGTGTGGTTTCAAAGAAAATCTAAGACATGAGAAATCAGTGATCCCATAGTCATTTTCTTCACATTTTGCAAGGGGTATCCTAGTGAACCTGGTTAAATCTCTGAACAATTCAGCTGCCTCAAAGAGAACTTGGTTAATGGAAGAGGTGGGTAGTCAATGAATTTCTATAGATTTTTGTATCAATACTGATTAATATTATTGAAATAAAGAGCCTGTCCAAAGAGTGTTTCTATTTCCATTCTGAAACATTGCTAATTAATAAAAATAAATGCTTATATGCTAAATTTCAGACATTATAAGCAATAATAAGCATTGATCTTCTTTTATTTGACATCTCCTCCATGGAGTAATCAGTATTATATTGAACTCTGCGGAATTATGTTTACCCAAATTTATGAAAAAATATAGTGAACAGTATTTCATCTGATTTGTTATTATGTAGCTTGCTTGTCCTGATATAAGGACTATGTGAACTTTCAGTCACAACTTGAGTTAGTCCTGTTACTGTTGTTTTTACTTAGTCAAAATAGCATATCCATGATCTAATATTTTGAAAACTATACTTCAGGGCAAACTTAACAGTAAGTTTACAGTTAAGAAGTAAATAAAAAAGATTACTTTGGTCTTGTCCTAAGACCAACTGATTAGGTTTCTTTCACAAAACCATACTCTGAGGAAGGGTACTTATAACCACTTCAGAGAATGAGTCAAGTGAGAATTCTTAAAATCCAGCTATGATCCAAGAACACAGAGAAGAGTGGCTCTGAATTCTTCATGCTAGGAAATGAACGAGGGTGACTTCTTTTGCCCTTTACTTTATATTTCCATCTCAAATCTCCAGAGTAGGATAGATCCGTAAGTTTCCCGCTTCCATTTTCCCTGAGTCATCTGTGAACTTCTTTAGGGTGATAGGAAGTAGACCATCAGATCCAAAAAGATGAGACATAAATCAACTTCATCTGAAGGGAGATTTTCTATGAACTTAATTTGAATTGGTCTATGAAAAAGTTCAATCATGTATTTGTAAACTTCTACAAAAATACACATTATATGCTCCACCCATCAGGGCTTTTGTTGCTTCCAAATTACACATTAAATACTGTAACTGGGTACCAACTAAATTAAAAGCCTGTTCTAAGCAGAAGAGTCAAGTTTTAATTATCACTATTTCATATCATCATCTCTCTTAACAAACTATGTTCCCATCCCTTTTGAACACAACGAATACCATAAACTTATCTATTACCAACAATACTCAAGACTGGGATGGGTAGAAAAAAGATAACAAAGATGAACATAAGATAGCCTCTACCCTCAAGAAACTTTCAGATATACCTTCTCCCATCTAGTCCCAGATATTACCTTCCAATTACTTTAAAGTCTTAATGCTGCTCCTTATGAAGGAATCATGGCAGCACCTCACCTAGGGGTCAGGCAGAGGCACAGGTGCTGGACCTTTCCAGACAGGCCTCCCTTCATAATACCACTGCTGCTCACTGTGTATTCAGTTCTCTTGGGGCACACATGGCAAGAGACTCCCTGAGCCTCTACCGTCTCTCCAAGACAACAGAAAAGACATCACTGCGCTGATCCAAGGCCAGGCCCTAAATCTGTTCTCTAGGTTCCATTTACTCCTGCCTACCCAGAGATTCTGCCATAGTTGTCTGTTCTTCATTCTCTCCTATGTCTTCAACCTCTCCTTCTAAGTTGACATTTTCCCATAAGCATTTAAATGTACTCACAGTATTAAACAACAACAAAATTCTCCATTGACTATATAACCTCATCTACAACTTCCCTGTCTACTGGTGAAGGCTTAGAGCTCCAATAAATCCTCCATGTAGTTCTTTAAACTCCAAGGATAACTCTGACTGTCCAAAGACTGACTGTAACTTAGTGATATTTACTGGACTATAGAAACATTTAGACTGTTCTCCTTGCTCAGTGTCAACAACAGTGCCTCATACATGGAAGATGTTTGATAAATATTTATTAAAATGAATTCATACATCTGAAGCTATGATACAAGGAGTGTTTAATCTATGAGAATAATGGACTTGAAGTGCTATTTGGCCTGGTGAAACCCACATCCTCAATAACCTAGTAGAATGTCATAGACTCAGTACACAATAGAAGTTCACAGTAGGCATTAATTGATAATTTTTGTAGATTATAGTCATGAATTTATTTTTATAAGTTAGAAGCTTAGTTTTTTTTAAAAAAATATAAGTGATGTGGTATAGCAATTGCTTTAAATGTAAGAAACCTGTTGGTGCTTAGAAAATATAAAGCACATTTTAAAAATTCTCTGATCTGTAACTGACCATTAAGTACATTTTAACATTTTAATGGCTTAGACCATATGATTTAGATTACCCATATGCATAACAAAGACATCCTCAATTTACTTGGCCCCGTAGAATTTCAAGAAACGCAATCGATATCTCTTAGAAAATATGTTGCTTCAGATCAGGAGGTCAAAATATTATGCTGAGTATGAACCAGGGAACACAATTACTGAATCTGGTAGATGGAGTGCACTGAAGAAAAAAAGATTAATTCCATAAGCTGATCCCCTGTGTTGCCCCAAAGCACTTTGCTTTGATGAAGATAAAATCTCACTAGGCTGCAAAGAAACACATCTGTCATTAGTTTGCTTGTTAAAATCAGACTGAAATAACAGAATTATCATAGTGGATTAAAAACAGTAAGAAGGGACTCCCACTAGCACAAGCACACCCTAGGCTGTTGCAACCGCCTGCTGGCCTGCACCACCACAGGCAGTCTGCATGCAACACAACTGTGGCTGCCAAGCCCCTCCCTAACCTAAGTGAATAGCTGTCTCAACACTAAGACCCAGCTCCACCCATCTGTCTGCAGGCTCCAGGGCTGGACACCTCTTGCCAAACAATCAGCAAGACAGGGACATGCCCCACCTGTCAGCAGACAGGCTGCCTAAAGTCATACTAATCTCACAGACACCTCAAAACTCACCACTTCGTGTAGCCCTGCCCAAAAGGGGGACAAGACCCAGCTCCACTCACCAGAGCACTGGAACCAGTTCCTCCTACTAGGAAGCCTACACAAGCCCCTGAACTAAACTCACCCACCAGGGGGCAGACAAAACTACAACCCTGCAGCCTGTGGGAAGGAGACCACAAACACAGTTAGACAAAAGAAGATGATAGAGAAATATGTTGCAGAAGAAGTAGCAAGTTAAAAACCCATAAGACCAAGTAAATGAAGAGGAAACAGGCAATAGGACTAAAAAGAATTCAGAGAAAGGATAATACAGATGATCCAAGATGTCAGAAAAAGAATGCAGGCACAGATTAAGAAGATACCAAAAAAATGTTTAACAAGGACCTGGAAGAACTGAATAACAATCAGTGTTGAACAACACAATAGCTGAAATGAAAAACACACTAGAAGGAATCAAAGGCAGAACAATTGAAACAGAACAGATAAGCAAGCCGGAAGATAGAATGGTAAAAATAACTTCCATGGAGCAGAACAAAGAAGAAGGAATGAAAAGAAATGAAGACCGTCTTACAGACTTCCAGGACAACATTAAACACACTAAGATTTGAATTATAGGGGTCCCAAAAGAAGAAAAGAAAGAGAAAGGGTCTGAGAAAATACCTGAAGAGATTATAGTTGAAAACTTCCCTTAGATGGGAAAGGAAATAGTCAATCAAGTCAAGGAACTATGGAGACTCCCATGTAGAATAAAGCCAAGGAGAGACACACAAAAATATATTTTAGTCAAACTAACAAAAACTAAACACAAAGAAAAGAATATTAAAAGTAGCAAGGGAAAATCAACAAAAAACCTACAAGGGAATCTCCATAAGGTCATCAGCTGATCTTTCAGCAGAAACTCTGCAACTAGATAGGAGTGGCAGGACATATTTAAAGTGATAAAACAGAAAAAACTACAACCAAGATTACTCTGCCCAGCAAAGATGTCATTCAGTTTTTACAGAGAAACCAAAAGCTTTACAGACAAGTAAAAGCTAAGAGAATATAGTACCACAAAATCAGCTTTACAACAAATGCTAAAGGAACTTCTCCAGCAGGGAAACACGAGGGAAGAAAAAGACCTACAAAAACAAACCCAAAACAATTAAGAAAATGGTAATATGAACATACATATTTATAATTACCCTAAATGTAAATGGGTTAAGTGCTTCAACCAAAAGGCATAGATTGGCTGAATGGATACAAAACCAAGACCCATATACATATACTGTCTACAACAAATAGTAAGGAATACAATATAGTTATCACTTTTATAATCCATATTTGAGACTGATAAAGGTATTAGATCTCTCTATATATGTGTATCTATACATATATATTTATATATATGGATATATAATTAAATTGATGCTTCAAGAGTATGTGAAATGAAAACTTCCTGATATACAGGCTGGATTTAGAAAAGGCAGAGAAACCAGAGATCAAATTGGTAACATTCATCAGGTCATAGAAAAAGCTAAAAAATTCCAAAAAAAATCTACTTCTGCTTCATTGACTGTGCAGATCACAATAAACTGTGTAAAATTCCTAAAGAGACTGGAATACCAGGCCATCTTACCTGCCTTCTGCAAAAACCTTTATGCAGGTCAAGAAGCAACAGTTAGAATGAGTAATGGAACAACAGACTGGTTCCAAATTAGGAAAGGAGTACATCAAGGCTGTATATTGTCACCCTGCTTATTTAACTTCTATGCAGAGTACATCATGTGAAATGCCAGACTGGATGAAGCACAAGGTGGAATCAAGATTGCTGGGTGGGAGGACTATCAATAACCTCAGATATGCAGATGACACCACCTTTATGGCAGAAAAAGAAGAGGAAGTAAAGAGACTCTTGATGAAGTTGAACAAAGAGTGAAAAAGCTGGCTTAAAACTCAATATTCAAAAAAAGAAGATAATGGCATCCAGTCCCATCACTTCATGGCAAATAGATGGGGAAACAATAGAAATAATGTCAGACTTTATTTTCTTGGGCTCCAAAATCAAGAGCCCAAGATTTTGGGAGATGACTGCAGACATGAAATTAAAAGACACTTGCCCCCCCACCTTGTAAGAAAAGCAATGACAAACCTAGACAGTGTATTAAAAAGCAGAGAACTACATTGCCTACAGAGGTATGTATGGTAAAAGCTATGGTTTTTCCAGTAGTCATGTGCAGATGTGAGAGCTGGACCATAAAAAAGGCTGAGCACCAAAGAAGTGATGGTTTTGAACTGTGGTGTTGGGGAAGACTCGAGAGTTCCTTGGACAGAAAGGAGATCAAACCATTCATTTCTAAAGGAAATCAGTCCTGAATATTCATTGGAAGGATGGATGCTGAAGCTGAGGCTCCAATATTTTGGCCACCTGATGCAAAGAGCCACTCACTTCAAAAGACCCTGATGCTGGAAGGATTGGAAGGAGGAGAAGGGGACATCAGAGGATGAGATGGTTGGATCGCATCACCAACTGAATGGACTTGAGTTTGAGTAAACTCCAGGAGATGGTGAAGGACAGGAAAACCTGGTGTGCTGCAGTCCATGGGGTCTCAAATAGTTTGACACAACTGAGCGACTGAACAACAACACCGTATCTGTTAGGGGTGCAGCAGCCATAAGCATCAGTGTCCAAGCCAGTTTGCGTTGTACACAGACTTTTGTCCACAGACAAAAGGTTGAGGTTGAGAGTTCTATAGGCACAGCAAAGTATATAAAAATTCTATGCATTTAATTATGAGCTTCTAAAAGATGTTAATGAAGGAAATCTCCCCATGCCTACTGCTATTCCTAAACATCACACAATGCCATCAGCATAATATAATCCTTTGGAAGGCTCCCAACTTTTTCTAAAGTTACTCATAAAGGATTTTGACCCACATATTATTCTGGATAGAGAGAAGTGAGGAAAACATATATTTAAAACTCTATCAGTTTTATAAATATCAAAGAGTGCAGACCTATATTATCTATAATTGGGTTAATTATTTGTGGGTAAATAATTGGGTTAATGGGATATTTCATTATAAGAAAAGTTGGTTGCTATTGCTAAATGAAAGAAGATCAAGGACTTTAAAGGTATCAAAAATTAGAACAGGAAAAAATTAAATTCTTATACTTTGGAAACTGCAAACTCAGTGCCCACAGGAAATGACATCTGGAATGCAAAAATATCTTTGTATATTATAATTGAGTGAACAGCAGTTTGCATCTATCATGTCAATGAGCATAGCATCCTACCAGAATGGTTAATGCAAGCAGTATTTTTGCTAATCCCTTTGCTACTCAATCAAAATATCTGAAATCAAGAGCCCTGAATAAAATATCTAACTTTCTACAAGTGTGAACTAAGGCTGGCTATAATTTAAAGAGTTCTTCCACAAAAATTCTTATAGTTGAAATAGAAAAATAATTTGACGTTACTCAAAATTGCATAGTCCTAACAAAACAACGATATTTTCTTCCAGCCTTTACCTGTGTTCATAAATAATTTAGAATAATTATAATTCAGCACTGATACAATTTTAAAGTAACCTTAATATTATGTTTTGTTTTAGTATTGAATTATTTAAGAGTAATATTATGGGGGAAATCAATAGAGGTAGCAGAGTATGAGGTTATGGGACTCACCTGCCACATGAACTGGTCAAAATACATCTGCACATGGAACAGTTGTCAATGAAAATGAATTTGAACCTGACAGGACTGCTATACAATCAAGGCTGTAAGAAAGATTCACATGAAATTGAGTAGGAAGAAAAGAAAAACAACCAGATGAGGAGCTGTGCCCCTGAGTGGAGACTCAGAGGAAAGGGGAGAATACATGGTTGGAGATCCTGGGGAGTAAGCATTAAGATCCACAGATTAGATGCCTCAGTCCTGGGGTTCTACACAGGAGACATGGCTAGCTGGAGGTCTTCTGAGACTAGCAGGGGGCTATGAAAGCCTTTGATTCTGTTCATGAGAAGCACCTGTGTGTCAGTTTGCCCCAGAGGCAGGGAAAAGAAGGTCAAGATAGGATTGCTCTTTGCTGTTGTTCAGTCACTCAGTTGCGTCTGACTCTCTGAGACCCTGTGGACTGCAGCACAGAGTCCCCAACCCTCACCGTCTCCTGGAGCGTGCTCAAACTCATGTCCATTGAGTTGGCGATGCCATCCAACCATCTCATCCTCTGTCGCCCCTCTTCTCCTCCTGCTTTCAATCTTTCCCAGCATCAGGGTCTTTTCTAATGAGTTGTATCTTTATAAAGGATGCTAACAGTATGAACCCAAATAGACCACATCAAGACATGCCAAATATAAAATGTTAAATGTTAAGGAGAAAATTCTATAAGTTATCAAGAGAAAAACAAAGAATCATGTACAAGGCAATTTTCATAAGGTTATTGACTAGTTATTGAAGAAACTTTGCAGGCCAGAAAGGAGTGGCATGAAATATTCAATGTGTTGAAAGGCAAAAACTCACAATCTAAGATATTCTTCTGAGCAAGATTATCATTTAGTATTGAAGGACAGAAAATGATCTTCTCAGTCAAAAAAGACTCAAAAGAGTTTATCAAAGGAGAAGGGGGCAACAGAGGATGAGATGGTTAGATGGCATCACTGACTCACTGGACATAAGCTAGAATAAACCAGGAGATAGTGAAGGACAGGGAAGCCTGACATGCTGCAGTTCATAGGATCATAAAGAGTCGGATATGACTTAGCAACTGAACAACAGAAGCAAGCCTGCTCTAAAAGAAATGTTAAAGGGTTTTATCTAAGTGGAAAAAAAAATCTATAGGAAAGGGAAAAGCCCACTAAAAAAGGCAAGTATAACGATTAATAATTGAGGAGCAACTACTTAAATAACCCAATATGAAGACTGAAAAACAAAAAATAGTAAAAGCACATTTAAGTACAATAAACAATAGATAAATAAGAAGATGCAAAATATGACATCAACAATACAAAATACAGGGGAGAGGAGTGAAAATGTATATCTTGTAGAATGTGTTTAAACTTAAATTACTACGAGTTTAAAATAAATAGATACAATTCTAGGTCAATCCCTTGGTAGCAACAAATCAAAGACATATATACAAAAGCTAAAAAGAAAGAAAACAATCATACTACTAAAGAAGTTTATCAAACCATAATGAAACAAATGAAAGGAAAATAAACAGAGAACTAGAAAAACAATACAAAAACAAGTAATGAGATGGAAATAAGTACATACCTATCAATAATTACTAAAGACGTCAATGGACTAAATACTCCTATCAAAAGACACAGGGTATCTGATCGGATAGAGGTAACAAGACCATACATGCTGCCTACAAGAGACTCATTTCAAGGCTAAAAAGACAAGTAGACTGAAAGTGAGGGGATGGAAAAAGATATTTCATGTAAACAGAATTACAAAAAAGTCGGGATAGCAATACTCATATCAGACAAATGCACTTTAAAACAAATTTAATAACAGTAAAAGAAGGGTAAAAACACGGTAAAACAAGGTAAAAGAAGGGCATTATATTATGATAATGGGATCATTATAAGAAGAGATTATTACACTCATAACATATATGCACCCAACATAGAGCACCTAAATATATAAAGCAAATACTAACGTATTTAAAGGGAAAACCCAAAAATAATACAATAAAAGTAGCAGAATTTAACACAACACTTACATCATTAACAGATCATTCAGACAAAAAATCAATAGGGAAACAATAGTCTTAAATGACAATAGATCAATTAGACTTAGTAGAGATACACTGGACATTACATCCCAAACAACAGAATACACATTTTTTCAAGTGCACATGGATTGTTCTCCAGAACATATCATATACTAGGCCATAAAACAAGTTTTAACAAGTGCAAGAGGACAGAAATCAAACACACCATTTTTCCAAGCACAACAATATGAAACTAGAAATCAATTACAGAAAGAAAAATAGGAAAATAACAAATATGGAGACTAAACAATATAGTACTAAAACCAAATGGCTCATGAAGAAATCAAAGAGAAAATCAGAAAATACCTTAATCGAAACGAAAATAGAAGCACAACTCAACAAATTCCGTGTGATACAGTAAAAGTAGCTTTCAAATGGAAGTTTATAGTGGTACAGGTCTTCCTTAAGAAAAATCTCAAAGAAACAATCTAACCTTACCACCTAAAAGAATTAGGAAAAGAAGAACAAAGCCCAAATTTAGCTAAAGGAAGTAAATAATAAAGATCAGAGAGGAAAAGACATCTCTTCAAAAATTGGCACTGGGAAAATTGGACAGCTACATGTAAAACAACAAGATTAGAATATTCCCTCACATCACATACTAAAATTAACTCAAAATGAATTAAAGACCTTAATGTAAAACTAGAAAACATAAAACTCCTTGAAGAGAACATAGTACACTCTTTGACCTTAAATCATAACAATGTTTTTTTGACCTTTCTTCTAATGTAAAAGAAACAAAAGCAAAAATAAACAAATGGAGCCTAAATAAACTTAAAAGCTATTGAATAGCCAAAAAAAAAAAAAAAATCACCAGAATGAAACCAAAATGAGATATCACTTCATACCTGTCAATATGGCTATCTTTAAAAGGTCAAATAACCACTGTTGTTGAGGATGGGGAGAAAAGAGAGCCCTTGGATACTGTTGGTGGGAAAATAAATTGATACAGTCACTATGGAAGTTACTCAAGAAACTGAAAATAGAATTACCATATAATCTAGCAATTCCACTGCTGGGTATATATCCAGTATAAAATGAATTCAAAAATATACAGGCAATCCAATGTTCATAATAGCATCATTTACAATAGCCAGGATATGGGAGTGACCAAAGTGTTCATCAACAGACAAATGTATAAAGAAGATGCCCCCCCCACACACACACACACTGAAATACTACTCAGCCATAAAAAAGAATGAAATTTTGCCATCTGCAGTATTGTGGATGTAGGAACAGAATATTATGCTTCATGAAATAAGTCAGAGAGAAAAAGACAGATATTATATGATAATACTTAAAATGTGAACTCTAAAAATAAAGCAAATGAATGTATATAGCAAAAACAGAAACAGTTTTACAGATATGGAAGACAAAGCTGCGGTTACCAGTAGAAAAAGGGAAAGGGAGAGGGTTGAGATAGGGGTATGAAATTAAAAATATAAACTACTATGTATAAAACAGATAAAGCAACAAGGATATATGGTACAGTAGAGGGAATTATAGCCATTATTTTGTGATAACTTTTAATGGAGTATAATCTATAAAAATACTGAATATGTCATATAACTGAAATTAAGCTAATATTATAAACTGACTATATTTTAATTAAAAAGAAAAATCTTTTCCATATGTCATCAAACAATTAAATTTAAAAAGAGTAACTGTTACATGTGGAAAATTAATGTCCTTCCAAAATTCATGTTGAAGTACTAACACCCAATGCAATGATATTTTGGCCTAAAGTCTTTGGGAAATAATTAAGTTTAGAGGAGGTCAGAAGAAGGTGCTCCCATATTGGGATCAAGGTCCTTATAAAAAGAAGAATCCGAGCTCTCTTTTTCTTTGCCATGTTAGGATACAGTGAAAAGGTGGAACCCAAGAAGAGAGTTATCAGAACCTGACCACGCTGGCAGCCTAATATCAAACTGTAGGTCTCAGGAACTGTGAAAAAGGGATTTCTGTTTTTAAACTATCTCATCTACAGCATTTCGTTATGGCAATCTGAGCTGAAACTAACATTTTTCCCCCCAATGAAGGAAAGATCTTTCTAAGAATGGCAATTTCTATAAGACCAATTAATTATTCTTTCCTTTTCTCCTCTTAACTTTTAAAAGACTTATCAGTCCAGTTTTTTCCATAAGTCCTACTAGCTGATCTTTCTCTTTGAATATCTGTAGAGACTGGATGAATTCCAGATTACTACTTACCTGCAAAGCGGGCACTGAAAACATTCTCTTTAAATTCAGCCCATCAATTTTTTCACTTTCTGATCTTTAACCTACCATCTCAAAAACAACATATCATCATTTTATAAGTCAATCTTTATTCAACTATAAACTGAAAACATGGAACTATTACCTTAATGTCTTTACATTCATTTTCCAGAAGATTGATTATAATAAAATATGAATGAAATATCCTACCTCATTGCCCTAGAATAAATTTATATAAGTCTCAATGAGACCCTAACCCCACAACACAAGCTCCATCCTCAATCATTACACTGCTTTCTGGCATTTTGAATATTGTCTTATTTATTTCTCTGACTCCTTCCCTCTTCTTCTGAGATATTAAGAGAAGACTCAGGCCCATAAAAATATTCATTCTCTGATTACCCCTGCAGCTATCAACCCTCCTTCCCTCCCTTTTGAGAACAAAATCACAGGGAAAAAAAAAAAACACAGAGAGATCCTAGTTAACCCTTGATGACCATTTCTTCATTCCCTGTTCACTTCTTCAATCTCCCAATATGACGTGTGCCTGCACCATCCTACTGAACATCACAGAGATGTCCATGAACACCAAATTGCCAATCAATTGACCTATTCTCAACCTACCTTTTATTTGACCTTTCTATGTCCTGCAACAACTTAACCACTCTCTGGAAAGTCCTGATTTCTTTTCTTCAAGCTCAGTGGATAGCTGTCCAGTTTCTTACCAGCTCTGCTGAACTGCCTCTTCCCTATTTCCTGAAGTGGACATAAACCAAACAAGTTTTTGTCATCAACCCTCTTATCTTTTCTTGCTTTAAACAATCCTATCCTGAATTAATCACTGCAAAAGACACAATCAATCCACACCCATAGGAGACTTCTTTGTTGACCTCTGGTTCCTTTAGACTTTGTTAAGGTTAATGTTTATTTATGCTGATGGTCACATGGCCAGCCCTTGTTCTAGTTCTTCTGTCTTCACCCTTTAAAATTTGGTGAGGGGTTCTTCCATGGAGTTTCATGCATTTACTTCCCTCGAAGACTTCCATTTGTGCTTGGAATTCCAAGCTGATGGTTGCTTTCCTTAAACTGCACTATATGTGTGGCACAGATGTCACACTTTTGACCTCTGCATAGAAATCTTTCTCACTTTTCAGGGCAGATGCAGATTGTATGTTTGTGTATGTTTGGGTGTATGTTCAGTGAACAACTGGGAGAGAGAGAGTAAAGTATGTGGGCTCAAATAGCCATTCTGAATTGAAACCCCACCTCTTACTTTCCCACCACCTTAGTTTGGGCTACTTTACCTACATTTGAGTTAATCCCAGGGCCATAAAAAATCAGTGTTTTTTAAATCAACTGCACTGTATTCTTTCAGTGGGGTATCTATTAAAGTGCAGTTTTCTGAATTTTAAATGCATTTCTATTCAAACAAATTCTCAGGATGTGTGGTCCCAATGGGAAGCAACCCCAGGATACTATAGCATACTTTCCCCAAAGATTCTGATATATACTAAAGGTAGAGAACCATAGCATCAGATGAGAGGGGAGAGACTCACAGTCTATACATGCCTTAACGTTTATAAAGTACCAGCACACGGCCAACTGGTTCTTCCTAAAACATGACTGACCCTCACATCAGTCTTTCATTGCTGAACAATTTTCATTGCTATCAGCGGGAAAATAAAGCCCCCTATCCCATCAATCTGTCATTTAAAATATTCTACAATCTTGACTCTCAATCTACCATTCCAGCTTTATCATCAGTTACTTTGTGACACAAATCTTATGTTTACATTTTATCTGTGATTTAGAAGCACTGGTTGGTGTTCATATTGGAAACACGGTCATTTCCATTGTTGGTAGCCACAAAAATATTAACAGATTCATGAATTCACAAAAAGCAGTAAGTAGCTGTAAACAAAATGCTCTTAAAAGGATGCTTTGTAACCAAAGCCTGAAAAATTTTCCACTGGTTGTTGTGTTAATACTTGCTTAAGTGATGTTCAAATAAAGAATTAAAATAATCCTTACAGGCTTTTATACTGCTGGATTGTTTGAAGTTTGGAATTAGGATGTCCTCTGGGTCTAGATTATGTGGATTCAAATTCCAGCTTCTTGACTGACCCTAAACAATTTACTTAATCTCTTTGTATCAGTTTCTTCATTTTTAATATGGGCAAAATAAAGGACTTTCCTAGTTAGGTTATTTGGTGGAATTAATGAGTTAATACAGATAAAGTATATAGGACTTAACTAATACATATAAGTATATTTGATATATTTATACAAAGACACATGCAAAAGTGTCAGTGAGTAGGAGAAATATTAAACTTAATTTTATATTTAAGAAGTTTGAAATACTTAGGATATCTTAGGATGTAAATCAAAATCTGTGACTTGGGAAAAGTTTGCCCTTTAGTCATAAACAGAGAGATTTGGATGTTATCAGTATATAAATGGGACTCAATGCCACAGATCTGTATGATCTCACCCTGAGAAAAAGATGTAAAGAAAGAGAATATGAGAAACTTTAAGACAGAAGTTAAAAATAGGATCTTTAGGCAGTTTAGTAGCTATATGGCTTACTGGACTTGGCATTTAATTAATTATGACAAGCATTATTTCTGGGTGTAAAAGAATAATACATGAGCCCAGAAACTCTTCAATCTTCTTAGAGAAAATAACACTATTATGTATCCCAGTGGTGACACATAGTACAGAGCCATTAAAAGGACTTACTCTCATTTTTAACTGTTTGTCAAAATTGCTCCCTAACATGTTTATCTCATTGGAACAAATTCATGTTTTCAAAACAAGCATTAAAACAGAGCTGATCATATTTAATGCACCAGTAGGAGAGGTGGTATGTCTTAACTCCAGGTAGGAGTTAACGTCTATAAATCTCAGGTGCCCATAGAAGACATTAAACTTGCATCCACAAAGGAAGGCTTCCCATTTTCCAGGAGGACAGGGCCCAGGAGCCAAGTCTTCTACACAAAGGGCCTAGCAACACAAGGGCTGCTCCTCAGAAGCAAAGGAGGTGTGGACAGTGGGACAGTGGGTGACCTGGCTGCCCTCTCGAGTCACTCTTCTGCTGAGGAAACATGCAGAGGAACTCCGCAGGAGTCTTCACTCTGACAGACAGTCTTGTGTCGGAGAGGCAGCTGGCTTTGGAGAACTGACTTGGCTTATAATATTGTCTGGTTTCCCAGGGAGCGTCATGGCCCTGACTAGCCATATGGTCTGTATTCCTCCCTGTCAGCTGCAAGTTCTGTGTCTACACTTCACAAAACTGGTTGGATTGTCTAGTGACTGCTTCCACCCACTTTTGAGGGACGAGGAGTCGGAAGCATTTAAAGCGCCTTGGAAAGTGCTTGACAAGTATTAATTAGAAAGAAAGTATTTTCATTTCATAAAATTATCTCAGTGTAAAACTGTCACTTGATGTTCAGTGACCACGGAGAAAAAAGGAATGGGCATTAGACACATGAGGAGATTGTTCATAGTTTTCTTTGTTGTTGTTGTTTAATTGCTAGGTTGTATCTAACTCTTGCAATCCCATGAACTGTAGCCCACCGGGCTCCTCTATCAATGATTTCCCAGGCAAGAATACTGGAGTGGAGTGCCATTTCCTCCTCCAGAGTATTTTCCAGACCTAGGGATCAAACCCATGTCTCTGGCTTGGCAGGCAGATTCTTTACCACAGAGCCACCCAGGAAGCCCATATTTTTCTTAGATAAATATATTAAATGGCAGGGGGAAAATGGATTTCCAGTACCATGTGACATTTCTGGTTTTTCTCTGAAGCCAATCTATCAGTATTTGAATTTTATTGCAGAAGAAAGTTTGGCTAAGGAAAAGTCTTAAAACATTCCAAATAAGTTAAGCAATGTGCCCACAACAAAGTAATAGCCCATTGTTGTCCTTCACTTTAATAACTAAAAGATAAAATTAAAACATTATCATTTAATATCCCAAAGCAAATGGTCAGATTCTCAAATTCCCACAGTGATGTAATCTGTTTATCAAAATTTTGAGCATTGCACTGAACCATATAATGAGATTATTCAGTCTGATTGGCCCCAACATCTTCTTTAAAACATTCTAATGGATGTAATATTCAATTACGTGATATAGATAAACTGGTATTTTTTTTCCATACAATTTGGAGTTGTTTTAATATAATGCTTCCCTCCAACCTCAACTTTCTAAGCACTCAGGACTTTCTGAGATTCTCTCTTATAATCTTTAAGCCCTCAATGTGTGTGTGTGTGTGTGTGTGTGTGTGTGTGTGTGTGCTCAGCTGTGTTCAACTCTTTGTGACCCCATGGACCATAGCCCACCAGGCTCCTCTGTCCATGGAATTTTCCCAGCAAGAATACTGGAGTGGTTTGGCATTTTCTACTCCAAGGGATCTTCCCAACTAGAGATCAAACCCTTGTCTTTTGGGTCTCTGGTATTGGCAGGTAGATTCTTTACTATGAGGGCCACCTGGGAAATCCTCAGAGATATCCAGAATTCTTACTACATTTTCTAAGTTCATTCATTCTCACACCCAAGGATGATTATTTCACACTATCTGGAAGCTTTCAACAGTTTCTTCGCAGTACTCATTTCAGTTGACAATTTGATTACTATTTCACTGAAAAAAATAATAGCAAAATAGAAAATAATTTTCCTCTGCTTCCTCTATCACATTTACCAACCCTCCCTTTATGCATCAAATCCCTTCCTCTTTTACCTGCTCAAGAATATTTCTCCAGTCATTAACCTCTCTTGCATCACTAATTTTCCCTTCTATGAATTATTCCCATCAACATAAATCCCATTTAGGTGTCAATTACCACCTGCCTCAGTTCTCTATCTTCTTTAGAGCAAAACTCCTAAGAAGAGTTGTCCAGACTCATGACGTTCACTCCCTCTCTTTCTACTTGTTTTTGAATCCATTCCAATCATGCTTTCATCCTCAGCATTCCACTGGAACAGCCTTTGTCTAGGTCACCCAAGACTCTCTCAATGTAAGATTCATCAGTCAATCTCCAGTTGCCACTCAAGTATAAGCAATGCTCAACAATTAATCACTCCTTGCTTTTTGAAATGCTGTCTTCACTTGACCTCCAAAACTCCTCTCATCCTAAGTTGTATTCCTGCCTTGCCAGCTGCTCCTTCTCAATATTCTTTCCTGCATCTTTCTCAGGTCCCTTACCTCAACACATTGGATTGGCTTCTCTGGTTTATCTATAGTAACTCCTTAACTTTAAAATCATCAAAATTCAAATGTTATTTGTAAATCAGACCTAAACTATAGACTCACGTAACCAATTGTCTAGCTGACTATTCCACTAATATATCTGAATGCATATACCAGATTTAACATGGAAATCCTGATTCCCCATTTCCTATCTTAGTAAATAAAGACTCATACAGTTCATCAGATCAGGATTTGTATAGATATCTTTATTTTATTTCTTTCAGGTAACTGACATCAACTATCAGCAAATATTGTCAATTCTACTATTAAAATGTATCTAGATCTTCTCTCTCTTACTAAAAATACAATCATCACCCTAGTCCAAGCCATTATTATCCCCCATGTGGAATAAGGCATCTCTCTTCTAAATGGATACTGCTAGTACTCTGTCCAGACCCCTTTTACTGGGCAGGTGCTCTCATCTTCCAAATGTGAGCATTGATTACTAAACAGCTCATAGCCGCATCACTGGGGAATTGTCTTTGCGAGTCCAGTGATTTACAGATACATGGATACGAAAACTGGACCCCTATCTTGATGTGGAATACTTTGTGGCAGCATTCATACTCCAGAGATCTCCTTTTTGATCACCTTTTAGTTTGGATTAGGTGAAGGCTGGGTTTAAATGAAACATTTTTGTTTAACTTCTCTGCATGCTTCATCCTGCTTCCCTCGTCCTTCTTAATATACTTCTCCTAAGAGAACTTCCATAATAAAACATTTATCTCAACCTCTGCCTCTATGGATCCGAATCTATCTCCTGACTGGTCTTTGCATTTTGACTGTGAGTTTCTATTCTCAATAAAGTGCAAAACGTGATTCCAGTTTTGATTTCAATAACTTCCAATGGTCTTTTGTCTCACTCACAGTAAAAGCCAGATCCCTATAGTGACCATTCAGTCCTACACAATCTATCTGACCTGATCTCTGACAACTCTTCATATATAGAGATAGATAGATAGATACATGTATATATGTATATGTAAACATACACAAAATTATATGTACATGCACATATATAATTATATAGATATAGAGCTGCATCTATCTGGTCTCTTATCTATCTTTGATAATTTAAGTTCTTTGACAGCAGAAACTACTTATGCACACTGATATATTCCCAATACATAGAAGAATTTTTGGCACATCATAAGAATCAAAGTATGTTTGTTGAATTAATGAATCATCAACAAGTTTACATCTTGTCAATGCTTGCCTTATCCTGGGTTCCCCATCAGTGTCCAGATGTAAAACAAATTTTATTTATGGCAACAATAACTACTAAAATTGAATGTCAAAGGCCATCCTCTTAAATGAGAAAATAATGGTTGTTCTGTTTTGCTATTTTGAGCTAAAATTCTCACTTAGTATCTCAAAGATCCTAGCCTTAGAGTAGCAACAGTTTGAGAAAGGGAAATAATTGGAGACATGGTTCTTTTGAGTTAAAGAGGCCTTTGATTATGATTTTCCCTCATCAAATTCAGAAGATTAGGTGCCCAAGTTAATAAAGCATCAAGCATAGCTTAAATTGTAATACATATTCAACATCTGACTCAGTGAATTGCATCTGTCAGATCATATAGACACTCTGAGGTTTGCCACAAAAAGTTTACCACTTACTATCCCAAATTCAGCTATCTTTGAAAAATAAAATAAAATTTAAGCCTGAGGTCAATAATGCAAGTCATAGGCATTAAAAAAAAAAAAAAAACAAACCCTAAATACAAGATAGAAAAGATTTTACTTCTATTCTATAATACTTTTCTTATTTTTAACAGTAAGCACCAAAATTACATAGAAATTATTTTATATAAATATCATTGCATACAATTATGAAAATATTTGATGAGTGATACAAATATTTAATATGAGTGTTTAGTACTCCTACCTAATCCTTATTCCTTTAGAAACAGATGGTTAAAACAACGAAATAAGAACAAATTAACTTGATATCTTTAAGACAGACTCTATCAGTAAAAACCATGCTTTTAAACGGCAATCTATAGGTCTGAAACAAAATGGTACTCTTGAACTTTTGATTAGGAGTCAAACAGAGTGGACCGGCAAAGCCATTTTGTGAAGGATATAATCAAATGAATATATTTAAATGCTAAACATTAACATCTAATCCCATTAAATAAATATGTATTGCAGAGTAAGTCTCTACTAGATGATGGAATAAGGCTGGGATTCAAAAAAGAAGAGCTAGCCAATTAAGAAGAGCTAGCCATTGGAAATAAAATGCTTCTTGGCTATAGACACTGTTCTATGTACTGGTAACGAAATGATGAGCACACAGACACTTTCCAGTAAATAAAAGAAATATTACCATTTAATCAATACAAATGGATAGAATATCTAATCACAGTGAAAGAAATACACAGGGTGATATGATGGCATAAGGAGTCCTGACCTAGTCTAGCAATTCAAAGAAGACTTCTATAGTGAAGTGAATTTTCTAAGGTGAGAAGGATGAGGAGGGGCTCATCAAGTAAAGGGGAAAGAGAGATGGGAGTAAGTGTTCCTGGGAGAGAGGAAAAGGGTGGAAAATCAATGGAGAAGGAACACAAAGAACAAGCCAGAGAATGCATCAGGACAAGGCAGAAAGAAGGCTAGATACAAGCTGTCATTCTGATTGAAGAGGACCTGGAGGACCACACTCTTCAGAACAATGGGAAGCCATTAACAGGCTTTAAGATAAGGGTGTATGATGAATGATACGGTTAAATTTGTTTTAAAACAATGACTGACTTAAATGTGGACAACAGAGGAGATGGGGAGTCAGCTTAGATAGGCTGGCACAGGTAAAGATGAAGAGAGAAGGATGAACTCATTAGGTAACTGGAGAGTCATGCAAAGATGGGCACAGTAAAGGACAGAAATGGCTAGGATCTAACAGAAGCAGAAACAATTAAGACGAGGTGGCAAGAATACACAGAACTATACAGAAAAGGTCTTAATGACCTGGATAACCATGATGGTGAGGTCACCCATCTAGAGCCAGACATCCTGGAGTGTGAAGTCAAGCGGGCCTTAGAAACCATTACTACAAACAAAGCTAGTGACGGTAATGCAATTCCTGCAGAGCTACTTAAAAGTCCTAAAAGAGGTTGCTATTAAGAGTGCTGCATTCATTATGTCAGCTAATTTGGAAAACTCAGCAGTGGCCACAGAACTGGGAAAGGTAAGCTTTCATTTCAATCCCAAAGAAAGGCAATGCCAAAGAACTGCCGTACAACTGTGCTCATTTCATGTGCTAACAAGGTAATGATCCAAATCCTTCAAGCTAGGTTTCAACAGTACGTGAAATGAGAATGTCCAGATGTACAAGCTGGATTTAGAAAAGGAAGAGGAACCAGAGATGAAACTGCAAGCATCTGTTGGATCATAGAAAAAGCAGGCAAATTCCAAGAAAACGTCTACTTCTGCTTCAATGACTACACTAAAACCTTTGACCATATGATCACAACAAACTGTAGAAAATTATTAAAGAGATGGAAATACCAGACCACCTTATCTGTCTCCTGAGAAACCTGCTTGCAGGACAAGAAGAACAGTTAATCTGCAGTTAGCTCTGCAGGAACTGTATTACCTCCACTAGCTTTGTTCGTAGTAATAGTTTCTAAGGCCTACTTGACTTCACCCTCCAGGATGTCTGTCTCTAGATGAGTGACCACACCATCATGGTTCTCCAGGTCATTAAAACCATTTTTGTATAGTTCTTCTGTGTGTTCTTTCAGGACAAGAAGAACAGTTAGAACCGGACATGAATAATGGAATGGTTCAAAATTGAGAAAGGCATACATCAAAGCTGTATATTGCCACCCCGCTTATTTAACTTATGCACAGAGTACTTCATGGAAATGCTAGGCTGGATTAAGCACAAGCTGGAATCAAAACTGCTGGGGAAAATATTAACAACTTCAGATATGTAGATGATACCACTCTAATGGTAGAAAGTGAAGAAGAACTTAGAAAGCCTCTTGATGATGGTGAAAAAGGAGAGTGAAAAAAGCTGACTTGAAACTCAACATTCAAAAAACTAAGATCATGGCATCTGATCCCATCACTTCATGGCAAATAGATGGATAAAAAGTAGAAACAGTGACAGACTTTATTTTCTTGGAATCCAAAATCACTGTGGATGATAACTGCAACCATGAGATTAAAAGATGCTTACTCCTTGGAAGGAAAACTATGACAAACCTAGACAGCATATTAAAAAGCAGAGAAATCACTTTGCCAACAAAGGTCCATGTAGTCAAAGCTATGGTTTTTCCAGTAGTCATGTATGGATGTAAAATTTGGACCATAAAGAAGGTTGAACACCAAAGAATGATGCTTTCAAATTGTGGTGCTGGAAAAGACTCTTAAGAGTCCCTTGGACAGCAAGGAGATCAAACCAGTCAACCCTAAATAAAATCAATCTTGAATATTCATTGGAAGGAGTGATGCTGAAACTGAAGTTCCAACACTTTGGCCATCAGATACAAAGATCTGATTCATTGGAAAAGACTCTGATGCTGGGAAAGATTGAGGGTAGGAGGAAAAGGGGATGACAGAAAATGAGATAGTTGGATGGCATCACTGACTTAATGGATGTGAGATTGAGCAAACTTCGGGAAATAGTGAAAGACACAGAAGCTTGGTGGGCTGCAGTTCACGGGATCACAAAGAGTTGGACACAATTCAGTGACTGAACAAAAACAACAAATCTGATAGGCCTTAGTGATAGAATGCTTGTAGTAATGAAGAAGAGGTTGAAGATAAATAATTGGATGAAGATTGATATTTATATTTACAAAGTTCAGAGGAACTATGAACATAGCTCATAGGAAAATATGGAATAGTAAACAGGCAATGAGAAGAGATCATGTCTTTAATTTTGGATATGTTGGATATAAAGTGGGATCTTAATGAGAAATATTGACAAGGCAGTAGCATATACAGATCTGAATCTCCAGAGAGTAAACTGGTTGAATAAATAAGTTAGTGAATTTTGGGTATGTAAGTGGCCATTGAAGTCAGAGGCATGGAACATACAGGGTAAGAAAAGGCAGGATCTCCAATCAAGCTTGAGGACCTCCCAACATTTAATGGAAGTTAAAGGGGGCTATAAGAGGAGAACCCAAAGATGAAAGAAGAAAACTGGCAGACAGTTTTATAAACGACACCAAGGAAGAGGTACTATGAGAACACAGAAGGAGGGTGAGACTACATCCAACTAGTAAGACTGGGAAAGATCCCACTTATTTTCTGGCCACCAGACAAGATCTGGAATAATACACATTAAGCCTCTGAGATTGGAATAACTTACCCAAAACTATAATCCTGAATCAACAACAATGATCTTGGCATAGGTCAGTCAAGAAGTCTACTGAATAATACTGCTCAAAAGAAACAGGCACAAAATTATGAGGTAACATACTTTTTTAAGGATTATAGAAAGGAATTAATTTGGTTATGGCACAGTGTCATTTGACCAGAGAGACAAAGAGGCAGCAAAATTCATTTCTTCTTCTGTGGGCTAATGCCTAGATCACATTTCGCTGCACGAATGTGTGAAAATAAGAGGAGTTGAAGCAATGTATGCCACTTCTGAGCCTGCTCATAGAAAACTTCTCTGGCTTCCCCATTCATCTAGTGATGGGAGAGATATTTGAAGCCTAGGAGGAAAAGAAAGCCAGAGATTCATAGACAGAAATTTAGATATCTTGAGTGCCCAGGCAGAAGGCAGTCCACCAACAAGAAATATCAACTCATTTTGCATGAATGACAGAGAAATTTCAATTGTTTTAGCCACTGGAATTTGGGGTTTTATCTGTTATAGCAGTTAATATCAGTTACTCTAACTGATACACTAAGGCTGGCTACTTTGTTTTATGTTGTTGTTGTTCTTGCTGTTTTTTCTTTTCTTTTCTTTTCTTTTCATTTATTTTTATTAGTTGGAGGCTAATTACTTTACAATATTGTAGTGGTTTTTGCCATACAGTGACATGAATCAGCCATGGATCTACACGTATTCCCCATCCCGATCCCCCCTCCCGCTTCCCTCCCCATCCCATCCCTCTGGGTCTTCCCAGTGCACCAGTCCCAAGCACTTGTCTCATGCATCCAACCTGGGCTGGTGATCTGTTTCACCCTTGATAGTATACTTGTTTCAATGCTGTTCTCTCTGAACATCCCACCCTCGCGTTCTCCCACAGAGTCCCAAAGTCTGTTCTGTACACCTGTGTCTCTTTTTCTGTTTTGCATATAGGGTTGTCATTACCACCTTTTTAAATTCCATATATATGCGTTAGTATACTGTATTGGTCTTTATCTTTCTGGCTTACTTCACTCTGTATAAGGGGCTCCAGTTTCATCCATCTCATTAGAACTGATTCAAATGAATTCTTTTTAATGGCTGAGTAATATTCCATGGTGTATATGTACCACAGCTTCCTTATCCATTCGTCTGCTGATGGGCATCTAGGTTGCTTCCATGTCCTGGCTATTATAAACAGTGCTGCGATGAACACTGGGGTGCACGTGTCTCTTTCAGATCTGGGTTCCTTGGTGTGTATGCCCAGGAGTGGGGTTGCTGGGTCATATGGCAGTTCTATTTCCAGTTTTTTAAGGAATCTCCACACTGTTGCTACTTTGAAAGCTACCCAGGTGGGCAGTATTTACCTCACAGCTCACAGTCATCTTTCATTCCTGTTAATTTACTAGGGTGAAATTTACTATACCTCAATGATTCAAACAGAATGTTCAAAGTCAAAGGGAAGTCAATTTGCTTTCAAGCGTTTCCATAAAACTGAGTGGGACAAAATAATTTAAGGTTTCCTTTTTCTGGGAAACAGCATACTTTTTTGAAGTAAATTATAGTTAAGCTACTCTCTTATAAGAAGAGGAAAACAAAGTTCCATTTTATTCCATTGGCTGACATTTCATTAAAAAGTAGACTCTAATTCTGTCATCAATATTTGTGCTACAGTGATTTGAACAGTAATTAAGTGAAATATAAATAGTTATTTAAATTGAAAAGAAAATGGCAGATTTTTATATTATGTACTCTTTGCTTAGAAAGGTACAAAAATTCACTTAAAATACATATTTTATATATAACAATATGTAAATGCTCATATGACAGCTTGAAAAAGATGCTGGGGAATCTTTGGATATTGCATATGCTTAATCATAATGTCTTTTTTAAGTCTCTGGAGAGAGAAAGAAAGGGCCAAAAACTACACAGTGATAGAACCTAAACAGTTCTATAGGTGGAAAACAGGAAACAAAAAATGTTGAATGCATGAGAGAAAGCATTATTAACAAGGTCAAGATGTTCTCTATGTTCTCATTATCTTTTCAGGTTTAATTTACATAGCCAATCAGTAATTTGACTACTGTAACTTGATTTGCATCCCTCATTTAGGACCAGCTACATCACAGGGAGGCCTGGCGTGCTGCGATTCATGGGGTCGCAAAGAGTCAGACACGACTGAGCGACTGAACTGAACTGACTGAACATCATTTACAGCGCCCACCCAAGTGTAGGGCCCTAAGTCAATGCACAGGTTGAATGCACAGGCCTGCCCTTGTCTTTCCATCAAAAAATTACAGATGTGAGGTCAAGATTTTTCAAGTGTTCCAACTGAAGACATTTTGTTTTGAAAAACATTTTGGAGCCTCTGTATTAACTGTGGCCATTTAGAAATGTCCCCCCCCACACACACACACACAAAAAGAAATGTCCCACACAGATTCTGATATTCATATGACAACAGATGTATAGGAAATCTCTATGCCTTCCTCTCAATTTTGATGTGAACCAAAACTGCTCTAAAAATTAATGTCTGCTTTTAAGAAATGTCTTTAAATTGTTTATTACTTACATGTCATCCTATTGCAGAAAGAATTTACATGCTGGATTTTGAATTAATTTAGGCATTTCCTTCTTTCATTATAAATAAATGATAAATTTAATTATAATTTTCTCTCAGTGGAAAAAATAGAATTAGTTCATTATAAATAATCAGCTATCTGGGGGGTTTTGGTAGGAATAATAGGAAACCAGCAAACCAATTATACTCATCAATTCATGCATTATGCATTTACTTTAAGATTCACAATATGCCAAAGAGACACTTACATGGGAAATAAAATTGATAAGGACATAGTTATTAAAGAGCAATTTTTTCTTGTTAATATAAACATATCAAAGGCACAAGCTGTAGTACTAGAAAGTTCCTTATTTGATATATCAAGTAGCTTTGTTTTCACTAAAAATGAGTGAACTAATTAGTAAAGACATTCTGAGACATATCTGTATTAACAAAAATAAGTGGAAAAGGATCATATACTCTATCCCAAACCATAGTATCTTCCATTACTTCTTCTTCAAGATGTGTTTGGCTTCTAACAGATGGTAAGTTAAAGAGTAAAAGCTTCTCATGTTCCCCTATAAACAAGACATCAGAGTCCAATTTCTGACTCTGCTGCAAATTGTGTCACCCAGAATAAGTCACCTAACTTCTTTGGGTCTTCATTCTGCCAATGTCTATCAGTTGAAGAGGATGAACTCTCAAAGATTGCCAATTCTCTCACCTTTCCAATCAGTCCCCAAAACTACCACCAAATAAGCTTCAATCATGGGCTTTGGAGTCCCCAAGATTTGAGTTTGAGGTCACATTGTACCACTTACTTGTAGCAAACTTCTGGTAAATCCCCAAATCCCCAAATAAATCCTTAAATTGTCTTATCTATAGAGTGGAGATAATCCCATAGAACTGTTAAAAAGATTAAAAGAACTAAAAGCATAAATTGCTCCCAATTCAGTGTTTAAAAATCAGTAAGCACTCAAAAGATGCTAACTAACATGAATTAGCATTACAAATTAGAATTACAAAATTTTCAACATTTGGTTATCCAGAAGCAAACTGAATATTTTCATTTACAGGTAGATCACTATTTATTGAGAAAGTCCTTCCATAAAAAAAAAAAAAAATATATATATATATATATATATTTACAATGAACTTAAATCTAACACTTTGAAACTCAACATTCCACCATTTATTATAGTAATTTTTAACCTGGTGTTCACAAATTTGGGAAGTTGATGAATTTGTATGGAAAGCATTACATCTATATTTTCACTAAGTTCTAACTGAAAAATAGCTGTTTCTTCCATTATGAATACAGTCACCAAACCACAGTAGTTTCTGTAACTTTGTCACTAACGACAATCACAGATATTTTCTCATTAGAATTGTTGCAAATATTTCAAAATAAAGTATGGTAAATATTAGACCTGCTAGATCTTGTTAGTGCATCAATCAAGATGCATTATAGTACTATAGAAAAATTTGTGAATATTTTGATAATTTAACACAATTTCCTCTTTCATCCTATTAGTATATTCCATACTTAAAAAACATCATAATGAGAAGGCATTCATAGACTTACCTAGTCTGTCAAAGGGATCTGGGATACACACAAACACACACATACACACAAGGTTAATAAACTCTGCTCTAAACTAGCATTATTCTACTCCCTTTCTCATTGATGAACCCCTCAATCGTTGAAAGACAAATACCTGATTTTCAAATTCGTTATTTTTTTTCTTTGCTTCTTTTGTTTGTGTGTTTGTGCTGAATCTCTCAGTCATGTCTGACTCTTTGTGACCCCATGGGCTGTTGCCCTCCAGGTTCCTCTGTCCATGGGATTCTCCAGGCAAGAATACTGGAGTGGGTTGCAATTTCCTTCTCCAGGGGATTTTCCCAACCCAGGAATTGAACCCTATATCTTGCGTCTCCTGCAGGCAGATTCTTTACTACTGCACCACCAATATTGCTAATTGAGCATACCCCCAGGCATGTAGCATGAAATACTATTCTGCAAGATTATCCAAGAATAATAAAATAGTTCTCACTCAAAAATATGGGGAAGAAAAGTCATCAAATGCCGAAGGTAGCAAGAGGAAGTAAAAAAAAAAAAAAAGAGCGTGGCGAGAAAAGCAAAATTAAGATTATTTTTATGAAACAGAGCATGTCTTTATCTGAGGAAAGAAGTTAGAGCGCCAATGCAGAGTGCCACAGTCAAGACAGTGGCAGGAAATGCAATGATAGAAAGATCACAGTACCAGAAGAAAGGTCAGGGGATGAACATAGAATTTAATTACTTTGTTGTTGCTCAGTCACTCAATTGTGTCTAACTCTTTGTGACCCCACGAACTGCAGCACTCCAGGCTTCCCTGTCCTTCATTATCTACTGGAGTTGCTCAAACCCATGTCCATTGAGTCGGTGATGCCATCCAACCATCTCATCCTGTTGCCCCCTTTATCTCCTGCCCTCAATCTTTCCCAGCATCAGAGTCTTTTCCAATGACTCAGTTCTTCACATCAGGTGGCCGAAGTATTTGAGCTTCAGCTTCAGTATCAGTCTTTCCAATGAATATTCATTCATTCACAAGTACTTTGAGGTGAATGCAAATTACTTGAGGACACTGGGGTAGGACATTTCACTCCAGGTTCCCCTATGTCATCCTCTCTTGGACACTTAAAATGCATATTGGTACATAAGTCTCCGAGAAGTACTTCCCAAAAGACACTGTTGAATCTGCTTCACAAATCAACTTTCCAAATTTTGCTGACCATAGACTTTCTTCCTAATAATATTGGGTTGGCAAAAAAATTTGCTTGAGTTTTTCTGTAATAACATATGGGTACACTGAACAAATATTTTGGCCAACCCAGTATTTGCTCATGTACAAAGAGCTAGTACACTGCAGATTATACTGGGAAACTGTTCTAAGTTGTCAATGAATAGGACATTCCACAGATGGCCTGACTATTCTTAGTACACAATGAACTCCTGATAACTTTCTTGTCTGAGCAAGAATATTTCAAATAATGTTGATCCTCTTTCTCTCACAGAAAGATTCCAGTTAGAGGATATCAAATAAATTCATCCCATTGATATATTTCACTGATATATTAGATATATCAATATTGGTTTACCTAGTACTTGCAATTAACTATTCTTTTTCATGACAACTGTAAACACAATGAAGTATTTCCCATTCTGTACTCATGCTGTTGCTTTTTTTCATATTGTTCTTTGTACTAAATATTCACTTTCTCACTGAACCTAAGTCTGTGTGTGAGTTCAAAATATAAATCCTGAAGTGCCTACAAATGTGAGCTCAACTTCACTAAACAATGCTATGTGATCTCTCTAGCCAAGATTAAAACCACAATAATTAATATTAGTGCAAATAGCAAAAAGAAAAGTACTAGTATAAAGTACTATAAGTAACTGCTTCTAATTATTACTATCACTGTAATGCTGGCATCTACATTCACCCTCTAGTTTTAATGATCAAATAAATTGTGTTTAGGATAGTAAAGTTGTGCCATTAAGGCCTTTTATTGCTGAAAGTAGCATTATATTTTAATTCAGTAATTCTACCTTTGTAAATTAGCAATTCCATTCTAGCACAACTCAGCTCAATCAAGTACTTTCAGTGAGATCTTAGAAGCTCTGATGGTTCTAGGATTTATATATTTATCCCTGAAGGTAGAAGTTTAAATTTTCAAAATGATGAAGCTGCTGTTATACACTGATGGAAGTTTCTTCATGATGTTTGGCTCCTTGAGTAGGAATACAGTTCATCACTAAGCCAAAGGGTTTCTTAAATAGACCAATTCATTCAAGATGATTGAAGCTTAGGTTTATTATATGAAGGATTAGTCCAAAAAAAAGGCTATAACCATAGGGTTTTTCTCAAGATATATGGAAGAAACAAATCAGTGATTAAGTTTAATTTATAACTCTTTTAATATACACATTCCAAGTTCTTACTAAGCAGCATTATACATTAATCATACACAGTAGTTTTAGTGAAAACCCCTTAAGTAGCAAGACTATTCTCAAGAAATATAATGCATTCAGGTAAGTTTAAATCTGTACAAGGAACCACTGCCACTGACATCTAGAAAAGTGCAAAACCAGACTTACTGCTATATATAACAAAATGTACGTAATGTCACAGAACACAAAAGTCCAGGAGAGACTAGGTCAGTCTTTTAGCTCTGTATGCAAGCATGTAGGCAGAAGTGAAAGATGAAGAGGGGAAAAATAGGCTACTCATTGAAAAACAAGGTTTTAGGTTTATCTAGGTCAGCTTTTCTCAAACTGCAAAATCTTGAGGTGTTTCAAGAAAAAAACTTTCCAATAACATTGTTTTGTCTAAAAGATATTTAATGTATTCAAATAGACTTGTATACGCATTATTCTCAGGCAAGAATTTGCATTGAAGAAATTGAAAGAAACCCAGGAAATTGCATGAATCATAAATGCCTGAGGTAGAATCTAAATTATCATCATTTCAGTAGTATCCAACCACTAGTTTTGCTGATACATTGACTCTTCATAATAATTTCTCTTTATTATATAATCTTATTTTAGCTATTTTTGTCTTTTTTATTTTTCCAATACAAATGAAAATGATTTATTTAACATGTACTATTGTTTTTGTCCTATATTAAATTAGAATATGAATTGTTTTTTTGCCATTCCTTGCAGCAACTGACTTATCATAGATCTTTTTTTTGTTCTCTTTAATCTAAGTGTGTATTATATCCTATGAACTATTGCTAATTTTATATCACTATGTAATTATTTAAAAAGTATTCTGTATTCCATATCAGAATGTCCATCATTAAACAGTCTACAAATAAAAATTGCTGGAGAGAGTGTGGAGAAAAGGGCACCCTCCTACACTGTTGGTAGAAATGTAAATTAGTAGAGCCATTATGGAAAAGAGTATGGACCTTCCTCAAAAAATTAAAAATAGAATTGTCATATGATCCAGTAATTCTACTCCTAGGCATATGTCCAGACAAAACTCTAATTCAAAAAGATGCATGCACCTCAATATGTATACCACTATTTAAATAGCCAACACACTGAAAGCAAACTAAATGTCTATCAACAGATGAATAGATAAGATGTTGTATACATATGCATGTATATGTGGAATACTACTCAGCCATAAAAATGAGGAAATAATACCATTTACAACAACATGAATGGACCTAGAAATTATCATACTAAGTGACGTAAGCTCAAAAGAAAAGATAAATACCATATGATATCATTTATACGTGGACTCTAAAATATGATATAAATGAACTTATTTATGAAACAGGAACAGACTCACAGACAGAGATTACCAAAAGGGATAGTGGGGAGGAGGCAGGGATAAATTAGGAGTTTTGGGTTAGCATACACAAAGTACTATACATAAAAGAGGTAAACAACAAGGTCCTACTGTATATCACAGGGAACTATATTCAATATCCCGTTAAACCATAATGGAAAATACTGTGAAGAATAGATATATATGTACAGATATGACTGAATCCATGATATCACAAAGAATCGGACATGACTGAGCGACTAAGCAGCAGAAGCATGTCTGAATCACTTTGCTCTACACAAGAAACTAATGTAATATTGAAATCAACCACACATCAATAGAACAAAAAAGTATTCCAGGGTCTAATAGGTCTAATAAGTTTGGAAAGCACGTACCCTGAACAACTTTTCTACTGAATTCTATCATTACGTGATATATTCCATGGGTATAATTTCCCCAGAGGCCCGGAGAGGTTAGATGACTAGGCTCAGTTGACTTAGTAAGATCGATGGAGGATGCCTTCTGATTTCCAATTCTATGCTGTTCTCCCTGATTCTTCTACTCCCTGATATCATGGAGATGAAGGAAGGAGGGAAGGAAAGAAAGAAAGAAGGAAGGAAGAGGTGAAGGAAAGAAAGGGGAAGAGAGGGAAGGGAGAGAGAGGAAGGAAGGGAGAAAGGAAGAAAAAGAAAAGAGGAAAAGGTGGACTAGAAGGGTTGGTTGGCCTAGGAGTATTATTGCAGAGTTGAGAGATTAAGTGATATGCATTTGCTATAAAATCAAAGTATTGAAAACCTCATGAAACCCCATAAATAAGCAGGTATATAGAAGAGACATTAAGGACTATGAAATATACCCTACTGTCAACTGTAGATCCTAATAAGGAATGGGATTATGGGGACTCAAAATAGATTAATGACTTATTGTGAGAAAAAGCAAATTAAGCTTGGATTTTGAGAATGGTTTTAAAATTAGTTAATTCTCAGTTAGAGGATTGTTCTGATTAACAAAAAGAACCCATCATGCTCACTTCAGCTAAAGGGAAGAATTTATTAAAAGAATTCCAGAAAAATAAATGACCCAATCAAAAAATGGGCCAAAGAACTAAACAGACATTTCTCCAAAGAAGACATACAGATGGCTAACAAACACATGAAAAGATGCTCAACATCACTCATTATCAGAGAAATGCAAATCAAAACCTCAATGAGGTACCATTTCATACCAGTCAGGATGGCTGCTATCCAAAAGTCTACAAGCAATAAATGCTGGAGAGGGTGTGGAGAAAAGGGAACCCTCTTACACTGTTGGTGGGAATGCAAACTAGTACAGTCACTATGGAGGACAGTGTGTAGACTCCTTAAAAAACTGAAAATAGAACTGCCATATGACCCAGCAACCCCACTCCTGGGCATACACACCAAGGAAACCAGATCTGAAAGAGACATGTGCACCCCAGTGTTCATCACAGCGCTGTTTATAATAGCCAAGACACGGAAGCAACCTAGATGCCCATCAGCAGACGAATGGATAAGGAAGCTGTGGTACATATACACCATGGAATATTACTCAGCCGTTAAAAAGAATTCATTTGAATCAGTTCTAATGAGATGGATGAAACTGGAGCCCATTATACAGAGTGAAGTAAGGCAGAAAGATACCAATACAGTATACTAACACATATATATGGAATTTAGAAAGATGGTAATGATAACCCTATATGCAAAACAGAAAGAGACACAGATGTACAGAACAGACTCTGGGACTCTGTAGGAGAAGGCAAGGGTGGGATGTTCAGAGAGAACAGCATTGAAACATGTATATTATCTATGGTGAAACAGATCACCAGCCCAGGTTGGATGTGTGAGTCTAGTGCTCAGGCCTGGTGCACTGGGAAGATCCAGAGGGATGGGATGGGGAGGGAGGTGGGAGGGGGGATCAGGATGGGGAACACATGTAAATCCATGGTTGATTCATGTCAATGTATGGCGAAAACCACTACAATATTGTAAAGTAATTAGCCTCCAACTAATAAAAATAAATGAAAAATAAATAAATAAATAAAAGACTTGCCTGGAGAATCCCAGGGACGGGGATCCTGGTGAGCTGACATCTATGGGGTCGCACAGAGTCGGACACAACTGAAGTGACTTAGCAGCAGCAGCATGGGATCATTTTATAGAACTCAATGCTAGAGAAGTAGCTAGGCCTCCTGCAGGATTAGAATCCACCTAGAAAGCTCTCTATAGTCAAAACTATGGTTTATCCAGTAGTCATGTACAGTTGTGAGAACTGGACTAGAAAGAAGGCTGAGTTCTGAAGAATTGATGCTTTCCAACTGTGGTGGTGGAGAAGACTCTTGAGAGTTCCTTGGACAGCAAGGAGATCAAACCAGTCAATCCTAAAAGAAATCTATCCCAAATATTCACTGGAAGGACTAATGCTGAAGCTGAAGCTCCAATACTTTGGCCACCTGATGCAAAGAGCTGACTCCTTGGAAAAGACTCTGATGCTGAGAAAGATTGAAGGCAGGAGGAGAAGGGGATGACAGAGGATGAGATGGTTGGATGGCGTCACCAACTCAATGGACATGAGTTTGAGTAAACTCCAGGAGTTGGTGATGGACAGGGAAGCCTGGAGTGCTGCAGTCCATGGGGTCACAAAGAGTCAGACACGATTGAGCAACTAAAAAACAACAATGTTGGCAATGGCGGGAGAGGTAAGAATGTAGTGGCAGGACCTCTTGTTCCCTCAGCAGAAGTTACAGAAGGAGACTCTTTGGAATGACATCATTAGAAGAGTCTCTAAAAGCATACCAGAGGCACCAGAAAATAACCAGTGGCAAAGGAAGCATTTAGCTTCCTTAGAGCCAAACATCCCTTGGGAAGAGGGGGGCTACTAACCACAGGAAAATTAATAATGCACACAAACTAAAACAGGGGAGAGAAAGAAGGAGGAATCCATACTTGCCACTGAGAGGATTACTGACGTGCGCCAATCCTAAGGATGCAACCACAGCAGGCATTGTTTTTGGACCCTAATATAGCCTGAGAAGCATGCAGACAGGGTAGTAACCAGAGCCTGCTTAATCTCTTTACTCCCAAACCCAGCCACTCTGTCCAGAATTTCCTCTCACCAACCTCCTGTCACGGCTACCTCTTACTTTCCTGTGGACCTAGGAAACAACTATAGTGAAAGAAGGATTATCTGCAATGATTGCTACCAGGCAGACATGACCTTAGGGAGAATCTACCCAGTCTTGGTGCTAGAATAACATGTGCTTTCAAACTGGAAAGGCCTTGGTCTGAATCCACGCCTAATGCTTGTCACCTAAATCACCTTATCTAATCTGTTATCAAGATAAAGATTTCCTCCATGAGTTTTGAGGTAAATACAGAGGATAATTTAAAATTATTATAATAATAATTATTAAATACTGTTACTATTATGCCATCAAAACAATAATTGGATTTCTGATCTATGTCTCTTCTCTTAAACCTTGATTATAACTTCTATAGCAAGTCATGAATATTGGGCCATTTTATGACAAACATATACATGAGTGCTTACATTGTAAAACATTACCATAAAAATTGTGTAAAAAACAGAAATTTATCAGTCACAGGGCCCTGTCCACAAGAAATTTACAAAGATATAATGGGCAATTTTAAAAAAGTACATAAATGAAGGAAAGAATGGAAAGACAGAGGGAAGGAAAGAAGGAAGAAAGGAAGGGAGAGAAGAAGGAAGGTAAGACTTTAAAAATTGGACTCTTTCATATTTGATCTAATTTACTCTTCACAAACCATCTTTCAGGTATTGCTATTCCCATTTTACAAATAAGTGAACAGACACAGAAGGATTAAGAATTTTTTGAGAAATATTTAAAAAGTGGTTTGAATAAAATGTAATGGATCACAGTAGGAAACTATTGCTTTTAGTTCTGAGGGTCAGGGTTTTGTGAAACAGACAAAATTTAAGCCTTCCATACTGGACAGGATGTGGACACTGGTAGAAATACCAGCATAAGCAAGAGTTCTGATAGCAGAAAGAATCATAGTCATGTCTGAGGATAACCGAGCAGCTGGATTGGTTACACAGAACTACACACAAAGGAAGTAGTCTTGGAAAGGAGGTCTGGGGCCAGATAACGGAAAGCTTGAATGCCTGGCTTATGAGTTGTAACATTTCTGTGGGCAATTGAGAACCACTATAGGTGCGTAAAGACAGGATGTCCTCAGGTCTTAAGGCTACATATAAGAAAAATGAGGTGGAGAGCATGTGACAATTACCAAGGCAAAGACAGTAAGAATTTGATTTAGGATAGTAACCATGAAGATGGAGAAATGGTGGAGGTATAAAAAAGGGGGGATCGGGATGGGGAATACATGTAACTATATGGCTGATTCATGTCAATGTATGACAAAACCCACTGAAATGTTGTAAAGTGATTGGCCTCCAACTAATAAAATAATATTAAAAAAAAAAAATAATAAATAAAAAAAAAAAAAAAAAAAAAAAAAATGAAATTGCAGAGACAGATTTAACAGATTTTTCATTTGAATGAATGGTGAAGAGAGGAAACAGCCAAAGATGTCATGATTTAGAAATAAGGGTCTCTCACATTAGCTGGGAGTGAACAAGGGATCAGACTCTTCTCACTTTTAGTCTCTGGGCGTTCTTTTAACAGGAGGCTAAATTTGAAGCTGCTTCTATACTAACAAAAATGAAGCATACTGCTTTCATAAGCCCTTGTAAAATCTGCTGCATTCTCTGGCAAGTTTGCAAATAATGCCACAGTCTCCAGACAGTTTATATGCAACATTCTTCATGTTACTAGTAGAGAGACATCACTAAAATAATATTCTATAACAATGTATGAAGGTCATTTCCTAAAAGACTATTTTTAAAAAAAGGAAATATGTTTGTTGAGAACTGCTAATAATCTGATACTTACTTAAACATTAAAAGCATGTATATTTTCACCTACTACCAGTTTGGATTTATTACTCATCCTTGAGACATTTAGAACAGTGTTGTCAGCATCAGCTGCACAGTGGAAACACCTATAGAACTTTAAAGAACGCTGATGCCTGATGTAATTGGGGCTCTGGTGTAACTGACCTGGGGGCAGCCTGGAAACTGGGGTTTTTTTAAACCCTCAAGGTGATTCTAATATGAGACTGGGGCTGAGAACTATGGAACAATAAAAAAATAATAATTGTTTATGTTAGAGCTCATTAAGAAGTTTGTCTTGCCATCAAAAAAGATGGTCAGCCACATTTATTTAATTCATGTGCATTTGATCCCAAGCCAGTCTTATCCATTAAATAAGAAGAAATTTATCAAGAAGGAGTTTGGTGGGCTGAGTGGTAAGTACTGTGAGAAGAAATGAATAATCAAGAAAGATATGAAATACTCTGACTTCTGAAGCTCTGTGTTTAGTCTCCTCTGTGGGCGTGTGCTCAGTCATTCAGTCGTGTCCAACTCTTAGCAGCCCCATGGGCTACAGCACACCAGGCTCCTCTGCCCATGGAATTTTCCAGGCAAGAACACTGGAATGGGATACCATTTTCTACTCCGGGGGATCTTTCTGACCCACGGGTCAAATCCGCATCTCACGTCTCCTCCTGCATTGCCAGGCAGATTCTTTAGCACTAGCACCTCCTGGAAGCCATTTATTCTTCTGACTCAGCAGCAGCCCTAGAATAAATAGTACAGCAGTGACAGCTCTCCTTGGCTCCTCCCTGGATCTGACCAGCTCACCCTAGAAGTGAATTCTGACTTCTTCCACTTAGCATCCCAGTGGCAGCTGGGTGCAAAGGCAAGACAAGCTGAAAGCACTTCCTCTCCTCGTTCACCATTGCTGAAGAGCTCATGGCTCCCCTGCCTCTAGCAGGGAGGACTGTGAGGGGCCAGAACAAGGCCCACGGTGACAACCAGGGAAAGCAGCTGTGAGCTGACTCCATGGCTGTTCTGAATGGCAAACTGCTATTCCACTAATAAGCTTTCCTCTAGCTCGATCCTGGTCATCATTCATTCTATTACTTGTCCATGAAGAGACTTCTTCCCAAATGTTCACAACTGGAATTCCATCTTTATCTCAAATCCCAGTTCATTGACTCATTTACCCATTAAAATAACCAAACGTTCCTCTCTCAGTTTTGGAATTGATTACCTTTGCATTTGTTATTCTTCCTTTTTAGACTTCAGCAACTCAAAAGACGGAATTTTGCCTTTTCACAGATATACATTGTACCATAGCAGCTCTATACTTTGCATATCACAGGCACTCCAAAAACCTGATCAATGAATTAAATGAATCAATTTTTATTTTATCACAGACTTCACATAAGACTGGAATTTTCCGTCTTGAAATAACTAACAAGTTTGGGCCTGAAAGCTGTAAAAGTTTCAAGAGTCTCCCTGGAGAAAACATCTACAGAGATATTTAATTATTCTACATAAATAATGGGCTCATATCTGAAAGCAAACATGAATATTCTCAGCTAGCTTTACCTTATGGGATTACAGTTGTTCTATTACAACTCTTTAATAGTAGCATATGTTCTTTCCCGAAACAGTATTTAAATAAGTTTGGTTTATGCAAGTCACGGTAGTCATTCCTTATAACTGTACCACTGAAATCACTATAATTCTTGATTTAAAGAAGCTAATATACTTTCAATCAGGGTGACAAGAGGTAAGTCACTTATCTCTGAGCTTTCTATCTAGCACACTCAGGAATGACTTTTCCATCTCTGGGGGCTGGTAAGCTGTATGTTTATTTATGAGATCTTAATACAAACTACCCTTACTTCCTGATTGCTGGGTGAGCTACAGGGAAGAGACTTTAATTACCTAAGTCCTCATGCATTCTAATTTACTTAAGGGTCATTTCTACGTTGCTTCCACTATAATCCAAAGAGGTTTTAGCTGATTTGCAATTACTTTATTTTTACTTCAAGAACCTCATCTGACCCAAACAAACTTTATTTCTATCTAAAATTTAGCAAAATTTGGAGAGGTGTTTGAAGAATTCTAGTTTCCAGACATCCTGTCCCCCAAAGTAACTGACATAGTCTTTAAAGCCTGTACTCCGTATAGGTGGTCAAAGAAAAAATGAATGCATGAATGGCATTTAAATTATGCCAGTAGGAGTAAATAAAATCAGAATTTGAGATATTTTGGCATTTAGTTCAGAAAAAAACTTCAACATCATGGAATTTGGGACTGAAAAAAAACCTCACTTGAAACTATCTAAATATCATATAAAGATATTCACTTGCTTTTTATTATTAGGCATCTTTTGCTACAGGCTTCCCTGGTGGCTCAGTGCTAAAGAACCTGCCTGCCAATTCAGGAGACATGGGTTTGACCCTTGGATCAGGAAGATTCCCTTGGAGAAGGAAATAGCAACCTACTCTAGTATTCTTGTCTGGGAAATGCCATGGATAGAGGAGTCTGGAGGGCTACAATCCATGGGGTCACAGAAGAGTCAGACATGATTTAGCAACTAAACAACAATCTTTTGCTACATATGTCCTCTCTTTCAACTAGATTATAAATTATTGAGGAATTATGGTTATTGCTCAGCACAGAACTTTGTACCTGGCAGTAGATGTTCTGTAATTGTGTATGGTTGATTATCTATTTCCACATCATGCAGAATTTTGCTCTTGAACTTGTATCCTGTTGCCTCCGCCACCATCCCCCAGGTACAGCCTGCTGGATGTGTTCTAGTGTGCAAGATCAGGTACAGCTATTCACACAGATGTCAAGGCCAGCCCCTAGGGAAAATTGCAAAGTGGCAAAGAATGTCCTCACTGACCCTTTTCTTCACCATTTTCCCTTCACCAAGCTCTCTGTCATCTTCTCCTCACTTTAGAAAAGTGAGTTTTTTTATTCGTTAATACAAAGACATATTATAAACTCAATGTTACCCCTCACATGATGTTTACATTTTAAAAGAGATCCAAAGGAAAACATAATGCTCAAGCCAAAGAAAGTGTTACTGACAAGGCTATCAGCTCAGAGATTCATTTTAGTCATGGTCAGTATGAGGTTGCACCGAGCCCTACCTCTTAAAGGAGGGCCATGAAGTTCAGAACCTCTATGTTCACTTCTCACGTCTTGAGAGTCAGCACAAGCTTATCGGTTGGAAACTAGCTTTTTTCTAAAAGACCCCCATTATGGCATCCCTTTTTGGTATTTCTATGATTGGGCTTCATGTGGGCTGTGGAACATTCCCTCCAGTTCTCTGGCTTTCCTACCTCTATGAGAACAAACCCTGTTCTCAAGCTGAGCTTCCTCCCCTTTGTTGCCAGTGTTCATGGAAAGAACACTACTTTCTCTCTATCTCAGAGCCAGGCTCCATTCCTCTTCCCCTTGCTAGGGGGCCATGAGGTGTGTCTTTCTGAGGCCAGAAGCTCTGCAAACATTGCACCCTCACCTGCCACCACTGGTCACAGGTGCTGCCTGTCGTGGCCGCTGCCATATGGCCAGGACCCACATCAGCCCACTCCCTGTTTGAAAGACAAGTCTTAGATCTTCCTGGCACCAATAAAAGGAAAAAGCTTTCTGCTCCACACACTCCACCCTGCTTCAAAATGACACCTCTTTTCTTGCCTGAGGATTAGGGATTTGCTAGCATAAATGGGCAGAGAAGGCAATGGCACCCCACTCCAGTACCCTTGCCTGGAAAATCCCACGGACGGAGGAGCCTGGTAGGCTGCAGTCCATGGGGTCGCTAAGAGTCGGAAACGACTGAGCAACTTCACTTTCACTTTTCACTTTCATGCATTGGAGAAGGAAATGGCAACCCACTCCAGTGTCCTTGCCTGGAGAATCCCAGGAACGGGGGAGCCTGGTGGGCTGCCATCTATGGGGTCGCACAGAGTTGGACACGACTGAAGTGACTTAGCAGCAGCAGCAGCAGCATAAATGGGAGTAAAATATTCATTCTCTTTAGGAAAACCCATTTCACCAGTGGGTTTCACCAGCAATGCCCATCCCTCCCAACAAAAAATAATCCATCTTTGAAATATTTCCAAAAAATCTGGATTTTTTCTATTTTTCAAAAATCAAAATGCAGAATAGTGACTTTGAAGCATTTTGACAAGTCACAATAAAAAAATACATTTTATCTCTCATGTAGTACATACAGATATAAAGATATAGTTCTAAAAAAAAAAAAAGCTAAACCAAACATGGAATTACTTATTATGTATTATACTCTGAACTTTGAAATTCTATTTCAGTTTAAAATAAGACTGAATCAACTGATTGGTTGCACATTTCACTAGTGAGTCCCTACACAGTTTAAAAATATTGTTTTAAAAAAATTCCCTTGGCAATTCAAGAACTAGACCTGCTGGGTTCCTAATAAAGAATGAACCACAATGGTAATAAGAAAAAGATAATAATTGTTGCTGTTGGGAGAATTCATCCATTTTATTAAGCTACTTTCACTGAAAATAGCATTGCTTATTTTACTGGGCATTTTATTATTTCTTTGCTATGTTGATAATCACACAATCGAGTTGTTTTCTTCCTCTTTCCACTTTAAGTGGAAAGTTTTTCCTTCAGAGATTGCTGACAGCACAAGCACCATTCAAGTGTGCCGCCGTTCACACAAGCCTACTCCTACTCCAGCACACTAAGAGCTGTGAAATCTACTGGAGGGCCATGAAAAACCCCACAGCTTAAAAAATAACAGATTACATTAGTAACTCCCATGATCACTGGCAAAGCATGAATTGTCTGTTAAATTGATCATGCTTGGTGGAAATAAAAGAAAGGCTCTTGAAAGCTGGTGCCTTTTAAAAGGAAAGAAAGAAATCACTGAAAAGAAAACTTGTTTGTTTCTGTCCCGAGGTTGTTCCTTGCTGTGGCGATCACACAGGTTCCCAAGTGCTGGCTGTGAATGGACTACACTGCGCTGTCTACCAACAGGAGGAAAGAAGTGCCTTGCACCTGCTTATTTCCAACTCTAATTTCCCAGGGTTAACAGGAAAGTTGGTATTATACAAACACATTCATTTTTCACATACTCACTTTTCTTTTTATAGTGATGAGTCAAGATAATTTACATTAGGTATCTATTGCTGTGTAACAAATTATTCCAAAATGTGGCAGCTTAATACAACAAACATCTATTATCTCACACAGTTTCTGAGGATGGTAAATGCAGGAAAGCAGTTTAGCTGGTTGGTTGTGGTTCAGCCTTTTAAGAGCTTACAGTTAATCTGCCAGTCATCTCAAGGCTCAACAAGGGCTGGAGAAGGCATCATATGGTTGTTGGCAGGCCTCAGTTCCTTACTGACTGTTGGCGACAGGCCTCCATGCCTTATCACATTGGCTTCTTTTTGACTTGGGGAAGACATCTGAGTGTCTTCATGACTTGGCTCCTGGCTCTCTTCCCCCAGAGTGAGTCATCACAGAGAGAAAAAATACTCAAGACAGAAGCCACACAGTCTTCTAGAATCCAATCTCAGAGGTGACATATCATTACTTCTGTTTTATGCTGTTGGTCACAGAGATCAACCTTGGTACAATATGAAAGGGTGTCACTGGAGGCCATCTTGGAGGCTAGCTACAACAGAATGTCTTTTTAGATGCCTATTTTTGATCATATGTTCAAGTTACCTGATGTTCAAATGGATATTTTATTGTCTTTAATCACCATACAAGAGTTGCTAGCTTGTTTTTTGAGAGGAGGAGTGGAGGGTAAAGCCTACAGATCCCTTTAAGTCTCTAGTGAACCAAAAGTTGTGGGCATACTCCCCAGGAGAATGCACAGAGGAGTCATCACAATTTTGCACATCATTTCTTGGAGTTCAAGGATTTTCTGAAAATTTTCCACAGATCTCAGATTTAGAAACACTGTCCTCAACAGTTACTTTCTTCCAGGAATTGTTAAGCACAAGGACATGGCTGCTTTTGGGAACTTACAGAAAGATGCACATGTAAGTAAAGATTGATGCACTTCTACAGTCAAACTCTACTGGACATCTGCATTTAACCAGCAATCCAAAGGGCTTTGGATAGAACAAAGCCATATTGTGAGCCCCAAGAACTCTCAGGGGTGATGATTCTTTCAGGGCAAAGTTAAAGACAGATGGAGAAGTTTTGCTACAGAGAACCATTAAAAAAAAAAAATAGCAGTGTTACAATTTTCACCACAAGTGTGCGTGATATCTCAGATCTGTCTATGTTTACAACTATGGTCAATAAAGTTGAGCCTAATCTGCTTTTTGTTGTAAACTCATTTCCTATTTTTTTTTCTTTTTCAGAGTTACATTTGAAATCCAAACACTGAACCATAGACAATCACAATTAGCCTAACAGTTACTTTTATTGGTTTATAATCTTTCTTTCCCACTGAATGTAATTTTCAAACATGTTTTCCAAATATCACTTTCCCCTGCCAACTGGTCATCTAGAATATCTAGTAGATTCTATTTTCTGGTATCATTTAATTGAAGACTTTGAACAGAGCAAAAGTTTTTTTCAGTACAAGTTTCAGTACAGTACATGCCCTTCCTGTATATTCCCATGACATCCTATGTATATCCTAGCAAAGTACATGGAAGAAGATAACCACAGGGGGAAACTTCTGATTTAATTGCTCAGTTATTTATCTGTACTCCCACTAGTAGCCATGAGCTCTACCAAGGCAGGATTGCTTACATATTGTTCACCATTATATTAATATCGCTAATATCCAGAACAGTATGTGAGGCACACAGAGAGCATATAATATATATTGAATGAACTAAAAAAATATACTAAATCTATAATTCTTATTCTATAGTGCTACATGAAAGGTACATACAACCATGAAACTTACAGGGGTGGAATAAAATAGAAAAAGTTCTGGACTAGGTTGGAAAGCTCGCCTTTGATACATCTTAGCTACGCAAACTAAGTTCTATCTCTGAGTCTCAGTTTCCTCATTTGCAAACTGGCATGCATAAATGAATGAATGAAAGTCACTCAGTCGTGTCCGACTCTTTGCGACCCCCAAGGACTATACAGTCCATGGAATTTTCCAGGCTGTAATACTGGAGTGGGTAGCCTTTCCCTTCTCCAGGGGATCTTCCCAACCCAGGGATTGAACCCAGGTCTCCCAGGCGGATTCTTTACCAGCTGATCCACGAGAAGCAAAATGGCATGATACATGACATAACCATAGGATTTTTGTCAAAGGCCAACAGGAAAATTCAGGTGAAAATATATATTTTGTAAATCATAAAATATTAAATATTTCATGCATTATTATTTTTGTTATAATTAAATAACACTGGATAGTTGGCAGAGATGCTGGATAATAGGAAAACTTGGTGATAGTTTTCAAGATGTATCTCTCAGAGAGAATCTATCCTCAGTGGTGGCAGAGCACCGGAAGGAATACCTCCTCAAGGCAAATAAGCAGCCAATTCTGAAGGCTGAATTTCGTGCTGTCATTATAAATCCAGTTAGTGATTTTGACAAGTGCAGAAAGTACTTTACAGAAAATAGATATGACAAGGTCCCTGACTACTAGCTTTGCATCTAAACAAAGGTAGGTGACTTGGCCTCAATAATAAAGCTCATATTCCCCCTTCAGAGGATGGCGAAGCATTCCTATCTTTTCCAGCTATAATCTTGAGGGTTGGGGAAAGTGTGAATATACAGTAGAAAGCAATCAGGTAAGAGGATGAGTTTCAGTTCAGTTCACTCGCTCAGTCGTGTCCGACTCTTTGTGACTTCATGCACTGCAGCATGCCAGGCCTCCCTGTCCATCACCAACTCCCGGAGTTTACCCAAACTCAAGTCCATTGAGTCAGTGACGCCATCCAACCATCTCATCCTCTGTCGTCCCCTTCTCCCGCCTTCGGTCTTTCCTAGCATCAGGGTCTTTTCAAATGAGTCAGCTATTCGCATCAGGTGGCCAAAGTATTGGAGTTATTGTTGTTGTTGTTTAGTTGCTTAGTCATGTCCAACTCTTTTGTGATCCCACAGACAAAGGAGACTGCAAGGCTGCTCTGTCCGTGGGATTTCCCAACAAGAATACTGGAGCGGGTTGCCATTTCCTTCTCGATCCCTGGATCAGGGGATCTTCCTGGGTTTCCTGCTTTGGCAGGTGGATTCTCTACCACTGAGCCACCAGGGAAGCCCTTGTTATTTCTATACATGTAGGTAAAAGTGTGGGTGTATTCATGCACCACAGCTCCTTATCATAAATGGAAACTTGGAAATAGCTAATGTAGACACTGCAGCAGACTCAGGAGTGTTGACAAACAGGGACTTATGTTTCGATGAAAAAAAAAAAATTAAGTTTTTATAATTTAGAGTCATTTGTCAACAATCCACAGTCTGGATTATGTGATAACTCACCCCAGTTATCTGATAACTGTATTGCTCTTATTCCTCCTAACAAAGTATAAATTCCTTTCTCAATGTGAATGAGGAAGTTCAGCAAATGATTAAATTCATTGAGAAAATAACTTCAAAAATCTCTCTTCAAAGCAAAATATTTCCCCCTTTGCTCTCTTCTGTTAAAAAAAAAAAACAAACAACTATTCTTCTATTGTAACATTTCAGGCAGAGGATTTAAGAGTTAATGCTTGCCATGGCATCATGAGATCACATCAACAGACACTCTGGGTGGGGCTGTTTATAGATTGCATGGTAAGCTCAAGATCAAAATTTGGTGAATTAACTGAAAAAAAAAAGGATAAAAAATTATTTTAATCACTTATTGAAGAATAACATATATACCCCAAAAATGCACATATCATAGGCATACAAATAAGTAAACTTTTACAAAGAGGGTATGATATAATCAGCACCCAGATGAAAAAAACAGAGTATTATCAGTACCTTAAAAGTCCCCCATGTGTCCCCTTTCTAGTCTCTAACCACCTGCCCCAGTAGCCACTCTCTTGATGGCTAGCACCAAAACATAGCTTTACTTATTTTTGCACTTAATATAGATGGAATCAGACAGAATGCACTCTTTTGTGCCTTGAAAACTTATGTCTGGGAGATACATCAATAGTTTTGAACATAGTTGTAATTCATTCATTCTCATGACTAATTAGTATAAAATTGTGTGAATATACCACAATTTAGCCATTGGTTCTTTTTTTGATGGGCAGCTGGGTACTTTCCAATTGTTGTCTAATAGAAATAGCATTGCTATGAACATTTTGGTGAAGTCTTTTGATAAACATCTCTATGCAACAATGTTTGGCATGTGCCATGGAGTAGAATCACTGGGTCATAGGATATGTGTTTTCATTCTGAGTAGATATTGCCAAACAGATGTCCAAAGTACAGGTACCAAAATACAGCCTCAGAGACAGTGACTGAGGATTCTAGGTGCTCCACATTCCTGTCCACACTAGATATTGCCTTTTTGGTTGTAGCAATTCTTGTGGGTATATGGTGGTATTAAACTGTAGTTTTGTTTTTCCTTGGTGATTAGATTGAGCCCCCTTTCATATATTTATTGACCATCTGGATATCCCCTTTGGTGAAGTACCTCTTCAAGTCTTCTGTTTGTTTTCCTATTGGGCCATCTGTCTCATCCTTATTGATTTACAATAGTTCTTTACATATCTTGGATTCAAGTGCAGAATGAGTTATGTATTCTAAAATTATTAGTTAAAAAAATGAAATGGCTCAATTACACAAACAGATTAAATCAGAAGGCAGAAGTGTCTGAAATTCACTTGACAAATATTCATAAGGGCTTCCCTCATAGCTCAGTTGGTAAAAAAATCCACCTGCGATGCAGGGGACCCTGGTTTGATTCCTGGGTTGGGAAGATCCCCTGGAGAAGGGACAGACTACCCACTCCAGTATTCTTGGGCTTCCCTTGTGGCTCAGCTGGTAAAGAATCCGCCTGCAATGCGGGAGATCTGGGTTCAATCCCTGGGTTGAGAAGATCCCCTGGAGAAGAAAAAGGCTACCCACTCCAATATTCTGACCTGGAGAATTCCATGGACTGTATAGGTCAAGGGGTCACAAAGAATCAGACATGACTGAGCAACTTTCACTTTCACATGCCAGGCACTGTGTTAGGCTGTGTGGAAATGAGTTACAACCCATAGACCTTTACCTCAATAAACAATAGGATATAAGTGCAGATGTTCAGGTACAATGTATTTTCTTGTTTCATCTTCCCTTCTATCTGAACATCAAATACCAAACAATTTCAAAGGCCTTTCACTTATAAACATCTGAGAACCAATCCAACAATTAGGGAATGTTCTTGAACCAAATTCAATAGCTCATTTGACTTTGAATTAAGTGAATCAAATGATAGGAAAGCCTTCTTATTAAATGTTGTGCTTTGGCCTGATGCCCCAGTGTGCTGGCTGAGTTTCACAGTTTCTGGCCAATAATACAGATCATGAGAGAATGAGGAGCTTGTGCAGTCAAGCTGGTCAATTTAGGTGCTAGGAATGCTGCGGACAGAGGCAGAATTTTGGAAACGTGCCTAACAATCCAAGAATCAACATTCAGTTTTCAAAGCTACTAGAAAAAGAGGCTAGAAAGAACTTTCTGTCTAGAACCTGGATTAGTCACGAGAGAGAATCACAGTTAATTGATGCTTGTACTACTTCATGGAAGGTCCTGCTGCTTTCTAATACCATGTAGCTGAGGCCTCTCACTCTCTCTCAAACTCACTCTTTACTAGTCTTGGCCCAAGCTCATTCAACAGTAATTTCACTAGTCCTAAATAAGGACAATATATATCCAGTTACTGGATATATAAATCCAAGTAACTCATCTCTTTTCATTGACCAGAATCCAAAGTTGAAAACATTTTTGATGGTCATGCTAATTTTGAAGGATATGCTAATATTCCTTAGACTTTAGCTCTTCTTACTCCTATAGTGGGCACTCCCCTAGAGGTCTCAGTGATATGTTAAATTTTAATTTTACTTAGAAATTCTTAAGTTACAAGAACATTCTTAGATAATAAGGGTAATACTAGACTATATTAATTTCTTCATGAAAAGCTATAAGTCTATAGCATAAAACATAATCAGTTCTAGATTATCAAAATTCTAAAATAAAGTTTAAAATAATTTAAAATTATTTTTCAGCTATAAAATTTTTGTTTCAGAAAACTTGGAAAATAAAACGATAGAGAAATGTAAAACAAAATCACCTACAATCTTATCTGCCTCTGTGTCTGTTAATATTTTGGCATAATTTCTACCCATTATTTAAATGTATGCTTTTAAAATAATATCATATATTCTGATTTCCATATTGTTTTTAAAGTTAATTTAAAATTCTGGTCTCAGTTTTTCCATGTTTCAAAACTTAGTAAATCTAACTCTAATGTTTACATATTATAATGTAAGAATGATGTATCCTAATGATTCCCTCTCCTTTGAGGTATTTAGGATTCTTTAACTATTCTCACTAAATCAACAGTGTTGAGTAAAGACTTTTCTTCAGTAAAAACTACTTTTTTATTTTGGAGTTTTTTCCTAAGTATATTCCTAGAATTAAAATATGGTATAGAGATATTTTAATGATACACATAATTACAACACACTTCCCAGTAAGATATTTTCCAATTTTGTAATAATGTCTGTTTTACTTCACCCTAATAAGCACTGGGTACACATACTTTTGTGTATATCACTCACTGATGAAAATTGGTTTTACTTTCATTGGTTTCTGGCAAAGCTGAGCACTTTTCAATCATTTATTAGCCACATGAATTTCCTTATTTCAATTATACATTCATTATCCAAATGTTTATTGACCATCTACTGGATACTGGGAATGTTCTAAGCTATAGGGAAACATTATAGAAAAAGCAAAGAAATTCTCTGCCCTTATGAAGCCAGTGGGAAGAAACAATTCATTAAAAAATTACCATGAAACATGTCAGGTTGCAATTAGTACTACTAGGGAAAAATAAAGAAGGTAAAGAGAGAATGAAGAGGGGGTTATTTTAGATAAGAGGTTCGGGATGAGTTCTGTCTAATGAAATATAATGAAACATTTGTGAATCTACACACTATATATTCAATATTTTTACTGTTAATTAGTCCCATATACTACTCAGTTGACAAAAGAGCCCAAACATGATTCTCATCTCTTTCCTTCACCAATTTATTGGAAATTGAGGAAGGAATTATCAGGAGAAACTGACTGTGATGTTGATTACCATTTAAAATTACATCAATGTACAAATCCAGTCTGTTCTCAAGTTTCTTTGTGCAAATGAGCATCATTTGAGATGTGAGAGGTTTATGTCAAATTTTGTAATTTCTAGCCTCTAAAAAGCTCATGCAAACTTCCTTGGAATCTGGAATTGATAAAATGCTAGAGCTCTGTGAGTTGCAGCGATTTTAGCTACCTTAAACAACAATACTAATAAGTATACACATATTAGGGAAAGTTGGAAAACATTTTGCTGGCCTGTTAATTTATTCAAGTATTTACTGAGTAGATTTTCTCATTAATTCTTCTTTTCTACACTCCCAAATCTCACTGCTCTGTCTCATGAAAAGTTTCTTTGATCTGAAGGGTAAATTTCCAAATCTACTATTTCTCCTCTAACTTCAATGTTATAGCCTTATAAACTCTTGGGTTTCCCTGGTAGCTCAGCTGGTAAAGAATCCTCCTGTAATGCAGGAGATCCTGGTTCAATTCCTGGGTCAGGAAGATGCCCTGAAAAAGGGATAGGCTACCAACTCCAGTATTCTTGGGCTTCTCTGGTGGCTCAGACAGTAAAGAATCTCCCTGCAACGTGGGAGACCTGGGTTCAATCTCTGGGTTGGGAAGATTCCCTGGAGAAGGGAAGGGCTACCCACTCCAGTATTCTGGCCAGGAGATTTCCATGGATAGCGGACATGGACAAAGAGTCAGACATGACTGAGTGACTTTCACATGGACTCTTAGTTTTAAGAAGATAAAATAACAAGCAGCATTTCTCTCATCTACCCTAGTATTCTTGCCTTCCTCTCCATATCTCTCCTACTTTGTCCTAAAAGTGGACACTGACAAATGTAAGTATAAAGTTGCTATTCTTTAAAGAATTGACTTGAGATTTTCCTAAGTTATTTTTTAAGTTCCATGAAAACAACTTAAATCTATGAGTGGGTCAATAAAAACACTTCAAAGCAGAGCCCAGGTAGCATTAGCAATCAAAATTCATCATGATGTGCTTGGCACAAAAGGTTTTCTTAATGAATTATCCATTAAGTGCCAGATAAATTAATTGGCAAGGACTTTTTTGAAATAAAAAATGTGGAAGGATAGTGAAGCAGTGAAGTGCCCAGAATGCTAAAGGAAATCAATAGGCATTGTAGGACTGCAATAACTATCAAGGCAGCTTTCCCCTTTCTGGACTTTCATAAACTTGTAATTTTTGCTCTTCCAACTTCACATGCTTTGCTTGCTCTTCTGAAAAAATGTAATATATAAGTTGGCTTCAGACTCCATTTTGGCTTTTGAATCCTAAATGCAAATTTTATATTAAGATCAAAACCTGAGTATTATATTATTAATTTCACCACCCATATACCCCTTCTTCCTCAGTGACAGAATTTTAAAGGAAACTAGAGGTCTGGCCACTTCCAGAGTTTGAACTCTATAAAAGGAAAGTATCTTTTACCACATTACTTTCAGCGTGAGAAAAGCATTGACTACAAATCACTTCACTTGAAAACGCTATTTTCCCACTCTTCAACTGCCCCACCTAATGGCAAGAGGCACAAATAGCAGCCACTGTTTTAGATTACATAGTTGAAGCCCAGCAATAATTGTCATCTGTACAAACTTGCAGTCTTATGATTGAAATATAGCTGCTTCTCTCCTCCCCTTCATAGTCCTACACTGCTCTGCATGTCAATTGCCAACATATAGCCCAGGAAAAAGTCAACCACAGAAAAGACAGCTCAAAACTCAATCCTAGCCAGTGAAAAGATATGGGAAGAATTCAGCATTACCATTTGAAAATGAATACTGGTACTGTTAAATCTATCTTCTCCTAAATTTATCTCTAATGACAATATTCCTGATTGGAAATGAAGGGTTGTAGTGAGGTTTACATGAGACAACAGATAAAAGTGCTTAGCACATTCTTATTCTATTTACCATTAGAGAGGACCTCAGAAATCATTCACTATACCCTGCCCCCAATTCATAGAGGAGCGATCTGAGGCACAATGAAGCCGAATGGTCATCCAGAAACCCCACCCAACTTTAGTGGCAGAATACATGTCCTTGAGAAAGGTCCAGCCTGCCACACAGACCACCATTTTCTAATGAGTAAATTCTCCCAGTGTTCTACTCTTAACAAGTAAAAAACTGCATTATGCCCTTTACAAGTTTGGGGGCGGGGAGTAAAGGGGCAAATATTTTTAATTTAAAACCTTGAGTTAACACAAAAAAACTAGAGTATACATCCAACAAAATACAACACAGTATTATAAAAGAAACTTCAGCAAAATAGATTTACCCAGCATGGCCCATAAATGGGGGATCAGTGCTCTGTGTAATACTGATCATGCTTTCCAGAGCCCAGGTCTTGGTGTCAAAAACTGGAATTAACTATGATCCTTAAAAGGTTTTCCATTACTTCTCAACATCAACTTAGAGTTGGCCTATTTGTGTCTCGGTAGTCATTTTTCACTTTCATGCCTTGGAGAAGGAAATGGCAACCCACTCCAGTGCTCTTGCCTGGAGAATCCCAGGGACGGGGGAGCCTGGTGGGCTGCCGTCTATGGGGTCACACAGAATCAGACATGACTGAAGTGACTTAGCAGCAGCAGAAGCAGTTGAGTTTGATCTGATTCTATTATATCTCTAAGGACCTATTTAAAATCCATTGTTGGGTTTCACTTTGCTTTGAACCATTTGTTTTGCTGTTATGCCCTTTGAGTTGTTTTGGGCGTTATGTGTGTGTGTTTAACTTAGTTCTTGGTATTGACAATTGAGCTTCAGGATACCTGTCCTGAATTTACGTTCTCAAAATGTGGTACAGATTTATCAATCTAAGAAATGGTATTTATCCAACTGTGGTCCTTGGACTACCTACGCCCAAATCTTCTGGAGAATTGTTTAACTATGGCATTTCCTGACCCTTCCCAGACAGACTGATCAAAGTCTCATGGAGTGAACTTTAATAATATGAATTCTTCCTGATTATTCAAGTGCACATGACACTGTGAGAGATACTGCCAGGAAAATAAAAAAGATGCCACCCAACCACAAAGTGCAAGGGAAGAAATGAATTTTCTGCTTGTCTCAGAAAACACCCCCACTTGGAACCCTTTTCACCTGGCACCACAGACTGAGCCAGTAGAACTCCTTAAATTAATGAGAGACTTTTCTAGCAGAATTTTCCATGACTTGTTCCTAGTCCCTGTCCTGAGAACAAATTACACAGAAACATAAACAGATGGTTTTCAGTTATCTGTTTTTTAAACAATCTAAGTAAACTGAAAAACACAATGTGTTATTATCAAATAACAGCTGCACCGAAATTTCAGTTTCACTAAACTGAAATTCAAGGTCATTTTAAAAGAAGGAGAAAGAGGTTTTTAATTGAAAACCTCTTTTTAATTGAAAGCCTGGGTTAAACTTTAGGCTTGTTATATTGTTTCATCAACAACTTTGATCGGTTTTATAAAATGGAAATGTGCTTCCTTCTTCTCTTTTCCATCATCATCTTCCCCACTCCTATTTCTATCCCTTTTGCCCTACCTATTAATTACTCTATATCTTTACCTCTTGAGAATTTTCTTGAGCCCACTTCTACTTGCTTTCTCGCTGAGCAGGTTTGGAAATCATTCATTTCCTCTAAGAAACTTGGTATCTTGAGTGGCCGTTTCTGGAATTCTTTGCTCTTTCTAGTAGGAAATCTGGCTTTATATATACCCAAGTGCAGAAGTACATGTGGGTCTGATGAAAAATTAAATGGACAACGAAGAGGATGATCCCAAATTATACTGTCTCTATTTCTCTTCTAATGATTACACTAACTGTCATCCTCACTTCAGGAAAGCACTTTCAGGACCCTGGAAAGGGATGAGGGTGAAATGCAAAGTAATTGGCCACATTAAGGCTATGAAAAGATACCCCCTCTACTGTGTATTACATGCCCTTAGTTGACAAGACTATGAGCTGATTTCTTACCACCATTATCTTAACAAGGCACTATTTTCTCATGTCCTTTCCAAGTCTTGAGATAAGCAGAAGAGGGGTAAGATTGAGGAACAGAACGTTGACCCTGAATTGGAAAGAAGAGAAGACAGGATTGTGCTATTGGGACCAAAGCCCTGGGACTTAGATTTTCTAGATTTCAGGCTGCAAACCACCCTACCTAATCCAGGTAAACTGACAGTGCTTGAAGTAAGATGTGGGCAGAGTCACACCCAAACACTAACCAAGCCTCACCCTAAAAGACTAATCAAAAACTCAAAAGATTTAACCAAGAGTTACCAAAGTTAAAAGTAAAACCTTGGGAAGAAGAGCATTATCCTGGTTAGGGGTTTGGGGCAGAATTTCTGTTTGGCATGTTATCTACAGGAAGAAGAATTTGATCACTCTTTTGCCAATTCTATTGTCCCTGTCTTTGCTAATCTCTCACTAGAAATAACTCATTAGCTCTTTCCTAACCAATCTTCCCCCCTTAGGCTCCACTCCCCTTCATAAGACATGCCTTATGAAGTTTCTTCATAAGGGTCTCTTCTTATGGGTCTCTTCATGCCACCCATTCTTCTAGGAAGCCCCCTTGAATAAGCAGGCAACTCCATCCTAGGTTTATATGTTAGTACTTATTTACTAATATGGCTGTACCTCATGTAGCATGATTATTGAAAAGAGGAAAAAAGAAGAACGCTACCTTTTCTCATTACACTTCCTATAATTTTCATGTTATATTTAGCATTACTATGGAATATGCCTTCTTTCCTTCTGTATGATAACCAATCAGAGCACATGTATGATAACTCCCCATGGAAAAGTATTAATCTTTAAAAACTGTTTCAAATAGCTATCATTTCAGCATCTAACGCACTTGAAAGAAAGAAATTTGTCAAATTTAGGGGAGAAAAGGAAACCATAAAAATGTTAGAAAACATGGGTGAAATTATCTATAATCTTGGAGTAGAAAAGCATTGTTAAGCAAAATACAAAAATGAAGAAGATAATATCAATTACCTTTTTATGACACAAAATATGTACCTCCACTGTTTATATTATTCAATTTTACCATAGGTCTATACAATAGTTGGGGGAAATTCTTAAATGAATTAGCTCAATTTTTTTTTAACTGAAACATTCAATTACCATCCTAAACCCTCTTCCTTCACAAAGAATACAGGGATTCTTAGCTTGGGCTAATTTCCAAGTCTGTCTATGTGATAGAATTCATTGCTACTGTAGAATGAAGAAAGGGAAAAGCTTAGTTAAAGCAAGACCTGAAGAAATGGGCCAGTTTTCTAACTCCATCTTTTTTGACTTATTCATTAATACACCAGTTAACAAAAAAATGTATGGTTTTCATTAAGTTCCCATAAGATCAGACTAACCTGTGCTGAGAGACAAGTAAAACACATTATAAATGCATCCATACCTTTTTCCCCTTTATTATTGCAGAGATATTCTAAAGAAACTCAAAGACTACAGTAACAGGAATAAAATAACCTATTTCATTAACTTCCATTCCTCTGGATTTTAGCATCATTTTATATTACTTAATTTTTGTGGACATGCAAATCATTTTTAGTTTGCACTATCCTACATGACAGACTAAAACTCAAATTTCACATTAGTTTCACAGAAAACAACTCACGTCTTCTTTTCTTTTTTCTTTTCTGCTGTAATTTTACCTTATAAATTATACTGATCATGATTCTTCTCAGAGTCTAGTCCGGGTGAAACTTGGTAAACAATTTGAAATTTCAGAAGAAAGTTTAAGTAGCAGTAAGGGGAAAGGAAATATGGTATTTATTATGCAACTATTATATAAGAGGTGGTGCTGTGCTAGACATTTTAACATGCCTTAGAGCTCTTAGTTTTCATAACAAGTATACATTGTAGTTATTCTAATCTACATTATTTTGGATGATTTCACTAAGACTCAACTATAGCTTACTGCTGCTACTGCTAAGTCGCTTCAGTCGTGTCCGACTCTGCGCGACCCCAGAGATGGCAGCCCACCAGGCTCCTCCATCCCTGGGATTCTCCAGGCAAGAACACTGGAGTGAGTTGCCATTTCCTTCTCCAATGCATGAAAGTGAAAACTGAAAGTGAAGTCAAGCAGTCGTATCCGACTCTTCACGACCCCATGGACTATGGCCTACCAGGCTCCTCCATCCATGAGATTTTCCAGGCAAGAGTACTGGAGTGGGACAGCTAGTAATTCATAGGCTGACCTTTGAACACTGGTCTACATAATTTAAGGATTAAGAGTGGAAGGGAACACATCAATAAAGAGGGAGAGAAAGTAAACAGACTTCAGGGTTAGGTTTTAAAAGTGTTCAGTGCAAATGCCTTCCCAATTCCTGTGTTGTCTTATCTGCAAAAAAAGAGAGATAATAACACTGCCTAATTTACAAGGTTATTATGAGTCTTGAATAAGGTAATGTTTGCGAAAATCACTTTGCAATTGAAAAGCATGATATGAATTCTTTGTATAACAATTACCCCAATGAGGTCTCTGTATACACAAAATAAAGAGCACTTGATAAGAAAATGAAAATGCTACAGAAAAAACTATGGAGAGAAACAGATAGTGACATAGATGATATATAATGACATAATAGATGAAATAACAGATGAGAACTTCTTACTAAATGACAATGAACTGTTTATACAATTCTGAAAAACACATTTATCTGTCTCTTTGGGGTGTTTTATATTCAATAGTGGAAATAATAAAAGAAAACATTCAGTAGTTTAATTTTAAAGAGGAGGAAAAATCTAGGAAAGCTCAATTAAAACAGAAAGCCATGAAAAATAGAAAGCATAACAATCTAATCATGGAAATATTTTAAAGTCTGGGGATCAAAATATGTACTTGACAACACATTTTAGGCTCATGATTTTTAAAATTATTTCTTAGATGCTGCAAAATCATGGTATCTTTAGAAACTAAACTATTGTAGAATTTGAAACAAAGGATTACTTATCTGTCAAAGATGGACTCCACATATTGGTACTTGTGAAGGTGTGCACCAGCTGAGGGGAAAGATTAAGCAAGAGTAATGCACATGGCATAGACCTAGAGGTTAGCATCCTAGCAAGGCTAGTCAGAAAGAGAACAACAAATACCATATGATATCACCTACAAGTGGAATCTAAAAGACAGCACAAAGGACTGTGTCTATGAAACCCCGAAGCAGACTCACAGACACAGAGAACAGACTTGTGTTTGCCAAGGGGGAGAGAAGGGTTGGGAGTTTGCGATTAGCAGCAGCAAACTAGTATATACAGGATGAATAAACAGCAAGGTCCTATTGTATAGCGCAAGGAACTATATTCACTATCCCGTGATAAACCATCATGGAAAAGAATATTTAAAAGTGTATATATATATATATATATATATTTAACTGAATCACTTTGTTCTATACCAGAGATTAACACAACATTGTAAATCAACTATACTTCAACAAATTTTTTTTTAAGAGAATAAGGCACACAAACCAAACTAGTTTGCTCCTTTGCACATACAAGGAGAACACAATTGTTTTTAAAGCGAGGAACAAAAACAAAAAACTCTATATGTCTAAGTAGATTTAGTTGATTCCTAAAATTATCTTGTGCAGGATATGTAAAGAGAAATACATTGGTTTCAGAGAAAGGATACTGATGAAGACTACGTTGATCTGAGGCAAAGGAAAGGATCAACTCACCCAAGGAGTGATTTGAATAAAAGCTCTTGCTATTCCAAAACTCAAAGGTATTTTATAAAACTGTTTTCTAGAAAGGATGAAAATCTATCTACTCACTTAGGCAAATCTGGTCAATCAAATCTGAAAGACTACTCTAATTAGAAATGAGACATTTGGAAAAACATACTCAAAAGGTCATATGGTCCACATGGTCAATTTACTAAGAGAAACTGCTGTGTTTGCATAGCTGCCATCTTAAAATCTACATACAGTCATAAGAAAGAAACTAACTTAATATTCTTCATCCCTACACCCACATGACAGTCTAAAAACCCACTTTTGATTAAGATGTATGCATAGAACTTAAATATTTTAAAATACCTTGACTATTCACTTTTATTATCAAAACCTACATAATTTTGGGGGGATTTTCCTCATATTCTGTGCTATTATTTCAAATATTTATATTGCAGGTATATTAAACGTAAGTGCTAGTTCCTTTTTGTACCTCAGTTTGTCCATCAAATACAGATAAAAATGGCACCCATATTATAGAATTTTGGTTTTGAAGATTAACTAAAATGAGTAAATATTAACTAAATATTAACTAAAATGATTAAATATTTATAAAGTGTTGGCATTTGGTTTCACTTAATGAATCTTCATTATAAAATATTGTATTATAAAAGTATTTTATAAGGTAATTTGAAACAGTATAGCTTATAGTACTCTAATGGTAGAAAGCAAAGAGGAACTAAAGAACCTCTTGATGAGGGTGAAGGAGGAAAGTGAAAATGCTGGCTTAAAGCTACATATTAAAAAAACTAAGATTGTGGCATCTGACTCCATCACTTCATGGCAAATAGAATGGGAAATGGTGGAAGCAGTGATAGATTTCCTCTTCTTGGGCACTAAAATTACTGCAGATGGTGACTGCAGCCATGAAATTAGAAGATGATTGCTTCTTGGCAGGAAGGCTATGAAAAACCTAGACAGTGTGTTAAAAAGCAAAGACGTCACTTGCCAACAAAGTGTCCATATAGTCAAGGCTATGGTTTTTCCATTAGTCATGTATAGTTGTGAGAGCTGCAGTGTAAAGAAGGCAGAGTGCTGAAGAATTGATGCTTTTGAACTGTGGTGTTAGAGAAGACTCTTGAGAGTTCCTTGGACTGCAAGGAGATCAAACCAGTCAATCCTAAAGGAAATCAACCCTGAAAATTCACTGGAAGGACTTATGCTGAAGCTGAAACTGCAATACTTTGGTCACCTGATATGAACAGCCAACTCATTGGAAAAGACTGATGCTGGGAAAGATTAAAGGCAAAAGAAGAGGGTGGCAGAAGATGAGATGGTTGGATGGCATCACCAATGCAATGGACATGAACTTGGGCAAACTCCAGAAGATGGTGAGGGGCAGGGAATCCTGGTGTGCTACAGTCCATGGGGATGGGAGGAGTTGGACATGGCTGTGCAACTGAACAATAGCTTAGACCAAGTATTCCAGCACTAGGATATACACACAAAATATTTGAATGACCCCAAGTATTGAGACTTCTGTGGATGAACAAAATGAACAAAGCCCTCTTGCCAGATAATCATATGATGTTCAGGGTCCTTCCCAGCATTTCTGGGCATACCTGAAGTTGAGGAACTTGTGTGTTGTTGTTTAGTCACTAAGTTGTTTGGAACTCTTTTGCAGCCCCATGGACTATAGCAGGCCAGGCTCCTCTTTCATGGGATTTCCCAAGTAAGAATACTGGAATGGGTTGCCATCCCAGGGAATCGCCAGGATTCAAGGATCAAACCCACATCCCCTGCATTGGCAAGTGGATTCTTTACAACTGAGTCTTCAGGGAAGCCCAACTTGTGTGTATTGAGGTGGGACTTGTCACAGCTCCCTGTGAACAACTGTCCCAGTTAGTATACCATCACTGCTTCCTCCCTGCACTTTTCTTCCCTGTCTCAAGTGTGAATACAGTCTTCTTCCTCCTCACACCCTGGGGTAAAATTGTTACAATGCTATTGTAATTACAGGCTTAAAGAAAGGTTTGAGGAAAAAAAAAAATAAAATTAAGCTAAGCAACCAAACAAAATCTTTAAACACCAACAACTCAGTACTCCTAAAGTGGTTTTAACCAGGCCATCTCCACTGTGGGGACCATTGGTAAGTTCCCACCTGCTTCCACATGTGTCTTTTCCTGCAGGGGCTTTCTCCCAGAGTCCTCCAGAACACTGCTCCCTGAATTATATCTCCCTTGAATAGCCAGGGGCATGTTAAAAAATTCTTGTACTTTATTATGCAAAAGAGGTTACTTTCCTTAAAATGAAAGGTTTCCTTAAAACCTTTCTTTCTAATAAGACTGGGGGCCTCCATTCACAATTAAAATGTGTCCCTAAACAAAAGTCTCCTCTATTTTCTTTCACTATACAGAATGTAAAAACATTTGGAGTTCAAAATATAACATTGTTGCCCAACTGTATGTATCTGCCTGCAATGCAGGAGACCTGGGTTCAATCCCTGGGTCAGTAAGATCCCTTGGAGAAGGAAAAGGCAACCCATTCCAGCATGCTTGTCTGGGAAATCCCATGGACAGAGGAGCCTGGTGGGCTATAGTCCAGGGGGTCACAAAGAGTCAGACAGGACTTAGCAACTAAACAACAACAATAACAACAACAAATTAGATTCTGCTATTTATAGATATACACACAATTGAAAGTGAAAGCATTAGTCAGTCAGTCATGTCCGACTCTGCCACCCCGTGGACTGTAATCTGCCCAAAGTTGGAATAGTTCACACCAGTAAAGAACTATTACTTCATATTTTAATTATACTCTTGCTGGGTATAGAATGCTAGGTCAACTGCTTTGTCTCAGGACTTAAAAAGATGCCACTCCTTCATCTTCTTACCTGCATAGTTTCTGAAAACTTTTAGCTAACTCTCCTTACTGCTTTATAAGCATTGTCTTTCTCTTTCTTGATGGGTGTGTCTGCCTCTTGCTAGATTCAGGGTTGGTTGGCTGTTTTCCAACTTCAGTTCTCTGATGGATTCACATTCTCTCATGAATGTGCAGTGTGTCTGGATTTTTACTTATTGGAAGGATAGGAATGGAATTCTTTGCAACTTTCTACATCTCTGAGCTTAAACTAGAAGATGGATAGTTCACCTCATCATTACTCTATGTTCTAAAGTTACTCTTCTAGGAGTAATAGAAGTAATAGCGGTTTGGTGCTTGTTTGGACTCACTGATAATTCAGTACACTTGAATATTTTTAGCGGAATGAGTATACTCTTGGCTGAGAACTGACTTTGCTTATGCAAACAATATATCTAAAAAACCATAAAAATTTGATCAGAACTTTGAAATATATTGATGGAAGACCATCTCATAATCTCCTCAGAAAACACTTGGTCATAAGAAAACTCTATCAGAAATATCTTCACTTATATCTATTCTAAGACACCTTTGTCAACATCTAACTCCTCCATTTTTAAAGGGGGGTGTTTTTGATTTTTCCTTCTCACCTTAAAAGGTTTTCAGCCTTGTTTTGGAAAGTCAGAACATACAAATGCTTTCTAAATAGATAAAAACACTACCCACTGGAGGAGATGTTCCTCTCTGACTACTTTGCCAATTACTTCATTTATTTTGGGTGAGGAAATAGATCTTCCGAATCCCTGCATGAGCAATTCCAAAAAAAGAGAACCTTTTATGTCTTCATATGCATACATACTGAAGATTTCTCATTGTTTCCTCAACATCCTTGTTTGCCTTCAAATATCCCTCCTTGTTTGCCTTCAAATATCCCTTCAGAGACTATCATTTCTGAGCAACATTTGGTCTCTCTTGATATGATTCATCTTCTATTGAAAGGCAACCCTGATGGTAAAGTATTGCTACGTAACGGCCTCTTCTAGAAAAACATAAGTTGGGCATTTAATATTTTAAAGTACAAGGCAGAGATGAAGACCTGTAAAACTTGTTTTTGTTTTAAATGAATCTGTAGAAAAGATTATTTTTGTCGTAGTACTGTGGTATTATTGTTTGTTTTTAGTAGTTGTTTTACATTTTGTTTTTAATGTTCAGTGAGCCAGATTCTCTGAAGAGCTTAAATCCCAACCTAGAATGCTAATTCTCTGAACCTCCGGTGAATCATTTGGTGACTCTGTGAGGTATGAGTGCTGTATGTAGTACAAATATTTGGTGAGGACTTAATAAATACTGTTGACTAACTTAAATTCAGTAGGCCAAGGGCTATGCACATGGCCAAATCATGAGTATAGAAGCACTAACACCAACACAGAAATCCAGACTGCCATTATGGTAAAGGATTTGGGAGGATGACAGTTATGATACTAAGACAGTTTTAAGCTAAATATCTTATTTCCAATTCCTGTGCTAATAATGGGGCTGTACCCCCAAATTCCATGTGTGTGGTATATGACTAATGTAGGCAATAGGAGGAACTCGGAAACGAGATCAGGGCTCTAACTACATAACCATTAATCATTCTTGGCCTTGACAATATCCACAACTTAGGGGACCATTTGAACCATCAAGAATAACTTTTCTAAACTGCAATCCACTATTAAAAAAAAAAAAAAAAAGAATAACTTTTCTAACAATAAAAGTAAAGGATTTTTGTTAAGCCGTTTATAATGGGTCAATTCTATTTTAAAAAAATGCCTAAGGCTTAAAAGACTTGGTACAGAAGCATGTGATGCAACTGAGGATCACACAACACTATTTGGGGATGTTTTTTGCTTTGTTGTTTTGGCTTTTTGTTCATTTTTATTTTGCAATGTGCTTTCAATACTATTTTCTTATTTTACTCTTAAGAAATTATAGTAGATAGAGAGCATTTGATAATGATCTAATGATTTATGGTTTTCTCGACCTTCTTCTCCCACCAGGACGCAAAGTGGCAAAGCCAAGATTGTAACTCAGGAACTTATGGCTCATCCTTGGACTGCCTTTGGAAGCACAGACCTTGGAAAACTATATAAACACAGTGATCATTTTAACTGAAATTGTTTTTTAACCTTCAAAACCCTTCCTTATAGATGACCATTTTAATAATCCAAAATGATGTTTAATTTAAAAAATAGAAAACTGCTTTTAGTTAAAACTAGGTGGCCTTCATAAGCAAACTTTTTTTTTTTCCTGGAATGATAAACTACTAACAGAAAATGTCACCAAATTATCACACTTTTCTTCACAATTTCACTTTGTTATAGAGCAATACTATCTGTAGGAGTCATTCTTTAATGTTCATAATCAACTCAACAAAACTTCTATACATTTTTATGTATCTTTGATGTTTACATTGTGAAGTACAATATATGCAATTATTTCTTGGATATAATCATTCAGAATTCAATTTTAACTTGCAATTGCCCAAAAATGAAATAGCAAACACATCACATTATCAGGAAAAAAAAAAAAGTGGAGATTTATTCCAAGGCAACAATGTAATGATTCACTCTGGCCACTAAAATTGTCATGCTATTGATTTTGCAGCAAATGGTGCCTGATCATCCCCTATTCTTTCAGACCTATTCTCCATACTCACATTCACTTAGAATTGGCTATTCTTGTGCTATTGTTGATTACCCGAAAAATATTCTTTTTAACCACTCGAAATAATCTATGTTTCTGCAACAATGAGTGTAATTGACAATCATGGCACATTATTCACAGTTTAAAATATCCTGCCAAAGAGGATACCCAGGATGCAAAGAACAAGTGCACAGGAATGTAAGAGAGACATAACTTCAGCATCCCTGAGAAGAAATAAGGATTAAAGTGGGACAGGCATGGCTGGTCAAAGTCAGGTGGGGAGATGAAATAATAAAAAGAAAATTACAAAAGTTATAAATTCAGTTGTCAAATATGCTCTATAAGAGTAGAGATCATATGTATCTTGCTGACCGTTGGATACCCAGAGGCTAGCAAGCACAGTTTCTAACACACAGTAGCATTCAAAAAACATTTTTTGAATTTTGTACAGGAAGAGCATAAGTAGGAAGGCAAGATTAATAACCAAAGAAATAGGACCTCTGAAACTATAAGGTCTCATTTCAGTTTATTGCTAATAAAGACACACAAAAAAGATTATTTTGGTTTGACTTTGTACTTTGCATTTTTCAGAGCATCTTTAGCAATAGTATCTCCTCTGACCTTTGGACTTAAAGAGAGACCATAGAGAAAAATCCAGCTTCCATATATTTAACTTCATCATGATTCTAAGCTGCTACAATTCTGTCAGTCTCATACCTTAGGTGGTGAGGGATATAGCAGAGAAAGGAGACCAGTCTGGAAAAAGATCCATTATTTTTTACTTTAACCATAAAACCCCCAGAACAATCAGTCTTACAGAGTAATTGTGAGGAACAATAAATGTAGATATCTCTGAAGTGCCCTAACAAATGTATCATCCTTTCCAAATTTCTTTTCAGTCTCCCCTCTTCAAGTAGGCACCAATGGAATGAAATGGTATATTTCTCAGTTTGGGCCATTAAAAGAGCAGCTGCCTCCCAAAATTCAGCAGTGCAAAGGCACAACTGGAAAAAATTATTTTTTAAGTAAAAGATAACTTTGATTTACAAATTTTGGACATTCGAAGTCTTTTGTGACAAGAGAAAGAACTGACCTAGGAAGCCTCTGGGCATATTTCACCAAGTGGGCTCCTGGCTCCTAGTATCCAAACTGGGAAGCCCATTTCTAAGGGCTTTAAATTCAGAATGCTAAGTATTTCTTGGATACTCTGTGTCCTCCAAACAGCAGCACAGGATTTGTTTTCAGTTTTGAACAAACACAACAATTCTATTTTAAAAAAATAGGAAACATCAATTAAAAGACAGATATCTGGTGAGTGACAATTTTATCCAAGTGTGGAGTATCTAAAAGAAACCTAAGTCAGAGGACAGTTTCATCAAGAAACCAATCAATCCAATTGAGCATAAGACATTGTGAATCTCTCCAAACTGGTAGGAAGAAAATGATGCAGGATACTAGGAAATTGAGCATTTAATGGGAATTACTACAAGATATATTATAATTTAATACATAAGAGAGTTGCTTAATGAGGAAAAATTAAAATATATCCAGTTCATTCTCTAGATGAAAAGATTTATAAAAATCCATAAGTTCAGAGAATGCCAACAGAGATATTATAAGGAAATATATTTTAGATTAAAAAAAAATAATCCCTAACTTAAAAATACACTATCACTATAGGAATTTCTATGTACCTCTCCCCTCATCTGTATCTTTACTTCTTACTCCTGGTGAGTATAATGGCAGAGGCATTAATAGAACTGGGCAGCTCAGATAATCAGGTCTGAAATTTACAAACCTCTAAAATGTTAGCTCAAATGGTAAGCCCACTGGAAGGACAAGGAACTTTGGAGATTTATGTTACTGGATTGGATATTAAGAACAAAAAATACAAAATAAGCAAAATGGAAATAGTAAAGGGAGGAAATATATTTTTGAGTAAAATTAAAATTATCCCCTAAGATCTATGAATTACTGATTAGAACCTCAGAAATCATCACGGAGTACACACAAGATAAAATCTAGAAAACAGGAAATGAAGAGAAACATGTTAACTGCATAATTTTCTGTGTTGTCTAGTTGAGAGAATATGTAGTCTCTAGAAAATCGGTTGCCAATCTTTGGGCATAAATATAACAGTGACTTATTGGACTCATCCCTTAAAAATAAGAAATAAACAAATAAATAATAAACCAAACTAATTGCTATGGACTAAACGCTGTGCCCTCCAAATTTCATATGTTGAAATCTTAAATTCCAATGTAATGATATTGGAGGTGTGGCCTTTGGGAGTAATTAGGATTAGACAAGGTCATGAGGTGGGGTCCTATTGATAGGATTAGGACCCTTATAAGAAGAGACACCAGACAGCTTGCTCCCTCTTCCTCTCATATGAGGAAACAATGAGAAGGCCAGGAAGAGATCTCTCACTAGGAACCAAATTAGCCAACTCCTTGATCCTAGACTTCAGCCTCCAGAACTGTGAGAAATAGAATTCTCCTGTTTAAGTCACCTAGTCCACAGTATTTTGAGATGGCAGCCTAAGCTGATAATATACTGTTTGCCCCAATTCTTTGATTAAATGTTTACTTGAGAACTGATTTTCTTTTCTATTCTTTTTTTTCATTTATTTTTATTACTTGGAGGCTAATTACTTTACAATATTGTAGTCGTTTTTGCAATACATCGACATTAATCAGCCATGGACTTACATGTAGCGAACTGATTTTCAATTCAGTTTTTGAATGGGTACAACATGACCACATAACTGACAGGAAATAGAACTCTCACCTAGTTTAAACACCCATTTTATGCCTGAATCTTTAACATGATATAGATAGGTATTGACTATATATAGGTCTTGGAAGCTATACTTGAACCCCTTTAGTGAGAGGAACTGGGTTCATTTCCAGGCATTTCCATTTGATTCATTTCTGGACCAGACACTATCACTCTACCCTATAGCTACAAGAAAGCATCTGCAAACCTCAAGATAGAATTTATCAAACAACTATTATGTGATAGATGCTTTCACCTCAGTATGATATTTTTTCTACCTTACAGATACAGCACTAAGGCTCAAAAAAATTAAGTAATCTACTAATGATCAGATCTTTAAGCATCAGAGGGGATTGATTCCACATCACTGAACTCACAACTATTTTCTTTTCACCACACCAGTGATCTCTAAACTATACTGATTTTGAAAACAGATGACATTAAAAAGTAAGTATAAATATAAATACTTTTATATTCCTTTTAAAGTCCACTTTGGAGAGATTGCTGTACTTTATCACATTAGCTCCCTTATACTTGAAAGACAATAAAAAGCTAGATCAGTGAAAGTATATTCATATTGGAAAATGTCGGAACCTAACATTCGGAAACAATGATTATTATCCTGAACATGAAGACTAGTAAATCTACTACTTTAAAGATGATTTTCAACAGAACTACAAGCTTCAAGTGGTAAATTTTTAACCTTAGGAGAGTCATATTGTATTAATACTTCATTGGACAAATGTTAAGGAAAACTTGAATCACAGATCTGATGCTGGGGTCACTGTAAATGACTCTTTTCCTTTTGGAACCAATGGATTAAAAAGAGTCAATAGAGTTAACTCAGGTCACTAAAGGGGTGGGGTAGAGTCTTGACTACTGTAGCAAATTAAACTATTTAATTAAAAACAGAGTTGTTACTATAAGCATCTTCATAAAATTTTCTAACATATTTTAAAACTAAGTTCATGGCATCTGGTCCCATCACTTTATGGCAAATAGATGGGGAAACAGTGGAAACAGTGGATGACTTTATTCTGGGGGGCTCCAAAATCAAGCAGATGGTGATTGCAGCCATGAAATTAAAAGATGCTTACTCCTTGGAAGGAAAGTTATGACCAACCTAGACAGCATATTAAAAAGCAGAGACATTACTCTGCCAACAAAGGTCCGTCTAGTCAAGGCTATCGTTTTTCCAGTAGTCATGTATGGATGTGAGAGTTGGACCATAAAGAAAACTGAGCACCAAAGAATTGATGTTTTTGAACTGTGGTGTTGGAGAAGACTCTTGAGAGTCCCTCGGACTGCAAGGAGATCCAACCAGTCCATCCTAACTGAGATCAGTCCTGGGTGTTCATTGGAAGGACTGATGTTAAAGCTGAAACTCCAGTACTTTGACCACCTCATGTGAAGAGCTGACCCATTGGAAAAGACCCTGATGCTGGGAGGGATTGGGGGCAGGAGGAGAAGGGGACGACAGAGGATGAGATGGTTGGATGGCATCACCGACTCAATGGACATGAGTTTGGGTGAACTCTGGGAGTTGGTGATGGACAGGGAGGCCTGGTATGCTGTGGTTCATGGGGTTGCAAACAGTTGGACACGACTGAGCGAGTGAACTGAACTGAACTATGTTAACTATTTTCTGTCTGTCCTAAATTGCTATACTTTGCAGGTAGCAGGGGGAAAAAATCCTAGATGTCTACAACTAAATGCTGCTCCAGAGTAAATTAAAAGGCATCATGTAAACATATTTGAGGCTGGAGAAGGTAAGTTTTAAATAGAGACATTCGTTGATCTATTATGATTCAGAATAGTAAGTAAAAATTAAAACTTTTTCTACATGGCATTTTCCTGCTATGAAACTTATAGGAGAGTAATAATTCACCGATCACTTTTCCAATCATTATTTTGAGATAGGACGGTTTTACAGTAAAATGTAAAATTCTGTAATTACCGTGTAAGTGTCACTTGTTCAGTCCCATTAAAGCAAAAGTCAGAACAGCAAGAATTGTCCGCAGATTCAACAGATGACAAAGGCACTTCCTGAGGTTAACAACACAGAGAGAAATCTGAGCTATGCCCTTGATGTATGAACAAAGAACCAAAATCTGGGGGAAAATGTGGCCTTAAGCACCCGAAGAGGCATAAAACTCAAAGCAGTCATATAAGAACTTTAATTATATTTGCAAAAATAAAATGCCAGTCCAATAAGAGATGGCTTGAAAACTTTAAAGAGATAAGTCCCTCATATCACAAAACTTGTAGGAGAATCTCCTTGTCATAGCCACTAGGATCATGTCTTACTTTTGCACTATCCAATGTCCAGTTCCTCCCTTTTGTACCTACTACTACTACAAATTATCCTCCCAAACTAGCAAAATGTCACTTAAAGTAAAAGTGGTTTGCTTATATTTAACATTTTTCATGCATCCCTTCCAAATAAAGGAAGAATTCAGAGCACTCATCATTAAAAGGACACTGTACCAAGTCTTCAAAGAGAGGAGAAAAATATGAACACTGCTTTAAGTACTCAAGAACAAATCAGGTGACTGTCATAAATAAAGATGGTCTTTTTTCCCCTCCCATTTTGTGTGCCTTAGGTTTTCACAATGGCAGATACAAGATACACAGAGACATTCAGGGAGGAGCAGAGGCCATTATCAACACTTAGAACATTCCCTTTTATTTTCAAATGTCATAATGCCAAAGAAAAATATTCTCAGATCCAAAATCAAATTAATTATTTAAACCTTCCTCACCAAAAATGGGAAATATCTAAGTATACAATTTTGAACCCTGTTACGGCAAAGACTTAAGGAGCAGGGATGACATTCTTTAGCTAGTGCAAACTAAACTTTAAAAACTCTAAAGTGACAAGTTTTCACTAGGCAGAGAGCCTGGCTCTTTTCTCTGATAAACAGCAGTCTCTTGCTCAGAGTCATTTAATTAAGTGGAAGCACTTTCTTTATGCCAGTGGATTCTCAAGAAGCTAAGAAGCAGTGAAATGAGAGCTCTACTGTTCACATTTGGACAAATGTAGGCTACTCAGATTCTCTTAATCTTGGAAGCATGAGCCTTTCCACCAAGATGAAAATTTCTGCATTAAGCAAATATAAATAGGAAATTTCCTAGCATCATTAAGTACTCAGTTTCTTAAAGTCACAGTTCAATTAATCATTTGCTTTTAGAATATTTTTCTTCAAGAACAGGGAAATGTTTAACAATAAGTTTTAAATTATCCATAATATTCTCTTTTGCCTCTATACATTTTCTTCATATGGCATGTCTCTGAAATTTAATAAAAGAAAGAAGTATTATGTGAATGATTGCTTTCAAATTTAACTTGAGAAAAACTCAGTAACAGGAAGATGTTTTTGCAGTTTGGTAATTTGTATGCAGGTCACCTTCTATCACAATGAGAAACTGTGTGATAATAGAAGGAATTCCAGGCTCCATGCCATGGCCCTTGATTTTACATAATAATCCATACATCTGAACACCAAAATAAAAAAAGGAATCTGGACATTCCCTCAGAGTTTGTTGAATTTCCTTTGTTGGTTATTAAACAAAGTTACTACTCAGTCCAAGAACAGGCACACTTCGGGATACATCCTCATTTGTTTTTAAAAACCCTACTAGGCACTATACTGCCTTCCCCATTACTCCTGCATCACTCACCCTTAAAAGCTGGATGGCAATTAATTCTACAGAAAGAATTAACGATGGCCTTGGGCCATCAACAAGAATCACTGGTTGTAACACAAAAGCATTCTGTACTAGAGAAATGTGTTTGCATTTGTGGTTTTTCTGATGCCTTCAAACGAATGTTCCTACGTCATAACTACATCTGTTTGGATGCCTATTTCCCCCTTGGGTAAATGAACAAAGGGACATGTTCTTAGAGTTTGCCTGATGGAAATCAACAGTCTACTTTCATTCTTGCCTTGTGTAGCTTTCTTTGAGTTGCTCTGTTTGTTTATGCTTTCTTTCATAAATTAGTAGAAATTTAAAAATTATCACAAATTTGGTACCTTAAGAACACTAAGTGAATAAGACAATCTCTATCAAAAATAAAACAAAAAATTAAAGGGGAAAAGAGATTAGAGACATACTCCAGGGTAGAAAACTCATAGAAGTGATGACCCACTGATTAAGTGTTCACATTTTTCATCAAGTACGTGAACTTGCAGAACGTGATTGATTGAAGCACCCTGTAATGTAAGTTCAATTTACCCTTTTGGACTTGTCTGGGAAGTTTGCTACTCAAGACATAAATTTCTTCAGTTTCAACTTTTTATATTTTATGCATGCATCTAAAAATCAGGGTGTCTGATATCTTGCCAGTGGGCATATACAAATGAATGGTAAGGCATGTAAACTGGCTGAAAGAGAATTCCCATCAAATGTCAACCAGGCCACTGAGACAAACAAGTCTTCATTTGTTAATAAGCTGTGTACAATTAGAGAACTGAAAGTCAACCAAGGGTTTCTCACGAGTCTGATCATGAAAGCACAGTATTAAAATCCAAAAGAAAACAGTAAAAAGTTGTGGGTACACAGTTTTATAAAATAAATGTAAACAAAAGGTACTTACACTTTTGCTCCGGGAAAGCAAATCACAGGTATTTCTTTTCATGGTGGTGCTTTAAGTAATTCAAACAGGCAATAGTTGTTTCCAATGTCACTGCTCTCTTTCACTGCAACAATTATCCACTCAAAACCCAATTGGCATTCTGAAGAGAAAGGCAAGGAAATGTTTAATCAAGTATATGATTAACACATGCACTTTGAAATGATGTCTTAGAGTGGGACAGTAATTCTTCAATTATTCACCAAAACAGGCTAAAACGGTGCCGTGTCTAAGTTGTAAAAGTACACACAAGCAACATTTCCAAAACAGCTTTTGTTAAATGTAAGTTAGAGATTTCAGGCACCATCTGTTTTTCATTAAATATTTAAGTCTACATTTCTAGTGGTTGAAAAAAAAACAATAGGTATGGTAGTCACAACCTAAAGTTACACATATGAAATGAAGATGCATACTGACTTGCGTATGTCCTGTTTCTGGCTGACACAGCTAGGGACTTCTCAATTTTCCGCCTCGGGATCGCTAAAGTAGCTTTGTTCACTGCTGGAATCTTACCCACATCTGAAAGCCCTCTGACCATGGCATCTTGGCCTCTTGTTTCACTGGCAATAATCTACAGTACGTGGAAGACATCCCAGGGGCTCTTCAGTGAATTAGTGACCTCCCTACCCATTCAGTTCCAAGAGGTTCCAAGGAATGCTTGAGAGAAATTGTTTACCTAGTCAAGCAGCAACTATTATCTTAAGAATATTCCACAGCAGCTTCCACATGAAAGACACGATAGCCACATTGCCTACTCCTCACTCTCACTAAGAAGATGAATCTGTGTTTTGAGCTTTGAAGAAAGAGCAAAGAGAATAGTTAAACGCACTGTGTTCCATTTCTGACATTCAGCTCTATCTGGACATAGCTTAGAGGCTCATAGGGTATATTGGCATGTGGGCTGAAGTGCCTTTTGGGAAAGAAGCTCCCCTAAGCGAAAGAGGATGAGGCAGACCATCCTGACCAAACCACAAGAACTCTGACATTGTAGGTATAGACTGATTCTAACCACAGCATGTAGCTCTATCACTTAGATTTGTTCTAAGCTTCTCAGAAGACTTATGTCTGAGGGTGAATGAAAAGAGTTTAACAGTGAGCAAGGGCTGAAGGAGTTTGTTTTGCTCAAATGACTGAAAAATATCAAAGTGCAGTGTAGTGTGAACTATACATTCAAAAAATAATCAGAACAAAAAAACTATACGTACTTTAAAAACATACATATATAAAACTAAAGGAGAGAGGACTCCAGGGTACACAGTCTATGTGGGCCTCTGGGAGGAGGCCAGCTCGCAGCAGCAGGAGAACCCAGCCAACCCCACACCAGTGGACAGGTTCCTTCACTTGGCAACCTGCAGTAGCACCCTCTCAAGGCTCAAAGATTCGTTTGGACACATGTGAGTCACACCTCAAGATTTATGAAAATAAAAGGGCAATGTTTTTAAGGAGGCCAGAGACCCCACAACAGTACATTGGAGCCAGAATCAGAGAAATAGCATTTATTATTGCTCAGAATATACCTAGATACAACTTGGGGACCCAAAAGGCACCAAGAAGAAAAGTCTTTTTCTGGGGTTGATTAAAATGCTTGCATGAGATTAGAGAGAGAAAAAAAAATGTACAATCAAACGTGAGTTGTTAGAATAAATATGGTCACTTTGAATGCAAATGAACTTTTTTTTAAGGGAGTTGGGGTTAGAAGGTGGAACGGACCCACAAATGCTAAATTCTCAGCTACTATACCTCTGGGAATTTAGTTGCTTTCACTGATTAGTCATAATGCCAAACATTTCCTGAGTTTTCAGAAAATGTGAAATTACATTATTCACCTAGATCAATTTAAGAAGTGAAGATAAATAATATAAACTGTGAACTAAATATTTCATACATAGGGAGGGAAAAAAATCAGTTAAATTCTTTGGGAAGCTTACACACTATATCAGAGAAAAACTCATTCAAAATATTTAATTATTCATTCAGTATTTAATGAATACCCTTAAGGGTAACCATGGAATAGTTGCCCCAGTGGACTAGTGACTCAGTGGTTTTAAATTAACTAATCAGTCAAATTTTTAAAAAAGGATTTGATCTGATAAGCCTTGCTGAATTAATCAGGTTTTTAGCAAATTTGCCTTACATATTTAAAGACCATCATTAAGAGATACTTTCCTTTAGGAATTTAGAACTTGTAGAAATCTGAATAGGCAAAAGGATTTAATTGAATACTGACAGTAGATCCGATGACATTCCTCAGTCTGTATGCCTAAGGAGACAATATGGCCTTGTTAAAGAGTATGAACTGTGAAACCAAACAGATAGGTGAGAATTTCACCCCTCCAGTGGAATTCTGTGCAGCTTGAGGTAAGTTACTTGACCTCTCTGAGCTTTTTTCAAATCTGAAAAAGGGCTATAATGTTCGTTTGTGTTTGAGTGTAAATGAACTAATGGGTATAAAGTAGTATCTAGGAGAAAATGCTAGGCTATCACCACCACCACCATCATCATCATCCATCGTTACTACCTTTTTTCCTCTTAATATCAAACAGCAAGCAACCACAACATTCTTTCCCTTAAAAGTCTAAAATCCTTCAAATAAAAGAGTCTTAGGCAAATATACTTTCAACTAAGCAGTAATGAATAACAATACCAGTTTGGGTCCCAGGAGTAAACAGAACACACTCATATTAGGATCATTTAAAGAGGGTTATGTAAAGAGACTGTTTTAAAAGATGTGAGTAGGACAGAGAAATCCATAAAGGATGGTGAAGTAGCTGGAGCTAGCTGTAATGGAGTTCTTACCACCCCGGGCTAAAGGGACAAGGAGAGGGAGGGGTCAGTATTCCCAGACCTGTCATAGAGTGGGCTGCCTTGAGAAGGAAGGTTATCGTCTGGGACACAGCTAGCCTCAGGTGACTCTGAAGGGCAAGAGATGAGGGAATAAACTTGACTACACTCTCCTCTCTCCCTCTGATCTCCTGCTGGGACTCCCCACCAGCCAAATGCAAGGAAGCCAGAGCACAGAAAAGGCTGCTGCCTACACCTCATTGGCCAACCTCCTGCGGGCAAAGTGACTCCTCGGGTGGGGCAGGGAGGAGGATGTAGCTGAGGGGACAGGAAAGCTGTTCCACACAAATCTGACCTACAGTCTATGAAGAGGATGGCACTTTTCTGCCATCTCATCTCAGCATAAGAAAAAAATCTATCACTTAATTTAATCCTTCCAACAACTCTTGAGGTAGGTATTGTTATTATCCCCACCACAAAGATGAAAAAATCAGCTTCAAGAAGTAGGTTGCCAAAAAAAAAAAAGAAGTAGGTTGCCAAAGAAATAGCAGCGGAACCAGGATTCAAACCTGATTTGTCCAACTTCAAAGTCCAATTATTTGTGTATCCTAATATCTTGCTTTGCTGCCAAAATCATGGATCAATGCATTTTTTAAAAAAATTGAAGTGTAGTTGATTTAGAGAAGGAAATGGCAACCCACTCCAGTATTCTTGCCTGGAGAATCCCATGGACAGAGGAGCCTGGTGGGCTACAGTCCAGGGGGTCGCAAAGAGTCGGACACAACTGAGCACACAGCACAGAGTTGGTTGGCTCAGATGGAAAGAATCTGCCTGCGATGCAGGAGACCTGGGTTCGATCCCTGGACAGGGAAGATCCCTTGGAGAAGAGAATGGCAATCCTCTCAAGTATTCTTGCCTGGAGAATCCCATGGACAGAGGAGCCTGGCAGTCCATGGGGTCACAAACAGTCAGACACGACTGAGTCACTAACATGTCTACTTTCTTTATAGTTGATTTACAATGTTAGATTAAATTCAGGTATACAGCAAAGTGATTCTGTTATAATACAGATAGGTAGATAGAGATGTATCTGTTCTTTTTTAGATTTTTTTCCATTATAGGCTACTACAAGATACTGAATATAGTTCCTTGTGCTATAATTAGGCTCCTGTTGTTTATCTATTTTATATATAATGGTGTGTATCTGTTAATCCCAAACTCTTAATTTATCCCTCTCCCCTGCTTTCCCCTTTGATAGCCGTAAGTTTGTTTTCTATGTCTATGGGTCTATTTCTCTTTTGTAAATATATGATACCACTTAGATATAGAATCTAAAAAAAATGACACAAATGAAGCAACGCATTTTAATTTTCAATAAGTAGTAACCACTGCAAGCATCAAATCTGAGTCTAAACCAAAGAATGCTTGATAAAAAAAAAATCTCTCAGCAAGGCAGTTATCTTAGTTCTTACAAATTCCTCCTTCAGCAAAGATAATGTAGTGAGGCAGCAGAAATACTTTCTCCCTCCAGGTGCAGTAAAACGCCAACCAGGTTAGGGGAGACACACAGGCGATTTCATCACCAGAGGAATTTTCACATAAACGTTAATTAGGGAGAAGGAAGAGTCAGCTCCAGTAGAAAACACACTTTAGGAAATAAAAATGAAGAGAGTAGCTAAGTCAGATAGAGGATGTCGGCACATTCAGAGACAGAATCTGAGCTGGAGCACCAGGATAAATTTTGCTGCTTTGATACAAGGAAAGGGAGTTAAGACAAGTTCTTTCCTGGAGACTGAGAATTTACAGAGTGGAAACACCTCATCTGTGAGCCTTCTCACTTGGGTTTTAGAAGAAATAGATTCCACTTGTATCAGTGTCATACACATGAGTTGGACGGTGTTAGGAAAATCCCTTACCTTTTTTCTTCTACCAGCTATTAGCTTCTCTGTAAAGATAACAGTATTTCCACAACCCACCTTACGGGGTGGTCTGGGGTGAATTTGATAATATCTGAGAAAGTTTTCTAGAAACTATAAAGTTCCCTGCAAATGTCAATTAATTCTATTCATTTAAAAAACAAATGTGCCAATGCATTCTAAATATGAGTGGAAAGGGGTTCTAACTATTTGCAAATATTAGAGAGGATATTAAAAGTATTTTATATGTTTCAGAGGAATTTTTTCATTCATTTACTTCCCTTGGAACTAATATTTTTTTTCTTCTGCATAACAGTAAATATGTTTTGATTGCTGAATTATAAAGCTGCTGAAATGCATTAATTTAAAATATGTATTTATTGAGCGGCTCATATGTGCTAGGCAGTGTACTAATTTCTCAGATGTCCACCAAACTTTCCAGATTCAGAGAGAAAGGATTATGAGGGTGCAGTTGCCTATGAATGATCAAGGAATCTGTGTCTCCAATTTATTATCTTCTCCACCTCATCAAGATAGATTTGTGTAGGGCAGCAGAAAGTAGACATGAAAGTGAAACCAGGATAGGTGCTCTCTTTTCTTTATTAGATTCTAATCTAAAAGGAAAATACTAGAAATGGCACAAATATAAAAAGTTATATCACTACAAAAGACCATCAAATGAACTGCAATAAAAACAAACTCAGTGTATCAAAGATCATGCACCAATATATATACAGGCAAGAAATCAGGAGGCAGCAATGCAAGAACTAAATGCTAAAACAGTTAAAAGAAAAGAAGCACACAAGGGTACAAAAATCAGGTCTTTCATGACACTGTGAGTTGTCGCCACAGCTCACAAGTGCCTGCTAATTGGCACTTCCCACACATATGGTGGGTAAGTTAGACATCTGCCTCAGTGTCCCTCTGCTAAGTCTGTAGTAGAGACAAAGGAAGAAGGTAAACTTCTACTTTCCAAAGTTGTGAATTAAGACAAAGGATACCTTCTGGGTTCAGATTTAAACATTATCATAGTGGTTTCTTATTTATACCTCTTTTTTCCTAGGGTAGCCTGTAAAGGCTGTCTGTTATCTGAGTGCCTGCTAGAAGCTGTAGAATCTGAAATCTAGAAAGAGTTCACAGTGTAATGAGGAAACTGAAGTATAAGAGTGAACTTGATCTGCCTAAGGTCACAGAGCTACCTCTCTGGACAAGGTAGAAGTTAGACTGAGGCCTCTGCACTGTGTCCAGGGTTCTGCCCAGCTGAGGAATCTGCCTTGTGCTGGGGTTCTCTTAAAACCCACTCTATACGCCAACCCACTGACCCCTCTCAGCATGCCCAGCAAAGCTCAGCAATTTGGTTCTTGCTGGAGTCAGAACAATTTACTTATAACACAAGGATGGCCTGTATTAGGAGGTCATAACTCCTGCTCTGGAGGGTGGGCCCCTTCAGTTACCTCTGCATGGACCCAGGGGTGTTTGAACCAGAGGAGCCAGGTGATGTGTAATTCACATCTTTAATCTGACCTTGTCCCATACTCTATTCACAAAGTGAACCATCAACCCTCATCTGAATTGTCTAATCGCTCTAACACCTGAGCCACATGGATTTCTATCTGATATCCCTACATATACATCCTCAGTATTCTTCGGTTCGCCAACATTTCTAAATCCTTCTAGTCTTCAAAATCCAGCAAAAGCTTTTCCTTTTAATGACAATTTGCCCTGCAGCACCATGTCATGTAATTTTCTGCTTTCTCTGAATACTGACAATAAGGTCTTCATTGCACCACAAAATAATATACTATCTTTCATTTCTTTCTCGAATTGCTTTATAGGTTTAGTTTTCCTCCCTCAAATGGGGGTTGAATAAAGTACATTTTAATGCCTTTTCTGCACTGAAAGTTATATGTTTATAAAATAAAAATTTTTAAAGTTGACAGTAAATCATTATCATTCCTTTTGCCCTTTTTATAATGTTGAACATAGTGTTGAATATTCAGCAACTGCTTAACAAAATATATACTTAAAATAAAAGTATAAATCCATAAGAGAAACATGAGCATTTTAATTAATAACCAGTGTAAATTGGAAATAAAAATGTATCAAAATGTGGAAAATATTCAACCTCAGTATTTAATGAAGAGATGAAAATTAAAATCTCAAGGTTTTTGCTTGTCTTGCTTATAAATGAGCTAATTTAAGGTTTTTAAAAATAAAATATATGATATGGTATATATGATAAAATATGCAACTAATATATTGCTTATCAGTTTCAAAGTGATATAAGTCTTTGGAAAGGAATTTGATAGTAAAGTACCAAAATCTATAATGGTATTATATATTTTGACATATTAATTCAGAAATAACATGAAATATGGAAAGCACTTCATATTCAAAACATTCTCAGCAATGCTAATTACAATTACAAAAATTTGGAAACAATTTAGATGTGCAATAATAATGGAATAGCTAAAGAAAATATGAGAAACCTCATGACGTACTATGCAGTTAAAAATAAATTTTCACAAGAGATTTTAATTACATGAGAAAATTCCCCTGCTATAATGTTAAATGAAAAGAGCAAGATTAAAGTTGTATATACAGTATGATCCTTTCTCATACCCCGAGCTCTCTGAGCTCTCATAACTGAGCTTTCAAATTTATGCATTTGAAAGCATGCCAGATGACTCTACTTGGAAGATCCACAAGCATCTCAAATACAACATATCCATGTATGAACTCAACCTTTTTTCTTCCTTCACTCCCAAATATGTTTCTTCTTGCATCCTCTTCCTCTCAGTTAATGGCACCACCATCCACCCAGCTACAGCAGCCAAAATCCTGAGCCTCTCCCACTCCTGGTCACCCACGCTCAATCAGTGGTTGTACTCTGCCATGCACCTGGCAAAATTTTCACAATTCTATCCTCTCTTTGCATGTTTCCCACCACTACTCTGAAAAGTCTTTCAGAGTTTTACCTGCACCATTTCAGGTACCTTGTAATATGCTTTCTTGTCATCACCACTACCTGCTTATCCCTCCATACATCATATTTCACTCGTTTGTTATACTGAGCCGCTTGTGGGTCCCCCCGCACTCCATGCTGTTTCCCACCTCTGTGTCCTTGTGTTCTGTTTTTTTCTTTTTTCTTTTCTTTTCCTCTTCCCTATTTCCTTCCTTCTTTACTTGACTACTCCTGTTTCAAGACAGTTGAAATGTCATCTCCTCCTGGAAGAGTTTCCTGATTCTCTCACCATTTCTAGCCCCACCTTCACTGCCAACTTGGACCCAGGCCTCTCCCTTCCACCTTCCGGGTCTTCTGAAGGCCCCAGGAGCATATTTGCCAAATTATACTGCAATGATCTGTGTCTCACTGACACTGCCATTCTGAACTCTGTGAACCTTGAGGCTAAAAAACATTTCGTGCTTGTATATGTGATCATCACATAACATACACTCATATTTTTTTTTCACTGAATTCTGCCAAATCAAACTGCTTCCCTTGACTAGAATTATGAGAAGGAAAGCACATTTTGTCTCTACACTAAAAAACACTTTCCTGTGTACTTTATCCAAATCCATCATTCTATTGCCTTCTTTCCCCCAAACAATAACAGCAGTCCCTCTTCTCCATTCACCAGACATTGACTAGACACTTGTGGTATGCAATCAACTCTGCTATGGTCTAGGGATGCAAAGATAAATGTGATTAAAAAAAAATCACTCTCCACAAGAGGCTCGCAGACTAGAGGGGGAGAGAGACAAACAGCACAACACAATACATGCTCTGACAGAGGCTCAGAATAGCTGGTGTGGGGCCCAGAGGAGGCAGAGAGTGATTCATCTGCCTCATGGCTTCAAAGTCTGTTCCCAGTTATTCTGCTCTTACGAACACTCTAAGTTATTCAAATGCCACTTCATATACTGATGTTTTTCCCCAAGTAGAGAGAAAGGAATGTGGAAGTCAGGCCAAGCAGTTCCTTTCATCTCTTTGCATGTCTGGTTAGACCTCTGTTCCTGCAGAAGAGGCAGCTATGGGACTTTACACCCAGGACATATTCTGTAAATGCCCCTCAAATGATTTATAGATAATCGCACTCATGTAAAAGAACAGAAGCCACTTTTGATTTCAGCACAAATTTACTGTAAAATAATTGATGTTTTGCAAAATGAAAGGACATCATTTGACTCCTAAGATAGCTCAGTGCTTCACTTCCAAGGGTACAGAAATGCCAAAATACCTACTCTTTCAACATTTCTCTTGACCAGTATTTCAAACTTGTTCAACTGAGTTGCTTGGCAGCAGATAAATGACCTCTTTCTAGGATTCCATGGCTGCAGCCTTTCCCCCACCTGAAATAACTGCAGCTCCCTAAAATACCACGCTTCACCCTAAATACAAGGTCAGGGACTTTCCAATTCATTTCTCACAAATGTAGGGTCTGTTAATTGAGTATCTTATTCTCATTTTAGCTTCCTGCTGCAGTAGGAAAGTTACAACAGCAGCTTCTTTTCAACAACTTTTCTAACTATATCCCTCCCACTGCCTCATTATGGTGCCCTTCCAGGCCTGGGCAGTGGGAGGTGACTAGAGCAGTTTAGTTCTGTGAATCACAGGACAGCATCCTGCATAGTCTGCTGGCCTGAGGCCAGGAGGGAAGGAGCCTCTGGGATGTGTCATTGTCAGCTAAATTATAACAGATCCATTGACAGTCTCAAGACAAAACCCCCTGAGTCTTCATGAGGGAACACAAAATGACTGCAAGACATCTTCCCAAAATCTCTGGTTTAAGCAACTCACTACCTACAAAAGAAGGTGGAGTTCACCGGAGCACTGAGGCCTTTTGCTTTTTCAATACTTTTCTGCCCTGTATCAGGGTAAAGTAAAAGTCTACCATTTGAGTACTTTTAAATTTGAGAAGCATTTGAATGGCACTGTCATGGAAGGTTATGGGATATATGCACAGACTGTAATCTACAAATCATGCATTCCAAATCATAGTCAGTATTTTCCATCACGAGATCAGCTCAGTTCTAAAATATGAACAACTGTATCTCTCTAGTTAAGACAAGAAACACATGTAGATGATGGATGGATGGATTGATGGATGGATGGACAGAAAGACACATGAAACAGAGAAAGAGAGCTGGGGAGAGGGAGAGGGAGAACAGACTATCCACATCATAGATTGTTAATTCTATTATGTATAGCTTTCCAAATTGGAGCTGTAGAAAACTCCACTTAGAACTCACATCTCTAAGTTATAATGAGCCAGACACCACCAGTACGCTTCTCTCATAGCTCGGTTGGTAAAAAATCTGCCTGCGATGCAGGAGACCGGGGTTCAATTCCTGGGTCAGGAAGAGCCCCTGGAGAAGGAAATGGCAATCTACTTCAGGGTTCTGGTCTGGAAAATCCCACGGACAGAGGAGCCTGGCGGGCTACAGTCCATGGGGTTGCAAGAGTCGGACACTACTTAGCGACTAAACCACCATCACCAGACACTATCAGAAGGTTCTTTTAAAATCAACACAACCCTTTGTTCCTCAGTTGTTTTCTTCATTTAGCTATGAATCCTATCTTTTATTTTCCTGCAAAATCTACACTGTGAACAACTCCCTTAAGACAAATTCAGTCAGTTCATTTCAGTTGCTCAGTCATGTCCAACTTATGTGACCCCATGGACTCTGGCACGCCAGGTTTTCCTGTCCATCACCAACTCCCAGAGCTTGCTCAGACTCATGTGCATCGAGTCAGTGATGTCGTCCTTTGTCATCCCCTCTCCTCCTGCCCTCAATCTTTCTCAGCATCAGGGTCTTTTCCAATGAGTCAGCCCTTCGCATCAGGTGGCCAAAGTATTGGAGTTTCAGCTTCAGCATCTGTTCTTCCAAAGAATATTCAGGACTGATTTCCTTTAGAATTGACTGGTTTCTCTCCTTGCAGTCCAAGGGACTCTCAAGAGTCTTCTCCAACACCACAGTTCAAAAGCATCAATTTTTCGGTGCTCAGCTTTCTTTATAGTCCAACTCTCACATCCATACATGACTAATGGAAAAACCATAGCTTTGACTAGATGGACTTTTGTCAGCAAAGTAAGGTCTCTGCTTTTTAATATGGTGTCCAGGTTGGTCATAGCTTAGCTTCCAAGGAGTAAGCGTCTTTTCAACTTCATGGCTGCAGTCATCATCTGCAGTGATTTTGGAGCCCAAGAAAATAGATTCTGTCACTGTTTCCATTGTTTATCCATTTATTTGCCATGGAGTGATGGGACTGGATCCCATGATTTTAGTCTTTTGAATGTTGAGTTTTAAGTCAGCTTTTTCACTCTCCTCTTTCACTTTCATCAAGAGGCTTTTTAGTTTCTCTTCACTTTCTGCCATAAGGGTGGTGTCATCTGCATATCTGAGGTTATCGATATTTCTCCCGGCAATCTTGATTCCAGCTTGTGCTTCTTCCAGCCCAGATCTTCAGATGATTTACACTGAATATAAGTTAAATAAGCAAGGTGACAATATACAGCCTTGACGTACTCCTTTACCAATTTGGAACTATGGCCACGTCTGGTTCTGTTACTTCTTGACCTGCATACAGATTTCTCAGGAGGCAGGTAAGGTGGTCTCATATTAGCATCTCTTGAAGAATTTTCCACAGTTTGTTTTGCTCTACATAGTCAAAGACTTTGGCATAACCAATAAAGCAGAAATAGATGTTTTTCTGTAATTCCTTGCTTTTTCTATGATCCAACAGATGTTGGCAATTTGATCTCTTGTTTCTCTGCCTTTTCTAACATCTGAACATGAACATCTGAAGTTCATGGTTCATGTACTGTTGAAGCCTGGCTTGGAGAATTTTGAGCATTACATTGCTAGTGTGTGAGATTAGTGTAATTGTGGGATAGTTTGAACATTCTTTGGCATTACCCTTCTTTGGGATTGGAATGAAAACTGTCCTTTTCCAGTCCTGTGGCCACTGCTGAGTTTTCCAAACTTGCTGGCATATTGAGTCCAACATTTTCACAGCATCATCTTTTAGGATTTGAAATAGCTCAACTGAAATTCCATCACCTCCACTAGCTTTGTTCATAGTGATGCTTCCTAAGGCTCACTTGACTTCACTTTCCAGGATGTCTGACTCTAGGTAAGTGATCACACCATCATGGTTATCTGGGTTATGAACATCTTTCTTGTATAGTTCTTCTGTGTATTCTTGCACCTTTTCTTAATATCATCTGCTTCTGTTAGGTACATACAATTTCTGTCCTTTATTGTGCCCATCTTTGCATGAAATGTTCCCTTGGTATCCCTAATTTTCTTGAAGAGATCTCTAGTCTTTCCCATTTGATTGTTCTCCTCTATTTCATTGCACTGATCACTGAGTAAATTCATCCATTCCAGTCCATTTTAGTTCACTGATTTCTGAAATGTCAATGTTCACTCTTTCCATCTCCTGTTTGACCACTTCCAATTTGCCTTGATTCATGGACCTAACATTCCAGGTTCCTATCCAATATTGCTCTTTACAGCACCAGGCCTTGCTTTTACCACCAGTCACATCCACAACTGGGTGTTGTTTATGCTTTGGCTCCGTCTCTTCATTCTTTCTGGAGTTATTTCTCCACTGATCTCCAGTAACATATTGGGCACCTACTGACCTGGGAAGTTCATCTTTCAGGGTCATATATTCTTGCTTTTTCATACTGTTCATGGGGTTCTCAAGGCAAGAATACTGAAGTGGTTTGCCATTCCCTCCTCCAGTGGACCACTCAGAACTCTCCACCATGTTGTTCCCAACCGAGGGATCGAACCCAGGTCTCCTGCATTGCAGGTAGATTCTTTATCAACTGAGCCACAAGAGAAGCCCAAGAATACTGGAGTGGGTAGCCTATCCCTTCTCCAGCAGATCTGCCTGGCCCAGGAATTGAATCAGGGTCTCCTGCATTGCAAGTGGATTCTTTACCAGCTGAACCACAAGGGAAGCCCTAAGACAAATTGCAACTGAATTATTTTAAGACTTAGTAATACTATTGGTTTAGATTACATGGGATACAATAGAATTCAAATAAAATAAAATAAAATACAAAGAGACTGGGGCAGTTGGCAGAGCATCACACAGATTTGACTGAAAGCAGGTGTATTAAAGATTTCTAATGAGGCGTCAATAGAAACAACTTTTATCCTAGCACCCTGTAATTCAGTACTCTCAAGCTATCATTTCTCCCTGATTATCAATTGCTATCCAAGGAATCACTGCCTGCAGATTTTATAAACAAAAGAAAAACAAGACATAAAATGAAAATGTTTGATGTTAACTAAAATAAACATAAGGAATAAATAAGGAAATTAACATAAAAAAGAAATCAATGACTAGGAGTAAAAACCCAAACCAATAGGTTCTCTGGCCCTGACAAAGTGACAACCCTTTAACATCTTCGAGGGAATGAGCCCACTGTGGTGGAGTCATTAACATGCAGACAGTGAAAACTGCATGCTTCTCAACTTCAGCTTCTCAATGTTAGCTGGAGCCAAGGAATAAACAAATATTTAATCAACAATAAAGAGTAGTGTTTTTTAATGTTGAAATGAAAAGAAGCTAGACAATAAATTTGGAATTTTTCTCTTCAAAAGTTTCTCTGTTCTATCATTTTATTGTGGGTATTAAAGGTTATAAACAACAAAGTTAAGATCTATTAAGGCAGAGATGATAATACTCTTCTGCCAAGAGAGTCATTTTCTACATTTTCTGTCTCTTTCATATGCAGGATTATTTGTAGGAGATAGAATCAAATCAACCCTTCAGCAGAGTGCCAATTTTTTTTCAAGCAATTTTCATTCTTATGAAGAGAACTTTAGCTCACTTCATTTCAAAAGAAGGAATTTTAAGATATTACTGAAAGAATAAAAATTTATATTATAAAACAAAAAGGCAAGTTACTGAATGGGAGAATATATCTGCAAATGATACATTTGATAAGGGGCTAATAGCCAAAATACATAAGAAGCTAATACAAATCAATATCAAAAAAACAAACAACCTGGTTAAACAATAGGGAGAGGATCTGAATAGACATTTTTCCAAAGAAGACATACAGTTGGCTAACAGGCATGTGAAAAGATGTTCAACATCACTAATTATCAGGGAAATGAAAATCAAAACCACCATTAGATATCACCTCCTACCTGTTAGAATGGCTGTTATCAAAGAGACAAGAAATAACAAGTGTTGAAGAGGATATGGAGAAATGGGGACCCTCCTGCTCTGTTGGTGGGAATGAAAACTGGTACAGCCACTTGGAAAACAATATGGAGATTCCTCAAAAAATTAAACTAGCATATGATCCAGCAACTGCATTCCTGGGTATATATGCTAAGAAACACTAACTTGAAGAGATACATGCACTCCAATGTTCACAACAGCATTATTTACAATAAACAAGATATGGAAGCAACCTAAGTGTCCATCAACAGATAAATGAACAAAAAAGATGTGCCATGTACACGCATACACACTGGAGTATTACTCAGTTATAAAAAAGAATAAAACTTGCCATTTACAACAACCCTGATGGACCTGTAGGGTATGCTTAGTGAAATAAATCAAAGACAAAGACCAAATGGTTCCGTTCATATGCAAAATGTAAAACAAATGAATATAACAAAACATAGTCACAAATACAGAGAACAACCCAGTAGGCACCAGTTGGGAGAGGGAAGAGGGGAGGGGCAAGATAGGAGAAGCAGATTAAGAGGTACCGACTATTAGATACAAATGAAATAAGATACAAGGATGTAATATACAGCACAGGCAATATAGCCAATATTTTATAAAAACTTTATATGGAGTATAATCTATAAAAATGTTGAATTACTGTGTTGTACCTGAAATTTATATATTATAGATCAACTATATACTTCAATTTTTAAAATCTAAATAAAACAGATGTTTATTCAGAGATGAAAAGGAAAAGGGTAAAACAAATTAGTGTAACAGTAAGAATTTTGGAATTAAAAAAAAAGAATTTTGGAATTAGTCATACTTGGATGCAAATTATGTTTTGGTCATTTCCTAATATTGTTGCCTTGAGGACTCTATTTAACCCATTGGAATATCAAGTTCATGGTCAATATAAAAGTAACTGGTGAAACCCCACACTGCAGGGGTAGAGTGTAGATTAAATGAGGGGCTGATAGGTCAGCACATACCAAACACTATACCTGGATCAGAGGAGGTGTTCCATCAGTGTTAATTTTAATTTGTTTGTCCTTTACGTTGAGGAAGAAAGCACCAGGTGTTTTTTTTAGGAGGCTCAGATTTTACTGATGTTGTAAAACTGTTTCATTAAAAATGGACTCTTTCCAGGATTATTATTCTGCAGTCACACTGAGAGGAGCTTGTTCCTACATTCAAGTGCAGCACAAGATTTAATCTCTACTTCCTAAGCTCTTCCATGGCCTTCTGCAGGGTCAAACGAGCATTTCAAGCCTTATATCCAGGGCTTTGAAATTTTCTGCTGTCTACTTCTTTAAGTACTTTACTTCTTTAAGTACTCATCAATGAGTTTCAAAATGAACCCTACCACTTTTACTGACAAGAAGTTAACTGCAAGCACCCACTCTCAACTGTTTACAGTTTCCAAGTGTTTCACAAATTTGAAAGGCTCTGAGTATAGAGGAAGGACAAGCAGAGAAGCCTGACGCGTGGAAGAAAATGCCCCTCAGTTCACCATGATCCCCATGATTACCCAATAGTTTGCTGAGAGCCTGGTTGCTCTAATTGGAGCCTGTGCTGAATCATCACTATTCATGTGGTACCCATCTGGCACCTGAAATTAGATTCTGTTCCCTCTGCATTCATAATGGTGATGAAGGATGGAGCTACATAACAGAAAAAACTTGTAAAGATTATTTTGCTAATAGATGAATTTCTTAGCCAAGAAGAAGGAAAAGGGCTGTTTCTTTTCTAAGGATGTGGTTTATTGGCTCAATTTTCTTAAAGGGCAATGATATTTGGGAAGCTGGAATTTTATCTTTAAAAATGTCTCTAATTCACTGAAGGAGTAATGTAAGCCAAACTGTATAAATTGCAAAATAAAACCAAATTTAATGTCTGAAATCTAAGTAGCCAAGGAAAAGAAACTTGGAGTTAAAAGGCTCTTTAAGTTTCCAGCTCATAATATATCATACCATGGTATATAACACCATACTTCACTGTACCATAACAGAGATACTGTAACTAACCATTCTATTCTTAAATATTACTAGGGACTCAGAGCCCTTAAGCCACTACATTAAATAGAATTTTTTTTTGCCACATCTTGAAGCCTGCAAGATCTTAGTTCCCAGGCCAGGGATTGAACCAAGGTCCTCAGCAGTGAAAGCACTGCGTCCTAACCACTGGATGACCAGGGAAGTCCCTAGACAGAGTTTTTAAGAAACTTTTTCTGCGGCAGTGGGATGGAGGGGAAGGCGGCGGTGGCGAGGAACTGGTTTATCACTTATGTGCTGTGTGCTGTGCTGAGTCGCTCAGTCGTGTCTGACTCTTTGCCACCCCACGGACTACAGCCTGCTAGGCTTTTCTGCCCATGGGATTCTCCAGGCAAGAATACTGGAATGGGTTGCCATGCCCTCCTCCAGGGGATCTTCCCAACCCAGGGATCGAACCCAGGTCTCCCGCATTACAGGTGGATTCTTTACCATCTGAGCCATCAGGGAAGCCCAAGAATACTGGAGTGGGTAGCCTATCCCTTCTCCAGGGGATCTTTCTGACCCAGGAATCAAACCGGGGTCTCCTGCATTGCAGACGGATTCTTTACCAGCTGAGCTACTAGGGAAGCCCTTATCACTAATATTTAATATTACTCACTATTACAATAGTTCAGATCCTTAAAAACTTAATAATCATCATTAACTATAAAATAATTATAAATTATTATTGGCTATTCAGCTATTCAGACCAAACTATCCTGGCTCTGCTACTTACTGTATGCTTTGGGCAAGTTACTGGGCCTCTCTGTATCTGTTTCTCTGTTTGTAAACTAGAACTATGAGATCTTGCTTCAAACCATTACTGGAAGGAATATAGAATGCATAGAGGTAAAGTGCTGGAAACAGTGACAACACATGGTAAACTCTCACTAAGGTACGTCATTCTCATATTTCTTACTCTTAGGAAACTATGATTTGTTTACAGTGAATGTACAGTAAGTGTGATAGGGACCATTGCTTTGAAAATAATAATCTACTTTTGTATTCACCCTGTATCATGTTGTTCTATAGTTACCTGTTCATTGAATCACTAATTTTAGTCTCAAATAGCTAATGTCTTGCTTGATGAAGGCTGGAGACATTCCCACTGATGTCAGAAGCAGGTGGACACTCACTGTTAACATATTTAGTTAACAATATCTTTAAAGTGCTAATTAGTAAGTCTGGTAGGAAAGAGTCATAAATATTGCAAAAGGGAGGCAAATCTCTAATTATGTGAAAATCATAGAACTCTTTATTTGAAAGACTCCCTCCAAAATAAACTTGTTAAAAAAGAAACTAAAAAAAAAAATGTTTAGTAAGTGTGTTAGTTGTGTGATAATTGCTCAGTGGACTATAACCCACCAGGCTTGTCTGTCCATGGAATTCTCCAAGCAAGAACAGTGGAGTGGATTGCCATTCCCTTCTCCAGAGGATCATCCTGAACCACAGATCAAACTTGGGTCTCTTGTACTGCAGGTGGATTCTTTGCCATCTGAGTCAGCAGGGAAGCCAGCTAGTAAGGTGGGTTGGCTACAAATCAGTGTTTTCCTATATACCAACAACTGGAAGTATAATACTGCAAAACAACAACAGTAGCCTATGAAACTAGACACTAAGATTTTAGAGATTTTGTTTGCATGTTCATTTACAAAGGTACAGGGGATATGTGGAAAAAAAGTATATAAAACTTTCTTTTTCAAATAACTTTCTGTTTTGTATTGAGAGATAGCTGATTACAAACAATGTTGAGGTAGTTTTGGGCAAACAGTGATGGGACTCATCCTTACATATACATGTATCCCTTCGATCCCAAACTCCCCTCCCATCCAGGCTGCCACAGAACTCTGCCATAGCGGAGTACCATGCACTATACATTAGGTCCCTGCTGGTTAATCAATGTAAATATAGCAGTGTGAAGGACATAAAAGAAAACACAGCAAAAAAAGTAACGTTTCTGAAGAAAGAATGTGCAATTCCAATCATGTGCAGTTCTAACCTGAATTATTTATCTATTTGTTTACATTTAAATGCTTGTTACAGAAAGTTTCAAAAACACAAAGGCAGAGAAAACACGATCATGAACCCCAGGTACTCATCATGCAGCTAAACAGTTGCTATTCTTGCTTTATCTATCCTAACACATGTTCTGCACTATACTTTCCTGCTTGCATAATTTAAAACATCATATAAATAAACATGTAAATATAGGTTGAGAATTTCTGAAAAACAATAACAAAAGAATTTTTATAATAATTAAAATAATTTAACCTGGTACCAGAGTAGAAGAAAAACCAGTGGGAATGAAAACAAAAAACAGATACAACTGTATATCATATACATATTTGATATTTGATAAAGGTAACATTTTTCTTTATCCCCAGCGTTTAAAGCATAGGTTACTCTATCATTGGGTTGGGACAATTTGATAACCATTTAGATATAAAATACCTTCATCTCAGGCCAGAAAATATTCCAGATGAACTTAAGATTTAAATGAGAAAGATAAAGCCAGGGAAGTAGTGAAATGGAACATTTGTAAATATTTTATTTCTTTAAGGGTACAGCAGGTCTTTCGACATATCATATTTACTAGACACTTTCTTAAGTGCATAAATTAGGAATAGAATGATTTAACTAATTTTGAAAATAAAAAATATATATATGTAAATTTTTTTAAATAGAAAACATAGACTAGGAGAAATCACAGTGCATTTTATAGATAAAGTTACAACATGAAGAACTCTTAGGAAAAATAACTTCTCAGTAGAAATACAGACAAAGAGCATGAAAAGGCAAATTCACAAGAAGATAAACTTTTAAAGTAACATGGAAAAAAATCAACTTCACTAACAAGCACAAAGTAAATAAATAAAATAAGGAGATGCTCTAGTTTGTCCATTAGATGGTACATTAAAATAAAAAATAACACAGAATGCTGGAGCACTCATTTACTGCTGGTGGGAATATAATCAGTACAATATTTCTAGACAGATTTTTGGCAAATATATCAAAAGCCTGGTAAACACACATACCCTTTGAATCAGCATGAGACAAGGATACAGAGATGTATATGCAAAAATAATGATCAAAGTATTGCTTGTAATAGGAAAAAATGTGAACAAAGTAAATATCCAACTACAAAAAATTATCAAAGTTAATATTTCTATAAAAAGCAAAGGAATATTTTGAAGCTATTAGAAATAATGATGTAGATGTATATATAAACATGTTCATGATAAAACTACTAAGTGAAAAGCACAGCTTACTAATTGTATTTACAGTATTTCTATTTCAGTAAGCAACTCCAGGAGATAGTGAACAAGGAAGCCTGGTGTGCTGCAGTTCATGGGGTTGCAAAGAGTCAGACACAACTTAGCGACTAAACAACAACAAACTTCTGTACTATGCCTGTACATACACAGAAAATAATCTGGAAAGGCAGACATCAAAATATAACAGTGTTTAGATCTAGAATGATGGGAGATTTTCACCTTTTGTGTCTGTGCATAATGTGATCTAATTATTCTGCAGTGACATGTACTATTTGTCTTATAAAATTAAGTAATACAAAAGTACATACGGTTATAGCACTAAATATAGTTTGCAGCTACAGATCAAAATTGTTGGAGACACAATGATCATGGAATTCCTTCATTAAAATTGGGTGGATGCTTCTAATAAGAGAGGTAAAGCAGGTTTTCCATGACTTGACAGGAGATGGGGTATTTCAGATTGTGAACATACATGCTCTGGCTGCTGTGAAATATGAAACAGCTTTGAAATTCAAGTATAATCATGGAAATTCAGACTTACAGTCTTTACAGTTAGTTCTCCTGAATACTAACAAGTAAATGAAAGAAAGTAATATTGAAAATAATACATGATAACACGTTTATGTGAAGTGAAAGTCACTCAGTCGTGTCCAACTCTTTGCGACCCCATGAACTATACAGTCCATGGAATTTTCCAGGCCAGAATACTGGAGTGAGAAGCCTTTCCGGAAACTACTCCAGGGGATCTTCCCAACCCAGTGATTGAACCCAGGTCTCCTGCACTGCAGGTGGATTCTTTACCAATTGAGCTATCAGGGAAGCCCCAACACATTCATAAAAAAGCACAATTTTTAAATTTGCCAATCATCATTCCTAAAGTGAGCATTAGCTTACACATTTCTGATGCAAAGTTTCATGAATTGAATTAACTGTATATGAAAACACTTGCCAACAAATTTTCTGTAAATTAAAACAAAAGAACAACCAATAGAGAAAAGCCAAAGCAACTTGTTTAACCCAAGTGGGCAGAAAGTCTCCAGGTGCCATATGCCCTCCACATATGCCTGATTCAGCTCTGTGCCCAGGAACAATCCTATTTCCAATCAAGAAGAATTTAAGAGCTTTGTATTGATGGGCAATGAGAGAGAGAGAGAAAACACATTTGAGTGGTAAGTTCTTGCCAGACACAATGTTATTAGTTTATATCCATTACTCCACTTTCAGAATCTGTGGAATAGTTGGTGTTCCCTATTACATTTATTAGTAAATGTAAACAGTAAATGTAATTCCTATTACATTTACTCTGCAGATGTAAAACCAAGCCTAAGACAAATGAAGTGATTTCCCCAAAGCATCACAAAGTAAAAGTGCAAGTCAAATTCATATCTTTTTGGCCCAATGTTTTATGTCCCTTTCAAAAGGCTACAAAGACAAATCTGATTTAGTCTGTAGCAGTTGGAGAAGGTGCCCCAGGTGGCACAGTGGTGAAGAATCCACCTGACAATGGAAGAGATTCGTTCAAGAGACGGAGGTTTGATTCCTGGGTCAGGAAAATACCCTGGAGGAGGAAATGGCAACCCACTCCAGTATTCTTGCCTGGGAAATCCCATGGACAGAGGAGACTGGCAGGCTACATTCCATGAGTCAGACATGACTGAGCACATATACACACACACAGCAGTTGGAGATGGGCTAGGCTGGAGGTTCAGCAAACAGACTTTGGAGCCAGAATATCTGGGTTCAAAGCCCCACGCTGCCACTTGCTAGATGTGTGAGTCTCCACAAGCTTTCAGACCTTTCTGTGATTGTTTCCTCCCCTGAAAGTGGGGCAATAAGAGTACCTGCCTCACAGGTAAGGATTGATGGATAAGAGTTAAGGTGTAGAAAGGATGTGTGGGACTTATCCTGACAAATACTAAGCATCAGTAAACGTTAGCTATCTTTATTATTTGTGAGTTTTTTCAGGTCACTTCAGGTTCCGTTTCCAGCTGCATGTCTTTACCTTATGCACCCTCTTTCTTGTCTCCCAGCTTTCTCCCTGCCCGCTCCCTAGGACTTCAAGCCTGACCCCCAGCTCAGGGGCTGGGCCCCTCGCACACCAGGACTGCCTGCACTTAGGCCCTATCTTGAAGTGCTCTACCAGCCTGTGGGGGGCCCCTGGGTGCCCCTGCGGGAACTTGGCTGTGCCACCTACTACTTGCCACTCCCTCTCAGCACACCGCACTGCTTGCAAACTGGCAGAACATCCTTCTGTTTCTACCAGTGACAGCCACCCCTCACCTTGGAACAGATTCAGTTTCCAGATTGGCAGTACAAATCTTGAAAATGTTCCCAGTCAGACCCACTATTGTCCACTGGGCTTAAGCTCTCATTCAGAGAGAGAACAAAGAGAAAGCTTCTCAAATAAGAGATTACGGCCCCTCCCATCTCCAAAGTACCCTTGAAAAGACAGTGCAAGCTAGGACCTACACGTGCACTTCAGTTTTTAAACTGTACAAAGGGCACAGTATTTCACTGTTGCCACTAAGTGAGGCATCTCCAAACATGGTATGATTCGGAACAAAGAAATGATGTCCAAGTGTTTCTGGAGACAGGGCTTCTTTCTGCCTGCTGACCTTCTCAGCTTCTCTTGTTTCTGCCAAAACACATTCACTGGCTGCCTGCACTTGGTCAAAATCATGGCCAAAAAGAAGGATTTGCAGCATGACACCTGATTTGAAGTCACCTGGAGATCTTTCATCACTTTGCCACCTCTAATCTGATATTAATGAATGCTTAACACTGCCTCAAAAGTTCAAATCCTTACAGATTAATACTATGGACACCTCCCTCAAGGAAGTAGCAAAGTATTGGGTTGGCCAAAAAGTTCACTCGATTAGTGCATACATTGTTCAATACTGCTCTTGGTGAAAATGAAAAATGTGTTTTATTTGTATTTAAAACCAAATGAACATTTTGGCCAACCCAATATTTTCTGTAGCACAAGGCTACACAGAACAGTAAAATTCTGATCTTTCAAAGGACAGATTTCCCAATCTTCACTAGCACCCCAGAAATGAAACAATGAATTCTTTGGCCTTGCCATTCATCCAAGGTTTCTATGCTTTGTTTTCAATTTTTTAAATATTTGCATTTTCATTTTACTTTCTGAAGATGTATGCTTTGTATCTACCCTATGCCTTTCAGCCAAGGTTCTCAAAACTACTTTATACCAACATCTCACAATGTGAAAGTGAGAATTCAAATTTCAGAGATAATGAAAGGGAAGCAAAATCTTCTAGTGACTTTTGAAACTATACCTATACACAGGATGCAGAGAGCCAATAATAGATTGGAAGGAACCACTGCTGGATAAACTACATTTTACTCTGTCCTAAAATGATGCCTTGGTTGCTAGCAGGACTCAGTAAATATTCACAATAAAAAAGCAAGTATTTGTTGAGCATCTCTTAATGGTGCAAAATCTCTCTTAATGTGCAAAATCTACACTGTAGGGAGAAAAAAATGTATAAAACATAAATCTCTTTAAACACTCTCTTGTTCAGAGAACAAGGCTGAAACTAGAAACAGTTGTGGAACAAGACTGAAACTAGAAACAATTACAGAATACTACTGCCACGTCGGGAAGATCCTCTGGAGGAGGGCACGGCAACCCACTCCAGTATATCCTGCGTAGACAGTCCCAAGGACAGAGGAGCCTGCCAGGCTACAGTCCATGGGGTTGCAAAGAGTCAGACATGACTAAGCAACTTAGCACGCATGCACAGTCTATAACTAGACCTTAATAAATAATTGTGCGGTATAGTTAACAAGTAAAAGCAACTAAGAAAAGAAAGATGAGAGAGGTTGTTGAAGGCTAGGGATATGAAAAAACAGAGAGTGTAGTTTTCAAGCAGACTTTATAAAGTGGCAAGTGAATAGAACAGAAAAAGGAGAGGCAATCATTCCTGAAAGGAATACCATTGGGGCAATAGAAAGTCACTGTAGGCAGGGCAGAGACAAGTCTACAGCTGTATAATGGGGGAAGAGTGGCAGTTAAGAAGGAAGGAAGAATGTCTTCTCTGCCAGAACACATTTGTTACAGGGAGTAAGGAAAATAACCTGGGATCACTATATGAAAAGGAGATTATGGGGCATTTAGAGTTGGGCTTGATCTAGTAGGTAACCAATGTACTCCTGGCAGATGACTAGCAAGGCAGGGCCCTGCTCTAAGAAGTATGTTTAGCCAACAGAAGATGAACAAGTGTGAGATGATCTAATCCACTGACTTGTTTTCTTACAGAGGCCCTTATTTTACTACATTAATTGGATGTAGGTCTGCTCTGTCATTACCTCTGAAATCTTCAGTGATTGAAAAGAAATTCGGAACCTCAGTTCCTACAGGATAATGTATGGGAAGTGATTAATATATAGAAAACATCAATTCTCTCCCCCAATAAGCTATTTGAATATTCTATACATAGTCAAAGATTAGTTGTAACTGGGTTGCTGAGATTTAGACAAAGTTGTTACACGGAGCCCCCAAAGAGTTACAGAACAATCAAACTTTGCATTTAATGAATCAATGGTCTTATTTCAGTGTAACTAACACAGACCTAGGACTCTTGCTCATTCCAAATGGCTTCATGAATGACTATAATGAATTTTATCACAAATTTATATATGGCAGTTATTATAGCACCTCTGCTACATTCATATAAACTCAGATTAAGAAACGTGTGCTCAGTCATTTTAGTCATGTCTGACTCTTTGCGACCCTATGGACTGCATCCTGCCAGGCCCCTCTGTCCATGGGATTCTCCAGGTAAGAATATTGGAGTGTTATGCCATGCCCTCCTCCAGGGATCTTCCTGACCCAGGAATTGAACCCATGTCTCCTGCATCGCAGGCAGGTTCTTTACCACTAAGCGACCTGGGAAGTCCTAAATTAAAACAGATATAACAAGTATATAGAAGTGAAAGGCAAAGGAATAAACAAAAGATATATCCATCTGAATACAGAGTTCCAAAGAATAGCAAGGAGAGATAAGAAAGCCTTCCGCAGTGATCAATGCAAATAAACAGAGGAAAACAATAGAATGGGAAAGACTAGAGATCTCTTCAAGAAAACTAGAGATACTAAGAGAACACTCCATGCCAAGATGGGCACAAGAAAGGACAGAAATGGTTTGGACCTAACAGAAGCTGAAAATATTAAAAAGAGGTGGCAATAAGACACAGAAGAATTATACAAAAAGGTAATGACCCAAATAATCACGATGGTGTGACCACTCAATTAGAGCCAGATATCCTGGAGTCCAAAGTCAAGTGGGCCATAGGCAGCATTACTATGAATAAAGCTAATGGAGGTGATGGAATTCCAGTTGAGCTCTTTCAAATCCTAAAAGATGATGCTGTGAAAGTGCTGCACTCAATATGCCGGCATTTTTGGAAAACTCAGCAGTGGCCACAGGACTGGAAAAGGTCAGTTTTCATTCCAATCCCAAAGAAAGGCAATGCCAAAGAATGCTCAAGCTACCACACAATTGGACTCATCTCACATGCTAGTAAAGTAATGTTCAAAATTCTCCAAGCCAGGCTTCAGCAATATGTGAACCATGAACTTCCAGATGTTCAAGCTGGATTTAGAAAAGGCAGAGGAACCAGAGATCAGATTGCCAACATCTGTTGCATAATAGAAAAAGCAAGAGAATTCCAGAAAAACATCTACTTCTGCTTCATTGACTACACTAAAACCTTTGACTGCGTGGATCACAACAAACTGTGGAAAATTCTTAAAGAGACGGGAATACCAGAACACCTTACCTGCCTCCTGAGAAATCTGTATGCAGGTCAAGAAGCAACAATTACAACCAGACACGGAACAACACACTGGTTCCAGGTTGGGAAAGGAGTATATCAACATTGTATATTGTCACCTTACTTATATAATTTATATGCAAAGTACATCATGTGAAATACCAGGCTGGATGAAGCACAAGCTCGAATCAAGATTTCCAGGAGAAATATCAATAACTTCAGATATGCAGATACCATCCTTATGGCAGAAAGTGAAGAGAAACTGAAGAGCCTCTTGATGAAAGTGAAAGAGGAGAGTGAAAAAGTCGGCTTAAAACTCAACATTCAAAAAACTAAGATCATGGCATCCAGTCCCATCACTTCATGGCAAATAGATGGGGAAACAATGGCAACAGTGACAGACTTTATTTTCTTTGGCTCCAAAATCATTGCAGATGGTGGCTGCAGCCCTGAAATTTAAAAATGTGTGCTCCTTGGAAGAAAACCTATGACCAACCTAGACACCATATTAAAAAGGAAAGACATTACTTTGTCAACAAAGGTCCGTTTAGTCAAAGCTATGGTTTTTCCAGTAGCCATGTATGGATGTGAGAATTGGACCATAAAGAAAACTGAGCACCAAAGAATTGATGCTTTTGAACTGTGGTGTTGGAGAAGACTCTTGAGAGTCCCTTGGACTGCAGGGAGATTAAACCAGTCAATCCTAAAAGAAATCAGTCCTGAATATTCACTGGAAGGATTGATGAAGCTAAAACTCCAATACTTTGGCCACCTGATGGGAAGAACTGACTCACTGGAAAAGACCCTGATGCTGGCAAAGATTGAAGGCAGGCTGAGAAGGGGATGACAGAGGATGAGATGGTTGGATGGCATCACCAACTGAATGGACATGAGTTTGAGAAGCTCTGGGAGTTGGTGATGGACAGGGAGGCCTGGCGTGCTACAGTCCATGGGGTCACAAAGAGTCAGACATGACTGAGCAACTGAACTGAACTGAGCAAGTATGGGACTTCCATACATTCATTTGTATTTTAAAAAATATTTATTGAGTAACTACTAAGTGCCAGGCCTTGTCCTGAGTGCTGGGAATAAAGCAGTGAACAAGAGACAAAATCTCTACTTTCATTTACCTTATATTCTAGGGGGAGAAGACACATAATAAGTTAACACACAAATAACCTAAGTAAATAAACAATTAATGAGCAAGCTATAAATATATTTTGTAAAATGGTGACATGCAAAGACAAAAACCCAACATGTATAAATGATAGTGATTGTAACATAGAATAGCTAAGAACAGATTCTCTGAAAAGATAACATTTAAATAAAATCCTGAAGGATGCATGGGAGTGAGCCCTGTAAGCATCTGACAGTAGCTGGTATATTTGAAGCATAGTCAGGGTAGCTGGCACCAAGTGAGCCAAGGAGAGAAGCCTTGAGCTGAGTTCAGAGAGGTAATAGTGTAGTTAACACCTTGTAAGGCATGCTACAGGCCTCCCAGGTTGCCCCACTGTTAAATAACAATCCAGGAGGCGCAGGGATGAGGGTTTGATCCCTGGGTTAGGAAGATCCCCTGAAGGAGGGCATGTCAGAATGCCCTGCATGCATGGCAGTCTCCAGAGTTCTTGCCTGGAGAATTTCATGGACAGAGGAGCCTGGCAGGTTACAGTCCACAGGGTTTCAGAGCTGGACACGACTGGTACACACACAGGGTACACTACAGCCAGTCTCTGGGTGCATGGCTCTTGAAGAGAGGAGAAGAGCAGGACACTCGCTGGCCCTTGGAGGGTACAGAAAAACAGCACCAAGCTCCAACCCAGCAACAACCCGCTTTGCTCTTCCCTTTTAAATGGTTTCCTCCAACACCCAGCCTCAGAATCCCCTTTTCCACAGCATACTAGGAGGAAACACCAGTGAGAGATATAATAAGGGAAAAATACAGTCATCAGAGTAGCACTGAACATCCATTAGTGGCTCAAGTGCAGCCTACAAGCTAGTAGCGTCCTGACCACCCTTTGAGAACCACTGTCCTAGACCTGGCAGGACACAGCAGGCAGGAGGTGCCAGCAAGGACAGAGGTGCCAGCAAGGGCAGATGGTGTCTGTAGGAATCACACTTCATGGGCAGCTGATGAAAAGCACAAAACGGTGAAAGGAAGAGGAACTTAAGGTTTATAAATTAAAAGCAATTGCTGAGCTCCTCCCCTTTCCATCCACTGATATAAAAACCAGGCTGTTTGGAATGACTACCTGGAAGAAAAATCCTTGCTGGCAACCTCCATCTAGAGTCAGATCACATTGCCAGAAACTGTCAGAAAGCCTTTTTCACCCTCAAAGCAAAGCATTTTTCTTAATTAGTGCCAGTGGCCTAGACATCTGGTTTGCTCCCTGTTCTACACTAGGACCTTTATACTTTAAATAATTAAGGAAATAAATAAGGAAATTCCCAATGATATATAGGCCCCCCATTTTCCAGAGACAGCCACCAAAGATCATCATACTATGGAAACATTTAGAACACTACCAGGTCACTGTTTTCTCTCTGGGCAACCATGAGGATTTTGCAGAAGCTTCCTGTTGACAATTTTGGCACTCACCTTAAAAACAAAAACACTAGAATTCTGTCAACATTTCAGCCTAGCAAACGATTGTTGCTGGGCATTAAATAAAGTAGAGGAGCAACCTGGGTTGGAAATGTCACAATGTCACAGCATGGTGAAATGTCACCATTACCTTAACGGCAATTTCTTCTAAATCCTTATAGAGCCAGATTTTTTTTTTTTTTTTTTCACTTTACAATGCAGTTTGAACATAGCATTTATTTTCTGGGATATGTTTAGAGGTTACCACACCTATACTGTCAGATCAGAGAGCTAGAAAAAGAGGGAGAGAGAGAGACCTTGAGTGCAGGCATAAACTGTTTGTATTTTTCAATTATCTTGAACCTAATGAAGTGTTCAAGTTGGGAACTTTCCTGCACTAATTACTTTACTTGAGAACTTAATAAAAGCTACCATAACATGATCAGAAAGCTTGCTAAGTAACTAAGTTACTTATGTGTATGTAATTACTTTCCTACTTTTGCAGCTATAAGGTAAAACAGACTCAAAACAAAAGAAAATGCACATCAGCTCAAAATCTTATTTTCCTAAATACAAAATAGAAGCGGAAATTTTGAGATCCTACTGACTTAGAATGCACAAATGTCAGTTTATAAGCTGTGGGAAAAAATGTAACAGTACTGTCAGTTTCCTTAACTGCTCAACAAATGTACCAAATCTGATATTAACTCAACCTAAAAACAAAGTTTTAGTTAAATTGCTAATCATGACAGGTTACAGCAATTTTCAGGGTATTTGAAAATCTAATAATTCTGGCAAAGAGAAACTGAGAACTGAAAAAATTATATGTAAACCCTCAAGCTTTTCATTTACCTCAAAAAAGAGATGTTCTTTTTGTTTAAAAACAAAACCAAACAAACAAAAAACATAACAACAAGCTTTTTAACCTTAAGTTTAAAAACAAGAAAAACACAGAGTCGCAAAAATTATACAAATCAAATTTAAAATTTGAAACAGCAGGGACTTCCCTGGTGGTCCAGTGGTTAAGACTCCCTGCTTCCACAAGGGGCCAAAAAGAAAAACTTTAAACAATAAATTAACAAAATAGGTAACAAATACATTAGGTTCTTAAAACAGGGCAAACAAATCTGGATTCCATTAACAAGCATATAAAATTACCTACTCCTCCCAATTAAAGGTTTTCCCTACAAATAATTGACTATTTGAAAACCATTCCAGACTTCAATACAAATAGTTCATGGTATAGTATCATTGGGTAATGTGTACATATAGTATCATTTTTACATTTCCGTTGCTTTTTCTTGTTTCCTTTCTTTTACAGAAAAATTAGATTTTTTTTTTCCCCTGTAATTAGATTAGATTACAGCGCTTGTCCTTCTAGGGGACTCAAGTGTCAGGCCGCATTACAGCGCGGCCTCGGTGGGCCAAGCCCAGTTTCAGTTTGGGGCTTCCCTCTGGAGCAGCTGTTTCTAAGGGATGCCGCTGGCCACAGCGGGACGGCCGAGCCTCTGCCAAGTGGCCCAAGCTGCGGAGCCAGCAGCGCGCAGCTGGAGGGGCCAAGCGCGCCCGCCGCTTTCCCGCCGACTTGGCGCTGCAATCACCGAGCCCGGTCGCTCTGCTAAAAGGACAGAGGAGCACTCCCAGTGTGGAAGCAATTGCGCAGACCAATAACAAAACCGCCCTTCCGGAGAATACTGCACCTAACGTAATTCTCTGCACTCGGGACCTCTCAGCCAAAGCCCTGGGGGGCATTTCTCTTCCTGGGAGGTTGCAGCCACACGTGCGGACTGGCATCGCTCCTGCCAGGCAGGAGAGACAATCAACCTCCATTTTGCAGATAGAAGAACTAATGTACTAAACAGCCTGGTCACGGGGGACAGATCCAGAATCCATTTCCCATGGCACAGGTCTCGGGTTGTCCTGAAAGGAGAGCTACCTCCTTTAGAAATTGTGGGAGGGGGGGATATATACATATGTGTATGTGTGTGCATATGTGTATATGTGTGTGTGTTGTTCAGTGGCTAAGTCGTGTCCCACTCTCTGTGTGTACATGTATGTGATGTCCTCATTTCCTGTTATTATGGAAAGCTCTTTCCCCAGATTTGCCACCAAATACATACTAAAATGATGAAAACAGAAAAGATGGAATTAGAAAAAAAAAAAGAATTAAAAGAAAATATTTATTGTGTAATGTAGGTGCTTCCCGGCCCCCAGCTCTATTTGCATGGTCATTTTTTAATGTAGTTTTTAGATTAGCTACTTGGTTGGAAGTCACATCACCCACCTGGATCATGAAGTATTTAATACTAGAGTACACCAAAAACTAAATAAAAGAGAGTCTTGTAACATTTCCTAGGAACTGCTTTATTTAATAGTCCCTGAAATTGTACGTAGGCTACCCTGGACTCCATGATTAACTTAACTTCAAGGCATGAAATTTATTTGTGTTTGGGGGGCATCAGAGAAATTGCAACCGGCTCACAAATCCATAATCTCCCAAAGTATTACTTGCAGAGGAAAGATGTCATTATGTATTTTTAATGTATGTAGAAACTATTATCATGAATTTAAACAATTCATTTTTAAGTGTCATTAAATTCCTAGTGGCTCTCTGTCATCATATATTTTTCAAGTGATGCATTCTAAATACATAATTACTCTCATGTGGAACTGTGGGCTAGATTTAATTACACACTTCTAACAGAATATAGTGGAAATGATGATTTATGAATTCTGAGGCAAACCTATTTAACTTCAACCTGGCATTGCCCAGCCAGAGACAGGTGAATTTGCCTGCTTGGCACCCCTTTCTCCTATTTCCGGCTATAAAGCCACAACTTCTGATGGTTCTCTCAGGGAGTCTTTACATGTTTTGGATAGGACAGAATGTATGCTCAAGCTTCCTTAGTAACTCAGTTAAGAAACCATCAGCAGTGCTGGAAACCATGGCTTGACCCCTGGGTCGGGAAGATCCCCTGGAGAAGGGAATGGCTACCCACTCCAGTATTCCTGCCTGGAGAATTCCATGGACAGAGGAACTTGGTAGGCTACAGTCCATGGGGTCAAAAAGTGTCGAACAGAACTGAGTGACTTTCACTTCACTTCCCTTCACCCCTGGGATGGGCATGTACCCCAGGCCTGGCCAATCAGAACACCCTATTGCAATAACTGGCAAGTGATTGATGCCCTGAAAGTCACATGACCCAGGACAGACTATTCAGTGTCTTCCCTAAGATGTGATATGGGAATCCTGGAAGAAAGAAAGAGCCTCTTCTTCTTTTGGGATCACAAATTGTAAGCAATAGATAAGCCTGGTTTCCAGAGTCCATTTTTAACCTGGTTTCATGGAGAGAACTTTCGTGACAATGATCCAATACAGAGAGCAGGAGAGCAAAGTCAAAAGAGGGAGTGACAGAAAGGCTTAGCAGGTGATACCAATTAAGCACCTGTTGCTAGATCTGTCCCCAATGGATTTAAAATTGTGAGTTAATTAATTAAATTTTTTTGCTTAAATTACTGCAGACAACGAAAGCTTTGCCTAATATTGGAGGTAAGAACAGGGTTTGTCACTGAAAAGATCTCATTTAAAAAAATGATCAAAAATTGAAAACCATTGATGATCACTGCACTAAAGTATTTTCACAGTTATCTACTTCCTTCTTCCTAAGCTTTTCTCTTTCACTGGTAGCCACAATGCCACACTGTCTTCATTCTTCTCCTAACTCTGTGACCACCATTCCTTCTTTGTCTCCCTACTAGTCCCTGCAGTGTGACTGTTTCATATTTCTGTTCCCAGCTGTTTCTCTTCTCTGTGTATTTTCTCATCTAATTTCACCCATCATATGTCCAGTAGACTTGATGAATTGGTCCTCAGCATCCATTCCAACCTCTTCCAAGAGAGCCCTTCTACAGAAGCTGGAAAGAATAGACTCCAAAATCCAGATCCCTTGCAACAAGAATTCTGAATACATACTAGGTTCTCCCAGTCTGATCGGCTCCAGTGAAATATTTATAAGACAAACGTGAAGCAAAGCCTAGTTTCCTATTTTCCTTGCTGTTGGCAAGCAGGGGCATGGAAATATGGGGGTTTTGGCAGCAGTGTGCCTGGGGGAGGTCACTGACCCCATGCTGCATGGAGAGCTGTAGCAGTGCTGGAGGTGGCAACCTCCTGTTCCCAGGACTGCACCCACACCTCGAGTTCTTGAACCCCAAAGCATCAGTGGCAGCTTCCTGATGCTTCACCACCATCCTCTTGGGACCAGTTGGACTGTCTTGTTCTGGAAGTCATTTCTGGAAGCCCATCTCTCCAGCCCTACCACTGTAATTCGGCAAGTGAGTGTTTGCCGCCCACTGTCTCCAGAATTCTCCCTGTTGACAACAGGGTCAAACAAAACATCTTGTGATTAGCCCAAACTCCATCCTTATGCAGCCACTACTTCCCAGGCTGGCCTCATCTCCTGCCAGATTCCTCTTTGACCTTTCACACACTAACAACCCTCCTTATTATTTGCATATGATCTGTTTTCTGGCATCTCCCTCTCCTTCTTGATTGCCTAAGAAATGTCTATGCAGCCTTCAGAGACTCCTCCAGAGAAATTAGGCATCTGTTGTAGACTATTACAGCACTCTATGCTCAACATTTTTACAGAAATCATGTTAGTGTATTATAATTTTTGTTTTCATGTTTATCCTTCTACTATCGTTAAAATTCACTGAGGGGATTAGTAGTGAATTTTTCTTGGTTTTCCCAAGCTTATCATAATGTTTGATACTTGAATGAATGAAATGGGAATTAAAACCTCCCTCAGTTTATGAAAAGTTGCAGAGGCTTAAATACTTTTCCTTTCAGTTCCATCTCCTGGGAGAAAAAAGATCAGAAATAAATTTTTTCTGCTTTGAAAAGACAGTATATACATATGAAAACTTTATAATATAACTTGTTAAAGAGCTTCAAGAAAGCCCTCCAATGCCAGCCAGTACTACTAAAAACCAAGGAAACTTAAACTATTTCCTCAAGGCCACTATTTCCTCACGTCCATGCAACCTGGATTCTTCTCTGTGACCCAGTCTGCTTTGCATTCTCTCCCTCAAGTTCAGGGAAATAAGACAAGCTACAGTGATAATCTCTCTCTCTCTCTCCTGTTATTCTTAAATGCTTTCTACTTTGTGTACTCAAATAACTCACAAAATTATTTTTTAAACCAGATTTAAAGGGAGGTATCCCACATCTGACCCTGAGGAGGAAGACAGAAGGCACAGAGAACTCTTAATAAACTTAATAAAAACTAATTTAGTGCAACTACAGACATCATTTTAGTAGTTCCATTTTTCCACACTTGGAGAAAAGTTAAAACTTACCTGTCAGTGCACAAGTTCAAATGGGAAAGGACGAAACAGTGATGTTGGCAGAGTTGCCACACTATCATGGTATATTACGGGTATTTTAACCATGGCTCACAGTCCTTCAGGATATGAATAGAAGATAGCTGCCCTTATTGATCTTAAATACCTACTTAGAAGGAAGAAAATACCACATTCCAAACAGATGTCAGACTTAGTGGCAGACATTTAAACCTCAAAGTCTTTAAGGAAGAAAGAAAATTTCTGAAGCACAGTTTGTAAACCCCAGAGATCCCCAGGGCCAGGCAGCACTTATCCTTGCATCCTCTGAAATGTACCAAGTGAACAAGGCCATCACCTGAGGCAGTTATTACTGATGAATCTCTACTTTCTCCTTCACGCTACTGTCAGCCTTCTGTTTGCCAATACTGATCCAACATTACTATGGAAAAATAAAGTCCTTGTTTTCAGATTTTAATTTCTGAGTTTGGCTAACTCAATTCCTCGGTCATGACTGATGGAAGGAGAGCAGTGTGATTCAGTCTGTTGCAGCGGTTTCTATGACTCATCTGGTGACCAAGTCTGGAGCTGGCAGGATTTAGCATCAGCCCTTTTAATCTCAGTTGGAAATGCTGTTTAGGGGCATCAAATTCCTGGTACACACACATTAAGAACAGGCAAAGAAAAGAAAAACAAACTAGTGAACCAGAAAATCCTATTAGGTTGCACAGATAAGGAATTTTAAAGCAGAGGTGAAAGTTACTTGCAACTTTTCCTGTGAGTCTCTTATAGCTACCTATCACAGAATTAGTTTCATACATTCTACAGGTTATATGACCCCCAAGGGATTAATTTAATATACACATTTACCCTTCACCCCAACCCTCAAGCAAATCAGAATTACCAAGTTTATCTGGGAAGCATTATTTTTTTTTTTTTAACAAGGGCTTTTTATTTTCTAAGGAAAATCAGTTTCTTCAAGTTACAGATTTCACTAGTGAGTTAAAATATGATGTATAAAAGTCTTATTTATGCCCACATTTTTAGGAATATATCTTTTATCTAGTTGTTAAGGTGTGGTTCCTGGACAAGCAACAGCAGCCCATCATGAGGAACTTAGAAATGCCAATTTGGGACCCCATCCCAGACCTATGAAATCATAAAATCTGGGACAGTGGGCCCAACAGATCTGTAGCTTAACAAGTTCTCCACGTGATTCTGATGCATGTTAAAGTTTGAGAATCACAGATCCCAAGATAAATATTTTATGAACAGAAATAGGAATTAAAGAGACAATGAGTTGCCTGAAGTGAAAGTGAAAGCATTAGCTAGTTGCTCAGTCATGTCTGACTCTTTACGACCCCGTGGACTATAGCCCACCAGGCCCCTCATCTATGGCATTCTCCAGGCAACAATACTGGAGTGGGTAGCCATTCCCTTCCCCAGGAGATCTCCCCGACCCAGGGATTGGACCCAGATCTTCTGCATTGCAGGTAGATTCTTCACCATCTGAGCCACCAGGGAAGCCCAAAAATTCCCAGTGGCAATGATTCAAAAGCACCCATGCTGCTATCTGACACATTTGTCAGTTACCTACATACTATTATTAATAATTGTAAGAATTCTAGATCCATGTTGGAAAGGAAGAAGGTTGAACATTGAATTACTAAAGCAATATATTTGGGGATGAAGATTTGGGAGATTCTAGGTCCTATGTTTTACTGTCAGGATTATCTCCCTTGATCAAGGGAAAGAATCAAGGCAGAGCTTTGTTTTTATGTGTATAAAACAGATCCACTTTGACAATGAAAACCCATGAAAGTCACTTTCAAGTAAGAGCCTGGAACAGTATCTTAGATTCCTGCTTTTGCTGAGGCCAGCCATGATCCTCCCTAGGGCTCCAGGTCTGAGAGCAAGAAAAAAACTTTTCGAGGTCCCCCTTATAGTTCATTTTCAGCACATAAGTAATATGTCTCTCCCTTGTTCCAAATACTTTCAAATAATTCTCTGATTAAGACTTTCTTAACCAACTCTTGCAAATGAAGTGTTTTCATTCCCTTTGTACTGTACATCTATTATCTGCGTCTGTGGAGCACCTAATCTTTCTCTTGGCAAGAGCATACCTACTTCTTTCTGGGAACTGTTCCCTTTTTCATTTCATCCTGGGGTTAATGACAGTGGTTTTCCTCTCCCCTTTGTTCCCCTGGGCAGATAGATGATTCAGGACTACCCAGAGTCCTTCGCTAGGATTATTATTAATAGATGTGGAATAAATGGGACAGAGAAACAATCCCTTTTTCCTTTGAGATGCTCAGTTGGGGTGTTGTGAGCTCGGAGCTGCCAGCTGCCACGTTTCTGGCTCCTATTTGCTCTCAGTGAGAAAAAGGCCACCATGCAGAGAAAAACCGAGATAAGAGTGTCGTTGTGGTGGCTGGGCTCCTAAGGTCACATGTGCCAACAATGACTGAGTCAGCCCTTCTAGGGTGTACCCCGCCCCCCCTTCTAGGTCACTCTTTCTTAGCTAGATTCATCCATTCTGTCAGTTGCTACTGAGTCCTGACTAGTTTGCCAAAGTATGAATGATGGAAAAGACTTAAAGTATTTCCCAAGGTACATACTTAGTAATTAGAAAAGACAGAATGCCTCGCTCTTCATAGTTAATGTCCAATGTATTTTCGCTATTTCACAGCTAGTTATTATCTTTAAAATGAAGTCCAAAGTTTATCAAATTAAATGCATTGTGAAATTATTGGGTTTTCAAGTCATATAGTAAAACAAAACACCAAAAGTATGGGCCATAGAAGAAAATAATGATAAATTGGACTTTGTTAAAATTAAGAACATCTATTCATCAAAAGAAAACACAAATACATTTACATATTTGTCACAGTACATTGCAATGAATACAATATAATCAACGGTTAAAATACTTGAATAGGATTTTGTAAAAGAGGTTTCAAAAGGACCAATAATTATATGGAAAGGTACTCAACATCATTATTTGTCAGGGAAATGAAAATTAAAACTAAGAGATACAACCAGATATTCACCAGAATGACTAAAATTAAAAACACTGACAATATCACATAGTGGCACAAATAGAGAAGAATTAGGGCTTCCCAGGTAAAAGACCCACCTGCAAATGCAGGAGACATAAGAGACACAGGTTTGATTCCTGGATCGGGCAGATCCCCCAGAGGAGGGCAAGGCAACCCACTCCAGTATTCTTGCCTGGAGAATCCCACGGACAGAGGTCCATTGGGTCACAAAGAGTCAGACACTACTGAATCGACTTAATACATACAAACACAGGACTCTCATACATTGTTGGTGCAAATGAAAATTAGTACTGCCTCTTTGGAAAAACATTTGGCCACAAGTGCTAATGCTAACTCACACCTACCTCATGAATGTACAATCCTAATTCTAGTCATATCTACCAATAAAAGAATGAGTACATATGCCCATTAAAAATCATAGCAGTCATTCATAAAGCTGAAAAATGAAAATACTCATCAAGATGAGAATAATATCAGTAGAATACTACACAGCAATAAAAGCCAAGCAAGCAAAGCTGTAGTGAGAGAAGTAAGGATGGTGATGAAGCCAAGCCGGATCCTGTGTGGCCCTTCCAAGTACAAAAGCCTTTCTGTGTCCCTTTTTTCTCATTTGTAGGAAAAAGGCTTCACCCTCCTAGGTCTTCCCTAAGAACTAAAGAGCAGATTCAAGCAGTTACTAATGAGCAAAGTGAGGGAATGCAGAGACAAAGGAAAGGCAGTCAAGAAATAATAGTGTAGCCAAGAGACAAGGTCCTGAGTCCTCCTCAAGGGATGGCTATATACATATATAAAACACTGTTTGATACATACCTCAGAATTCTTCTACAGAAACCAGAAGACTGATGACTGAGATTCTTAGAATACCATCCTTTTACCTCACCACCAGCTAATCAGAAGAAAGTCTGTCTGCCTGTCTCTCTCTCTCTCTCTCTCTCACACACACACACACACACACACCCTGCAGCTCTCTCCACAAATTTTCCTTTAAGATCTTTCTTGAAACTCTTCCAGGAATTTGGGTTTTTTGAGCATGAGTTGCCTGTTGGTCTTGCTTGACCCTTACAATAAATCCTCCTCTGCTCCAAATCCCAATGTTTTTGTATTTGGCCTCACTTTGCATAGGGCACAAGAGCTTGGGTTTAACAACAGTGATAACCTCTGAATAGAGGAAAATTAACTGGAAAAAAAAGAGAGGGAATTTTTTAAAATCTTGCTTTATATCTTAGTCCAGGAAGTAGCTACATAAGTGTGTGTGTGTATATGTGTATGTGCATATATATATATGTAAAATGTATGTGAAAGAATTACACACTTTCCTATCTGTGTATTAAATCTTATCTAAGGGGGAAAAAAAGAACAAATTGAGAAAATGCTACAAACATATCCTAATTCTCCATGTTTTATCATTTTGAAAGTATTCCTTGAAGAACCTAAAACAGACGTAAAAGCCCAAAGCAGAATAGACTTGCAATCATTTCTTGTGGAGGGTCTGTGTGATACAACTGTGAAGCTCAGAACTCTGCCTGACTAAGCTGAGAAACACAAGAGTCTGGGAAATATCTGAGTATATTCCAGGGTTGTTAGGGGACAAGATGTGATAAACTGATAACCAGAAATCATTTACACATTGTTAAATCACCTTTCTTGAGCCACAAAATCACCCCAAGTTGAATTCATATTTTCCTTAAAAACAGGAAAACAAAACTCATCACATCCAGCCTCACAAGCCCTCCTATGAACTGTATACACTGGTGAGCTCTGTTTTGAGGAATATTGTGTTATTAAATTACTATTTAATTGTATAAATATATCCACCTCTTCCAAAAGCACTCTTAAATAATTATATTTTCTCTGTATTTTTAAATTACCTAAGAATAATCCATAAATGGCAGAACATTAGTAAAACAGCATACACAGCAGCCTTATTATTTCTAGCTAATCATTAAAGTACAATAAACATGACAAAAACCATGTCTAGGCAAATATACACACTCACAAATATTATCCAATCTCTTTCCAAACCTCCTGCATGCTGACCTTATCAACCCAATTAGATGGTTACCCATTTCCAAAGCAAAGTTAGAGGCAGTAAACATATCATTAAGAAAAATGGGCATAGGTTAGCTTCCGAGAGAATTGTTCTTATAATAAGTGTGTGATTTTTGTCAATTTGTTTTGAGAAGTGACAACTGATACTGTAATAATCTGTTCTATGCTTCTTTCACTGATGTAATCTAATGGCCTCTGTTGAATATAATATTTCAGAACTAAAAGAGGCTTTAGGAATCATCACGACTGAACAACTTTCACTTTAGGAATCATTTCATCTTCTTCTTCATCCAAGAGGTGAGAAAATTGAGGGCCAGGGAGCTTTAATTACTTGCCTAAGTCAAGGTATACCTAAGTTTCTTTACAAACGTAATTTAGAATCTGTGAGCTCTACAATCTAAAGGAAAAAACATTTTTCACAAAGGAAATTTTAGTTTGTAAATTGTAAGGAACTCACTATTTCTAGTCTAGATACATCGGCATGGTCCTTGAGTTAACATCATGAAATACAGACCTGTGATTCTATACCTCAAAAATAATGAGAGTATAAACTAAAGCAGGGGCTCTGAAAATGACAAGGAAAGGATATTTTTAAACTATAAGTCACAGAGGAGGTTGACTCCTGAATTTCCTGGTTGATGGGATATTGTGATAGTCCATCTCACTTCCTACCTAAATTCATCCATTTTTCTAAATAATTCTTCAGAATGATCTTTTTAATGCATGGGTTTTACCTTCCAATATATTCCTCATTGCCTATCTTAATTGAGTTCCCTGGAGGCAAAGCTGACACTGAGAGTCATATGAGAGTCACTTACATTAATAAGAGTGGGAAATCCAGGAAGCAGGAAGCGGGACAGGGAAAGGAAGGAGGCCAGGCAAGCCTGCAGAATAAAAGTATATCCAGAGAGGGTAACACTGGCACATGAACGCAGCGCTCTCTGGAGACAGTGGAAGTCAGTCCATTTATTTATTTTTTTTTTTTTTTCCATAATTATAGAGTGTTTATTTCTTTTTCTTTTTTTTTTTTAATATTATTTTATTAGTTGGAGGCCAATCACTTCACAACATTTCAGTGGGTTTTGTCATACATTGACATGAATCAGCCATATAGTTACACGTATTCCCCATCCCGATCCCCCCTCCCACCTCCCTCTCCACCCGACTCCTCAGGGTCCTCCCAGTGCACCAGGCCCGAGCACTTGTCTCATGCATCCCACCTGGGCTGGTGGTCTGTTTCACCATAGATAATATACATGCTGTTCTTTCAAAACATCCCACCCTCACGTTCTCCCCCAGAGTTCAAAAGTCTGTTCTGTACATCTGTGTCTCTTTTTCTGTTTTGCATATAGGGTTATCGCTACCATCTATCTAAATTCCATATATATGTGTTAGTATACTGTAATGTTCTTTATCTTTCTGGCTTACTTCACTCTGTATAATGGGCTCCAGTTTCATCCATCTCATTAGAACTGATTCAAATGAATTCTTTTTAACGGCTGAGTAATATTCCATGGTGTATATGTACCACAGCTTCCTTATCCATTCATCTGCTGATGGGCATCTGGGTTGCTTCCATGTCCTGGCTATTATAAACAGTGCTGCGATGAACATTGGGGTGCACGTGTCTCTTTCACATCTGGATTCCTCAGTGTGTATGCCCAGAAGTGGTATTGCTGGGTCATATGGCAGTTCTATTTTCAGTTTTTTAAGAAATCTCCACACTGTTTTCCATAGTGGCTGTACTAGTTTGCATTCCCACCAACAGTGTAAGAGGGTTCCCTTTTCTCCACACCCTCTCCAGCATTTATTGCTTGTAGACTTTTGGATAGCAGCCATCCTGACTGGCGTGTAATGGTACCTCATTGTGGTTTTGATTTGCATTTCTCTGATGATGAGTGATGTTGAGCATCTTTTCATGTGTTTGTTAGCCATCTGTATGTCTTCTTTGGAGAAATGTCTGTTTAGTTCTTTGGCCCATTTTTTGATTGGGTCGTTTATTTTTCAAGTCAGTCCATTTAAAGTGTGTGTGCAGATCCCTGGGGTCTAAAAACCATCTGGTCTACAATGACATAAGGTGCTTGCAGCTGAGTGACTAAGCCAACTGTTTATTTCAACTGACATTGCTTTCAGAGAACTTCTTTGTGAAGGAAGTGGTGCATAGGATGACTTCTATCACAAGCTCACCCTCTCCTGGTTGGTAAAAAGTTTGTGGAAGAATCACCCTTCAGAATTGTCCTGATCAGGGGAGAGGAAGCAGGATTATTTGCATCCCATCACATCAATCAGAGCTTAAGGACTGTGCCCTGTGAACAATGCCAGACATTTCCAGATCTTGTCAAGGGGAAAGAGGAGCCCAGGCAGTGTGAGAGCAGCCTGTCCACAAGGAATTACAAGTGATAGCAGTTTGCTGGAAGTAACACCACATGAGTACATGTGAAAGGTAAACGACGCCTATGTGATGAGTGAAGAACACTAACATCATCTGCTAAACTCCCTAGAAAGTGTATTTTCTAGGCAGTTTGTCCCAGAGTATGATGCCTTGCTACATCTGGTCTCCATCTTTTCAATTTCATCTATAATTGCATCCTATCCCATTCTGCTGCACTCTACACCAGTGGTTTTCAGTTTTGCTGACTCATTGAAATCGCCTGAGAAGTTTTAGACCTGCTAATGCCTGAGCTCTGTACCGACAGTGTAAGTTTATTGGTCTACATTGGTTTGTTTGTTTGTTTGTTTGTTTTACCCTTAAGTGATACTCTTGTGTAGCCAAGATTGAGACCCACTACTCCAAGCTTTTGTATTAAACTACTTGCAATTCCATGAGTTTGGCATTGCATGACTTTGCTTGCCATGCCACAAACACTGTAGAAATAACTTTCCCTAGCTTTGACTTTTGAAACCCAATTGACATTTAAAATGCTATTCATGCTATTCATTCTTCAAGGCCCAGTTCAATTGCCATTTTCTCAATTACAAGGATTAAGAAACACATGATCAAAGTGTTCAAAATACTTATTACCCAACTAAAGTATGGTGAAATGTCCTTTTATACATTATTAGTAGATATACACAAAAATTTAACTCCTCATAAAGGAATTAAATTACAGAGAAAGCAATACTAAAGAAAAATCTTTAAAGAGAACTCCATTGTATTACTTAAATAATGAGAAACAACCCAAATGTCCTACAAGGACATGTAGCAATTGAAAATAATATTTTAAAAGAATTTAATAGTCTTGGGAGCTATTTATACTGTCACCAACCAATGATAAACACATGTAATCAGTTTACAAAATTTCATATATGAAATGTTACTATTGATTTTTTAAGTGTATGAAAGACTGGAAAATAGACCAAAAAGAAATAAGTCAATTACTCCAAATGATGGGACTTATTAACACAAAATAATAAATTTAATTTTTTATTAAAATTATCTACAATTACTGTTTTGACTTATTAAAGATTAATACTTTCCCCATTAACATTTCCCTATTCTGTATTAATTTCTCTCATCAATTTAAACTTATCATTTGTTCATATTTCTCCTGTGATCCTTGGATTATGCCTTATATTTTTTATTGAGGTATAATTTATCAACAGTGAAATCTCCACAACATAAGTGTGCTTGCTGAATTGCTTCTCACAAGTTTGGCAGGAGGGCTTCATTACCTGGAGAGCTTTTTTATAGCTATCCCCTGTCATTCTACCTCCTGCTCCTGTGAGAAGCAACCACTGATCAGATTTATATCACCTTAGGCGAGTTTTGCCTATTCTAGAATTGCATATAAAGGGGATCATACATTATGGACATTTCTTCTTTTACTTAGCAAAATATTTTTGCATTTATTAGTAGTTAGTTCCTTTTATTGTTGAATTGTATCTACTGTGTGAATATACCAGTTTGTTTATCGAGATTCTTGCTGATGAACATCTGGGCTGTTTCCAGTTTGAGGAGTGTAAATAAACTCCTATGAAGATTCTTGCATAATGTTTTTTGCAGATGTCTATTTTTGTTTCTCTGGAATAAACACCTAATGTGGTAGAGAGCCTCCAAGATGGTACCCAATGATCCTTGCTTCCTCACACCTAGCCTCTTATGCAGTTGCACACCTCCCTGCCACATACACACATATATACCACTCACTGAATAGGGCTGATATATGCAGTCAACAAGATACTGCAAAAAGGTGTAAAGTATGGCTACAAAGGCTAGGACATAAAAGCTGCCACTTTGCTCTCTCAGATCATTCACTCTGGTGGGACACCAGCTGCCAGGAAGATACTCAAGTAGCAATATGGTAGAATCCGAATGGCAAGGAGTTGAAGCCACCTGCCGGTCACCATTTTCATCTTGTCAGTCTTGTGAGTATGCCACCGTAGAGCAGAGCCCCCAGCCCCATCCAGCATTCAGGTGACTGTGGTCCTGGCTGCCACATTAATTGAAACCAAAAGAGACCCCGAAGCAAACCACTCAGTTAAGCCTACTCTGAATTCCTAACCCTCAGAAACTACGTAAGGAAATGGCAGCCCGCTCCAGTATCCTTGCCTGGAAAATCTCATGGGCAGAGGAGCCTGGTGGGCTGCAGCCCATGGGGTCGAAAGAGTCAGGCACGACTGAGCGACTAACACTTACACTTACTCAAAAGCCACTGCATGCTGTGTGGATGCTTGGTCACTCAGTCCTGTCCGACTTTTGTGACCCCCTGGACTGCAGCCCGCCAGGCTCCTCTGTCCATGGGATTCTCCAGGCAAGAGTACTGGGGTGGTTTGCCACTTCCTCCTTCAGGGGATCTTCCTGCCCAGGGATGGAACCCAAGTCTCTTGCATTGGCAGGTGGGTTCTTTACCACTGAGCCACCAGGGAAGCTCGTTTAAGCCATTAAGTTGTAATTTATGATGTACATAATGAGTACAATATAGAAGTGCAATTTCTGGATCATAGAATAAATTTATGTTCAACTTTTAAGTGATACTGAGAATTCTCCAAGGCGGTTGTGCTGTTTTACACTTGCAGAGTCACAGTTGTTCAATATCTTTGCCAATTCTTGGTATCATCAGTCTTTTGCTTTAGTCATTCTAGTAGGTATGCAGTAGCGTTTCATTGGGGTTTTAATTTAGACTTCACTCTATCCAACTATGTTGAGCATTTCATGTGCTTTATCGTGTGCCTTATCTTTTATATATTTGTTCTTCCAGTTTCATTGAGATATAACTGACATGCAATACTACTTAAGAAGTTCACAATTTTACTTACATACATCATGAAATGGTTTTCATAGTATACTGAACATCCATCATCTCACACAGATATAAATTAAAAGAAAAAGAAGAAAATCATTTTTTGTATTATTCATGCTTCTTTCACAGACTGAAGCATGATTCTAATCAGGGTTAATCAATGTTGAATTAATAGATTAGTGAACAAATGAGCATGTTTTTCCTGTAAAAACTACAATTGGGGTTGAAACTCCAAGTTCTTTCAATCACAGGACTTATAAATTGTACAAGACAATCTATAGTTCAATTACTAGGTATAGAAATTTATGAGATCTTAAAAGTTTCCCTTCCTTTAATTTCCTAAGATAAAAATGCATCATAATTCTCATTTTTTATTTATTGGGATTTTCCTTGCTCAATGCACTTCTCATTGCACTAAGTCTTACAGGACTAGATGGAAATAGAGTGAGGCTCTTAGACAAAACATCAAAGCAACAGGGAGATATGAGTTAAATTAGTAAAATCAACACATGATAAATTAAATCTGCTATCTGAGGAAAGAGCCCGTTAGCGGTATTAGGTTCCAAAGGCAAAAGCAGGCAGGCCTTGGGCATAACTTAATTAACAGTATAAACATATCTATAGATTAAACTTGCCATTACTGGTGGAATGGTCTCATTAGGAGGAGAAGCAAGACAAACAGGGAGTCGGAATTTAATTTACTTCATGTATATAGAAGAGAACAATGCTGACTGGGGGCAGGGCACAGAACAGGCATTCTGATCACTAAAGAGGTCCCTCTATTGCGGGGCAGACGTGGGTCATCAGGTCGGTCACCATGGCCTAAATAACAGAACTCCTTTTACTTTTGGTCAGACCCATAATAACCAAATAGCCTAAAGACTAATTTCATTTCTCAGCAAGACTATACACTGGAGCAGACCCAGGTGTTCTGATCACAACAAAAGGAACAGTTCCCACTGTAAAAGAATAAATGGACCCAGGAAGGAAGAGATAAGCTAATCAGATAACAAACATATTCTAATTGGCTTACCCATAGTGTTTCATATATTTAATTCCTGTAACATATTGATTTCACAAGCTGCAATTGTGCTAAAAAAAAAAAAACAACCTAGTTTCATTTTTCTATGACGACTGAATTGATATTTTAAACCCCATTTTTCTGAGTGACAAATAACAAACTTAGTCACTTCAAGATATTTTTCAGTCAAATCATGGTTTCTGTGTCATATGAAGATTTTCCCAGTGAAATCGAGGTTCACCACATTCCCTCCTTCCATTGATGTGTGTGGTATCTAAGTCTTGGAGAATGAATGAGTGGGTGGCAGAGCCACCATGTTGTACAACTCTAGAAACACAATCATGGCAGCATTAATGTTTGCTTCTTGGTCAGATTTTGTCCCTGCTAATGTTGGCTGTGACTGAGCAAAATGAATGGGTTTTTTTCCCTGTTAACACTTAGGAATAAAAATCCTTCCCCACAAAATCTTTTGTAGATAGGGATTGCATAAGCATCTTCACACAGGTCAGGCTGTAAATCCAAGAGGTTTCTTCAGGCTAAAGTTATACAGTTCATCCACTTGCTTTGTGTAATTCTGAGGGCATGTGAAAAAGTACTGGTTATCTACTGTGATGGAGCAAACAATCCAAAACTTAGTGGCTCACAACAATAATCATTTTATCATGTTTATGACATGTGGGTCATATCTTCAAGGGCTGGGTGGGCTGCCTCCCCTAGGATTATTAATATTTGGTGCTATGTGACTGATGGCTAGACACATACCTGTTGTCTTGGTGGAAAGAGAGGGCAGATTGGGCTTAGCTGGGCCCCTTTCGGACTTCCCTGGTGGCTCAGATGGTAAAGCATCTGCCTATAATGCAGGAGGCCCAGGTTCAATCCCTGGGTTGGGAAGATCCTCCGGAGAAGGAAATGGCAACCCATGCCAAAACTCTTGCCTGGAAAATCCCATGGACAGAGGAGCATTCATTGTAGGCTACAGTCCATGGGGCCCCTTTCACTATCCAAGAAGTCTCAAGACTTCTCTAGATAGGTTTTCCAGCAAGATGATCAGACTGCATGCAACTGACTTTCCCCTGAGAGAACATTCTAAGAGATCCCAGTGAAAGTTGCAAAACTTGTTATCTGACCTTAAAACTCACAGAAGCTCACTTCTGATGCATTCCATTGGTCAACCACGCCACCAGATTAGCCCACATTCAAGGAGAAGGGAATTAGTCTCTGCTTCTTAATGGAAAGTAGCAAAAAAAAAAAAAAAAAAAAAATTGTTGCCACTTTTAATTTGGGTTGGGAGAAAAATGACAAGATTTTTCCAAGTCACTCTGAGAGTCATAAGAAACTCAAGGTGGTTAACGCAAACTCCTTGACATACCACATTAGGTCATGCCATACCATCATCCCTAGTCAACTGGTGTTATGCCGTCCCAGCACACGAGGAAATCCATCTGCAAAACAAGTCACAGGTCCTAACTGCTCTTGGAGTCCCAAATTAATCTTGGATTTGTACCACCACCTCCTCAGAGCTCAGCTTTGCAGTAGGCTTCAGAGCAGAGAACTTCTTTTCAGGGAAAAACACCCATGTTTAATACATTTCCATCTTCCTTAGCTCTTTTTTCTACCCAAAGCAAAAAAATATTTATATTTATCCAACAACTAGGCCACAAAAGATTTGATCGAATGAATTTTTTTGCTTGCCTAGTATTTATGATAGGCTTGAGAATTCAAACTTCAAAGACTATTAGTAAGTTTTTTCCTCCTCTGTGGTCTACTGGAGCCTCCCTTCTCTGAGTCATAGAAACCAAGGTCTAGATGGAAGAGACAAATAGAATTATAGGTAAAAGGGATTTCATGGGGAAAAAAAAAATCACCTCAGTAATGGCTTCAAAATAATTTTTCTGTCACTTTTAAAAATGGTGCTTCTGATTGCTCCATTAGTCACTCATGAGTTTGCTCAATTCCTTCTCTCAGAGACTTGGGCTGATTAAATCTAGGAGCCATGGTAAAAGTGAATCACTAGGCCTGAAAAGCTGAGAACCCAACTCCTCACTTCACTGACATCTAACAAGGGCACTCTCTGGGGCTTTACTTCATAATAGCAGTAATTAAAGGCTACCTTTTATTTAATTGGTACCTAAAATTGCTTTAAACGTAATACTTTATTTAAATACAATAAAAACTGTATAATATAGGTCAGATTATTCTTTCCATTTTACAGATGAAGAAACTGAGGCATGGAGAGATTAAGCAATTTGCAGGAGGTCACAGAATGAAAGAGGTAATCTAATCTAGGTAATCTTTTTTAGAGTTTATGCTCTTAATTACTCTGCAATTGACTCCTCAATATTTGCCTTTAAACTGCAACAAATACAATTCTATAGTTGTAACTACATTCCGAAAAAACTTTATTTTTAGTATATCAAATTTTGACTACAGACATGTATGTTGAGTGAGGTTTTGGCTATAGTCGTGTATGTTGAGTGAAGTTCCACTTTAAATGTTTATTTGCCAAGTATCTTGCAACATACAATGAGGAATTTAAATGAATCATTTATAAGGATGTGAAAATTGAAAATTGCCTTTAAAAAGTTTAACAATAGTAAATTTAAAATATAATAATTTCCCTGACAGTCCAGTGGTTAAGATGCCATGCTTCCACTGCAGGGAACATGGGTTCAATTCCTGGTTGGGGAACTAAGATGCCACATGCCACATGCCATGCACAGAGCAGCCAAAAATGATAATAATAAAACATATAAAGATAAAATAGCCTAAACATAAATTTTACCTGTTTGAATACAAACCTCAAATCTTTTTTTTAAATAACTCAAAGAAAGTGACTATTTCTTAAAAAGAAAAAATAACAGCCTATGGACTAACTAATGTTACTATGCTTTTATGGACATGAAAAGAGTTCTATAAAGTGACTATGCTAAGAAATCTTTCTTTTTATCCCTGTCACATATGGTGAAAATGAAGTTTAACTTGCTAATCCCCGGTTGTGGACTATAAACAAAATATTAGACTTCAAGAGAGGAGAGCTGTAATAATAAAGTAACAGTGAATCATGCATCCCAAATCATAGCTGCTCAAATAAATAAAACATGGTGCCCCAGAAAACTCAAAGGAAAGGCCCAGTTAGAATCAAACTTCACAAAAAAAATGTTAGCCTGAATGCACTGTGCCTTGACTCCTGATAGAAAATATATAAATATAGAAATGCAAGGGCTTCTTTGGTGGCTCAGATGGGAAAGCGTCTGACTGCAATGGGGGAGACCTGGGTTCGACCCCTGGGTTGGGAAGATCCCCTGGAGAAGGAAATGGCAACGCACTCCAGTACTCTTGCCTGGAAAATTCCACGGACAGAGGAGCCTTGTAGGCTACAGTCCATGGTGTCGCAAAGAGTCGGACACGGCTGAGCGACTTCACTCATTCACTCACTTACTCACCTTGAAATGCAGCCATTTAATTTTTTCAATCGAGAAAAACCTTCTCTTCTTTCAAATATATGTTAAATAATTCTTTTTTTATACTGCAAAGAAAATCATATGCAGGCAAAACCTCTACTGATACCAATAACTAGAAGAAATTCTAGCAGGCTGAAATCAGAAAAAATAAGGCTGAATGGGCTTCCCCAAATCTGAACATAACTTTAGGAGTGGTACTGATTTTTGGTTCTGTTGTCATTTCCCCCCAAAGTCTCTTTATCACCAATACTATCTGATGCTCTCAAACCAAAGACATTCTTCCTGTATACTGATTAATTCCAACCTCACCAACCAAGACTGGAATTAAAATGGCAATCTGTATTACAATACCTTCTAATCATTCTTGGGACTAACCATCTATCTACTTGACACAAGGAGGGAAAAACATACAAATATATTGATATATATTGATCTACATATACATGTGTGCATGATTCATAGACACATCATTACATCTAAACTCTTGAGTTTGCAGTCAAAGTTCCTTTGATCAACCACAGAGAAAATATGTTTCCATAGCCATACTTTAAATGGGACAGTCACCAGTCTGTGCTAACAGGTCATTCATCAGTTATTAAGTGAGATAAGTGGATGTGCTTAATCTATGGTTGACATTTGGTAAATAGTTCCCTTTCTCTTTCAGTTGTACAGAAAATATAAATATTAAAGAACTGGGAGTATGTTAAGTGGGATAGTGAAAAATCTTTCACACAATAACAAGGGTGTACTGTTCATGAAGTCAGGGAGCTTATTTTGTTAATCGATGGATCCCTAGCACCTAGACCAGTAACCGGCCATGTTTACATGCTAAGTAGCTTCAGTTGTGTCTAACTCTGTGCGACCCTATGGACTATAACCTGCCAGGCTCCCCTGTCCATGGGATTCTCCAGGCAAGAATACTGGAGTGGGTTGTCATGCCCTCCTCCAGGGGAATCTTCCCGACCCAGGAATCAAATCCATGTGTCTTATGTCTTCTGCATTGGCAGGCAGGTTCTTTACCACTAGGGCCACCTGGGAAGCCATAGTGGAATTAAATAAGCATATTTTTAACATCTGAATAAATGATTGTGTGGAGAAAGGAAGGAAAGAGAGAAATAGGGAGGAAGCCAGGCAGTCAATCTGGCTAATAAACTGTGGCTCATGCTATAATGCTCTTTCACAAGACCAGTGGTTCTGATCCAAAGGCTAAGAAATCAATTTCCCCCCTGAAATACTGAAAAATACATCATTTTCATTCTACCTATGTAGGATAGTGAGATGTCAGGAGCTCAGTTCATATCCCATTCTATCACTTTGATTTGTGTGACCTTGTTAAAATTTCTTAATTTCTCTAAGCCTCTGTTTTCTCACCTGTAAAATAGTTAAGTAATTATTAGCATTTAATAATACTTGTTATGAGCTGAATTGCATTCCCATAAAACTTTTATGTTGAAGCCTTACTCCTATTGTGGCTGTATTTGAAGACAGAACCTTTAAACAGGTAATTAACTTTAAAAGAGGTCCTAAGAATGAGGTTCTAATCTAACAGGACTAGAATCCTTATTAAAAAAAGAGAGAGAGAGAGAGAAACCAGAAAGACAGGCACACAGAAGAAAGGCCATGTGAGGACACAGTGAAAGGTAGCCATCTACAAGTCAAGAGGAGAGGTCTCAATAAGAAGCAATTCTATTAATATCTTGAAATTAAACTTAATATCTCTAGAACTGTAGAAATAAGTTTCTGTTTTGTGAGATACCAGTCTATGATACATTTTTATTACAGACCAAGCCAATTAGTAGTTTTTTAAAGGTCTATTGTGAATGTTGGAGTAGAAAATAAATATAATCTACAGCCTGGAACATAGGAAATGCCCATAAATGCTAACTATTAATAATGTGGTTAGGAAACAGTTCACTATAAGTCTCCCAACTTTCTGCACATCTTAGCAAATACTCTGAAAAATTAGGCTTAGAACTATCTTTTTAAGAATGCTTATATAGCAAACAGCCTTAGTAGAGAGTGGTTCAGTCATTAACTTTTGTCTGACTCTGCGACTCCATGGATTATAGCACACCAGGCTTCCTGGTCCTTCACTCCCTTCTGGAATTTGCTCAAACTCATGTCCATTGAGTCAGTGATGCTATACAACTGTCTCATCCCCTGTCACCCCTTTCTCTTCCTGCCCTCAATCTTTACCAGAATTTGGGTCTTTTTCAATGAATCAGCTCTTTACATCAGGTGGCCAGAGTAACGTTCACTTTAGTAGAAAAGAATACTATCAAATTACCAAAGACATTTTTCACAGAACTAGAACAAATAATCCTAGAATTTATATGGAACCATAAAAGACCCAGAATTGCCAAAACAATCCTTATGAAAAAGAACAAAGCAGGAGGCATAATCCTTCTGGACTTCAAACAATACTACAAAGCTACAATAATCAAAACAGCATGGTATTGGCACAAAAACAGACACATGGACCAGTGGAACAGAATAGAGAACCCAGAAATAAACCCACACACCTATGAACAATCAATTCACTTTTGACAAAGGAAGCAAGAATATACAATGGGGAAAAGGTCTCTTCAGCTAGTGATGTTGGAAAAGTTGGACAGTCACATGTAAATCAATTAAGTTAGAACACACCCTCAACACCATAAACAAAAATAAACTCAAAATAGCTTAAAGACTTAAATATAAGACATAACACTATAAAACTCCTAGAATATAGGCAAGCCATTCTCTGACATAAATTGTGCCAACGTTTTCTTAGGTCAGTCTCCCAAAGCAACAAAAATGAAAGTAAAGTAACAAGTGGACCTAATCTAACTTATAAACCTTTGCAAAGCAAAGGAAACTAATTGTTGCTGTTGTTCTGGCACTAAGTTGTATCCACCTCTTTGCTACCCCATGGACTAAAGCATGCCAGGCTCTGTCCTCCACTATCTTCTGAAGTTTGCTCAAATCCATAACTATTGAGTCAGTGATGCTATCTAACCACCTCATCTTCTGCCACCCACTTCTACTTTTGCCTTCAATCATTCCCAGCATCAGGGTCTTTCCAGTGAGTCAGCTCTTCTTATAAGTGGCCAAAGTATTGGAGTTTCAGCTTCAGCATTAGTCCTTCCAATGAATATTCAGGGTTGATTTCCTTGGACTGGTTTGATCTCCTTGCAATCCAGGGGACTCTCAAGAGTCTTCTCCAACACCATAACTCAAAAGCATCAATTTTTCAGCACTTAGCCTTCTTTATGGTTCAACTTTCATATTTGAACCCGACTACTGGAAAAACCACAGCTTTGACTATACGTACTCTGTCAGCAAAGTGATGTCTTTGCATTTTGATATGCTATTTAGGTTTGTCATAGGTTTCTTTCCAAGGAGCAAGGGTCTTTTAACTTCATGACTGCAGTCAACATCCACAGTGATTTTTGGAGTCCAAGAAAATAAAATCTCTCACTGCTTCCACTTTTTCCCCTTTTATTTGCCATGAAATGATGGGACCTGATGCCATGATTTTAGTTTTCTGAATGTTGAGTTTCAAGCCAGCTTTTTCACTCTCCTCTTTTATCCTCATCAAGAGGCTTTTTTGTTCCTCTTCACTTTCTTCCATTAGAGTGGTATTATCTGCATATCTGAGGTTATTACTATTTCTCCTGGCATTCTTGATGCCACCTTGTGATTCATCCAGCCCAGCATTTCTCACAATGTACTCTGCATAGAAATAAGCAGGGTGACAATATACAGACCTGTCATACTCATTTCACAATATGGAACCAGTCAGCTGTCCCATATCCAATTCTAACTGTTGCTTCTTGACCTGCATACAGGTTTCTCAGGAGAGAGGTATGGTGGTCTGGTACTCCCATCTCAGAGTTTTCCACAGTTTGTTGTGATGTACACAGTCAAAGGCTTTAACATAGTCAATGAAGCAGAATTAGATATTTTTCTGGAATTCCCTTATTTTCTCCGTTATTCATTGAATGCTGGCAATTTGACCTTTGCCTTTTCTGAACACAACTTGTACATCTGGAAGTTCTCTGTTTATATACTGTTGAAGCCTGGCTTGAAGCATTGTGAGCATTACTTTGCTCGCATGTGAAATGAGTGCAATTGGGTGGTAGTTTGAACATTCTTTGTTATTGTCCTTCTCTGGGATTGAAATGAAAATTGATCTTTTCCAGTCCTGTAGCCACTGCTAAGTTTTCCAAATCTGCTGACATATTGAGTGCAGCACTTTAACAGAATTATCTTTTAGGATTTTAAGTAGCTCAGCTAGAATCCCATCAGCTCCACTAACTTCGTTCATAGTAATGCATCCTAAGGCCCATGTGACTTCATATTCCAGAATGTCTGGCTCTAGGTGAGTGACCACACTACTGTGGTTACCCAGATCATTAAGAAGTTTTTGGTATAGTTCTCTGTATTCTTACCACCTCTTCCTGATCTCTTAATGATTCCCTGGTGGCTCAGATGGTAAAGCTTCTATGTGCAATGCATGAGACCTGTGTTTGATCCCTGGGTCGGAAAGATCCCCTGGAGAAAGAAATGGCAACCCACTTTAGTACTCTTGCCTAGAAAATTTCATGGATGGAGGAACCTGGTGGGCTACAGTCTATGGGGGTCTGTTTAATCTCTTCTGCTTCTAGATCCTTACCATTTCTGTTCTTTATTGTGCCCATCTTTGCATGAAATGTTCCCTTGATCTCCCAGTTTTCTTGAAGAGATCTGTAGTCTTTCCCATTCTATTGTTTTCCTCTATTTCTTTGCATTGTTCATTTAAGAAGGCCTTCTTATCTCTCCCTTCTCTCCTTTCTCTGGAACTCTGCATTGATTTGGGTATATCTTTCCCTTTCTCCCTTGCTTTTTGTTTCTCTTCTTTCTTTAGCTATTTGTAAAGCCTCCTCAGACAACCACTTTGCCTTCTTCCACTTCTTTTTCTTTGGAATTGTTTTGGTCACTGCCTGGTGTGCAATGTTATGAACCTCCATTCATAGTTTTTCAAGCACTCTATCTACCAGATCTAATCCCTTGAAATTATTCATCACCTCCACTGTATAAGGGGTTTGATTTAGGTCATACCTGAGTTGCCTAGTGGCTTTCCCTACATTGTTCAATTTAAGCCTGAATTCTGCAATAAGGATCTCATGATATGAGCCACAGTCAGCTCCAGGTCTTGTTTTTACCGACTGTATACAGCTTCTCCAGCTTTGGCTGCAAAGAACATAATCAATCTGGTTTTGATACTGACCATCTGGACTGGGAGACAATATTTGCAATGATGTGGCTGACAAGCGATTAATTTCCAACAAAGAGATCCTACAACTCAAAAACAAAAAATAAACAACCCAATCAATAAATGGGCAGAAGACCTAAGTAGACATTTCTCCAAAGAAGACATACAAATGTCTGATTGGTACATGAAAAGATTATCATCATTGCTAATTACTAGAGAAATCAAAATCAAAACTAAACTGAGGTACCACCCCACACAGATCAGAATGACCATCATTAAAAAGTCTATAAATGTATGTTGGAGAGGGCATGGAGAAAAGGGAAACTTCTTATACTCTTGATGAGAGTACAAGGTGGTACAATTGTTAAGGAAAAAGGTATAGAAGTTTCTCAAAGAAAATTAAAAATAGAGTTACTATATGATCCAACAATCCTACTCCTGGATTTATACCTGGATAAAACTATAATTCGAAAGATACATGGACCCCTATGTGCATAGCAGCAATAACCAAGACATGGTAACAGCCTAAATGTCCACTGACAGATAAATAAAGAAGATGTGATCTGTATATACAATTGACTATTACCCAGTCATAAAAATAATAAAATAATGCCCTCTGCAGCAACATAGAGCAACTAGAGATTATCATATTTAAAGTCAGTCAGAAAGAGAAATACAAATACCACATGATATCACTTGTATGTGAAACCTAAAATATCACACAAATTAACTTATCTATGAAACAGAAAAAGACTCACAAACATGGACAACAAACCTGTAGTTACCAAGGATGGAAGAGGGAAAGACTGGGAGTTTGAGATTAGCAGATGCAAACTAGTATATCAGTTCAGTTCAGTTCAGTTCAGTCTCTTGGTTGTGTCTGACTCTGCAAGCCCAGGGACTGCAACACGCCAGGCCTCCCTGTCCGTTGCCAACTTTCAGAGTTTACTCAAACTCATGTCCATTGAGTTGGTGATGCCATCCAACCATCTCATCCTCTGTCGACCACTTCTCCTCCTGCCTTCAAACTTTCCCAGCATCAGGGTCAAGGAGTCAGCCTCAAGTGGTCAAAGTATTGGAGCTTCAGCTTCAGCATCAGTCCTTCCAATGAATATTCAGGACTGATTTCCTTTAGGATGGACTGGTTGAATCTCCTTGCAGTCCAAGGGACTCTCAAGAGTCTTCTCCAACACCACAGTTCAAAAGCATCAGTTCTTTGGGGCTCAGTTTTCTTTACAGTCCAACTCTCACATTCATACACGACTACTGGAAAAACCATGGCTTTGACTGGATGGGCCTTTGTTGGCAAAGTAATGTCTCTGCTTTTTAATATGCTGTCTAGGTGGGTCATAAATTTTCTTCCAAGGAGCAAGTATCTTTTAATTTCATGGCTGCAGTCACCATCTGCAGTGATTTTTGGAGCCCCCCAAAAATAAAGTATGCCACTGTTTCCACTGTTTCCCAATCAGTTTGCCATGAAGTGATGGGACTGGATGCCATGATTTTCATTTTTTGAATGCTGAGTTCTAAGCCAGCTTTTTCACTCTCCTCTTTCACTTTCATCAAGAAGCTCTTTAGTTCTTCTTCACTTTCTGCCATAACGATGGTGTCATCTGCATATCTGTGGTTATTGATATTTCTCCTGGCAATCTTGATTACAGTTTGTGCTTCATCCAGCCCAGCGTTCCTCATGATGTACTCTGCATTTAAGTTAAATAAGCAGGGTGACAATATACAGCCTTGATGTACTCCTTTCCCTATTTGGAACCAGTCTGTTGTTCCATGTTTAGTTCCAACTGTTGCTTCCTGACCTGCATACAGATTTCTCAAGAGGCAGATCGGGTGGACTGGTATTCCCATGTCTTTCAGAATTTTCTATAGTTTGTTGTGGTCCACACAGTCAAAGGCTTTGGCATAGTCAATAAAGCAGAAGTAGATGTTTTTTTCTGGAATGCTCTTGCTTTTTCTATTATGCAACAGATGTTGGCAATTTGATCTCTGGTTCCTCTGCCTTTTCTAAATCCAGCTTGAACATCTGGAAGTTCATGGTTCACATATTGCTGAAACCTGGCTTGGAGAATTTTGAGCATTGCTTTACTAGCATGTGAGATGAGTCCAATTGTGTGGTAGTTTGAGCATTCTTTGACATTGCCTTTCTTTGGGATTGGAATGAAAACTGACCTTTTCCAGTCCTGTGGCCACTACTGAGTTTTCCAAAAATGCTGGCATATTGAGTGCAGCACTTTCACAGCATCATCTTTTAGGATTTGAAATAGCTCCACTGGAATTCTATCACCTCCACTAACTTTGTTCATAGTGATGCTTCCTAAGGCCCACTTGACTTCATATTTCAGGATGTCTGGCTCTAGGTTGGTGATCACACCATTGTGATTATCTGGGTCATGGAGATCTTTTTTGTATATAGTTCTGTGTATTTTTGGCACCTCTTCTGAATATCTTCTGCTTCTGTTAGGTCCATACCATTTCTGTCCTTTATTGTGCCCATCTTTGCCCTTGGTATCTCTAATTTTCTTGAGATCTCTAGACTTTCCCATTCTATTGTTTTCCTCTATTTCTTTGCATTGACTTAGGAAGGCTTTCCTATCTCTCCTTGCTAATCTTTGGAACTCTGCACTCAAATGGGTATATTTGAATGGGTATACCCAATCTGCGTTCAAATGTGTATATCTTTCCTTTTCTCCTTTGCCTAGTATATACAGTATATCTAGAATATTTATATATATTAATATATATAGGATGGATATACACTAGTATATATAGGATGGATAAACAACAAGGTACTGCTGTGTAGCACTGGGAACTATATTTAATAATCCTGTGATAAACCATAATGAAAAAGAATATATTTACATGTATAGTTAAATCACTTTTCTAAGCAGCAGAAATTAACACAACATTTAAATCAACTACATTCCAATAAATTTTTTTAAATATTGCTAAAAAAAAAAAAGAAGACAGAGGGGATAGTATTTTCCTATAGATCAGAGTGAAAGTGCATTTATTACCCAGTATGCCAGTATTCTTGCCTGGAGAACCCCATAGACAAAGGAGTCTGGCAGGCTACAGTCCATTGGGTTGCAAAGAGTTAGACACAACGGAAGTGACTTAGCACACAAGCAGGTACCAGTAGAATAAAGGTAATGTATCCCTCCAGGGCAAATGCTAGTCATGTTTGCTGTAGCCTATTATAAAAGATTCAGGTTCCCGAAGCTCAGAGTTCCTTAGCTGTGATGCAAACACAGTGTGTGTGCAGCAGCCAACTTGGCTGCTTCATTTGCCTCCACAGAACTTGGGAAGAGAGTAACTGACACAAATATAAAGCTCAGATCATTTGCAGTGCTGCGAGTAATAAAGGCCTTTGTCTTTGCCTTGTTACAACATTCCTGCAAGTAGCTAACATCTTAGATAACAAGTTGGTAAAACCAAGTTCCTTCACAGTTCTTGATAATTATAAATGTCATTTGTTACCTTTATTCCTGCTCTTTAGGAAATAAAAACATGAAAAAATAATTTAAAAATATAGTCTTTGAAAGGGTAGCTCCTTTGGAGTGAGTGCTTAAGTAGTTAACTCGATTATTAGAGAGAAACTGTATGTCTCCTAAAACGAACCCTTCCAGCTGTTCTCCCCTACTCTCTCTTCTACCCACTATCTCTTATCCTTCCAAAATTGCACATCACTGTAAAATCATGTTTTATTTCTCTCCCATTTATAGCTAAATCTCCTATAAGAGTCATATTCATTATCTGTCTTTCTTTCCTCACTGTTTTCTCACTCTTCATTCTACCAATTACATTCTACCCATTACATTTACTGACATTTGTCATTCTTCCTCTTATTTGACTCTTCTGCAGCATTTAACATCGCTATTCAATCCCTCCTTCTCTGAAACTCTCTCTTTAGCATCTGTGATATCACATTCCTCTAGATTTCCCCACATTCTCAGTCTTCCTGTTCAAGTTCTTCAACACAAGCTTTGAAAAGTTCATTTACTCAAGGCCCAGTCTGATGTCACCATCTCTTTTGAGTTTACTGTCTCTCTCTAAGTGATCTCATTTGTGCTCAGGTTCAATCACCAACAACCAAGCACAAATTTAACGTCCAAACTGGACTTCTCTGAGATCCAAACTCTTGGATCCAATTCAAGGTCTCTTCTTGAATTTCTTAAAATCATTTAAAATTAAATACATACAAATTCCAAATACATTCCAAATTGACTGTCTCTCCCGCTTTCCACAGTAGCACTTCATTTCCTGAAGAGACAAACAGATACATATACACACAAACATACATAGATGACGTAGACATAGATATAGACAAAAGGTACCACTGCTCATGGAGTTCTGCAAAGAAACCCATTCTTCACTTTTTCTTCTCCCTTTCCACCCACCACCACCTCACCATAGCAAACCAGGTACAGTCTACTGCTTGCTTCCTAAATATCTTATTTTCTCAATCTCCACATTTCTCCACCATCACATCTCACCTAAACTCCTGTGATCTCTGAATCTGTCTTTCTACATTCACTCATTGTCAAGTTAATTCTCCATGCAGAGGCTACATTTTTACAAATTGTCATCCTGCTTATTTGCCATCATTCCCATCTAATCCCTCAAACCCTTCAGTGGTAGTCTATTGTTCAGACAAATTCTTGTCAAGGTTGACAAGGCCATATGTGCTCTGGCTGCATTTTCCTTTTCAGTCCCATTTCACATAGCTCTTGTCCTAGCTTTTGTATTGTAGTCACTTTGCCTACTTTCATTTTCTCACATACACTACTCCCCTTGAAGCATGCTTTTCTCCCACTTCAGGGTCACCTCCTGAAATGCATCTCTTCCCTTGTCCATCACTCCACTACTTCTCTTATTCTTTAATTCTTAATTCAAACATCTCTTTCTCAGGGAAAATTACCCTTCCCTTTCCTAACATTTACATACCCTCATGGCATCCTATGCTTCATAACAAATATACTGCACATCATTTGAATAAATCAACAAATGCTAATGCAGGAGGACACTGGTTCTCTGGTGACCCCCAATAAACTGTGCTTCTTGGTATTACACCCTCATGTCATCCTCACCCCTTGAACTTGGGGTAGCCCTGTGGCTTTCTCTAACCAAAAGAATGCCAGCTCTGGGACTAATGGTTAAGAAGACCCAGAAATGCTTACTCCTGCACTCTTGGGTAATCTGAACTTCTGTATAAGAAGTTCTGCTACTAAAGAGATAATGTGGAAAGACCACGCAAAAAGGGAAAGGCCCTGCAACTACAGAGAGAGATCAAAGTCTAGTCATGCCAGCATCCCACCTGAGCCTGGCCCCAGCCCACTGCTGGCCTGCCAGCTAAAGACAGTCACATGAGTGACCACCAGGGAAATAACTGCCTGCTGAGCCTGTCCAGGTATGAGAGTCAGGAGAAATAGTAAATTGGTTATTTTTATGCCATTACATTCTAGAGTAGCTTGGATGCAGTTATAAGGGAAAAGCTATGAACTAATAATCGTTAGGTACCGATTTAAAAGAATTTTCATGAAAGTTTACTGCTACGTTTGGATATTTATCAATATTTTATTTTTTCTCCTTAAAATAAGAAGGAAACAATCCTAAGTTGAGAATTTCAAGACACTCAGTTCAGTTCAGTCACTCAGTCATGTCTGACTCTGCGACCCCATGAATCACAGCACGCCAGGCCTCCCTGTCCATCACCAACTCCCGGAGTTTACTCAAACTCATGCCCATCGTGTCAGTGATGCCATCCAGAAATCTCATCCTCTGTCATCCCTTTCTCCTCCTGCTCTCAATCCCTCCCAGCATCAGGGTCTTTTCCAATGAGTCAACTCTTCACATGAGGTGGCCAAAGTATTGGAGTTTCAGCTTCAGCATCAGTCCTTCCAATGAACACCCAGGACTGATCTCCTTCAGAATGGACTGGCTGGATCTCCTTGCAGTCCAAGGGATTCTCAAGAGTCTTCTCCAACACCACAGTTCAAAAGCATCAATTTTTCGGTGCTCAGCTTTCTTCACAGTACAACTCTCACATCCATACATGACCACTGGAAAAACCATAGCCTTGACCAGTTGGACCTTTGCCAGCAAAGTAATGTCTCTGCTTTTTAATATGCTAGCTAGGCTGGTCATCACTTTCCTTCCAAGGAGTAAGCGTCTTTTAATTTCATGGCTGCAATCACCATCTGCAGTGATTTTGGAGCCCAAAAAAATAAAGTCTGACACTGTTTCCACTGTCTCCCCATCTATTTGCCATGAAGTGATGGGACCAGATGCCATGATCTTAGTTTTCTGAATGTTAAGCTTTAAGCCAACTTTTTCACTCTCCTCTTTCGCTTTCATCAAGAGACTTTTTAGTTCCTCTTCACTTTCTGCCATAAGGGTGGTGTCATCTGCATATCTGAGGTTATTGATATTTCTCCCAGCAATCTTGATTCCAGCTTGTGCTTTTTCCAGCCCAGCGTTTTTCATGATGTACTCTGCATATACGTTAAATAACCAGGGTGACAATATACAACCTTGATGTACTCCTTTTCCTATTTGGAACCAGTTCAAGACATTAGAGGATTATAATAGTAGAAATATATGACATTAACCACTTATAAATAATATGCATTCTGGCATCTTGGAAATATTCATTTCAGAACTTCAGTCCTTCTTTAATACCAATATTGATCTAGTGTTATTTTTTTTAAAGTTTATGATGCATCAGTTAGATTCAGAAATGAAAACCAGAAAATCAAATCATTCTTCTCACAATGTTAACAGAATTATTTTTCTTATAAAGTATCATTTTTGTCAGTCACAATGTTTTCTCCTGAGATTAGGCCTTCAAATTTGCTTGATTGCAAAGTTTTTTAAATGTGGATTAAAGTATTTTACCATAAAAGCTGAAAAGAAAAAACATTTAGATTTTGAAATTTTCCAAATATTTCAGAGAAGGTAAGAAGACCCAAGTATCATTACCCTTAATCTGTAAATGATCTTCTAAATTCTGAAAGATAATTCTTCACCAAAGGCCAATGGAAAAACCCATGCTGTCATGAAGATCTCCTTCAACAAAAGTCCTAACAACTAAAAAGTGCTCACATCCCAGATTATAGCCCACTCACTGTCACCAAAAGTAAATTCCTATACAATCAACTTCTTTGAACAATCACTGGGTTTAGCTTTAAGAAGGATAGTTTTAAAGTAGCTGATCAAGTGGCATCAATCAACACTTGATATTGAATACTTCCACAGCTGCAAACATAGCAGTTATTAACCAAAGTTTCATTGGGGAAATCTGGAATTCAGCCCAATCATTTTGGACAGAAACAGTCTTACACAACTCTTCTTCAATCTAGAAGCAGCATATCATCCTGCCAAGAGGAGCTATTTCTGCTGAAGGGACATTTTCACTCTATTATACTAATTGTTTGGATAGTGCTAACCACAGAACACCTAAGATTTTCAAACAAAAGGACACATCAGAACAGTCAGGGCGATAAGCAACATGGGAGGCTGTGTTGGCTACAATTTAGATTTTGTGCTTATCGTGGATTTGTTTTTAATTAATGACAAATTATGAAAGGCCTAAAACAAACCAAAATCCAGAATTACTTTATGGTAAAAAACTAAAACATGAATCTAGAAATACTTAAAATTTGAGGGCTTAAACTATTTTCAAATAAGTGTTGAATTATTCTGAAACATGAAGGGTTTTTTTTGTTTTTTTGTTTTAGATATCGTTCAATAAAAATACCAGAACAGAGGTTCTGTAGACAAAGCAAACTCTATTACTGACAATATTGCTATCTGGTTAAAAATGGGACCACGTAATGTCTTTGCAATGGGGAGATTTGTTCTATTTCTGTTTTTCTCATTCCTTGAAAATTAATCATATACTGAGTAGGTGAACCATTCTAGATCTTTCTAGATCTAGAAGAGGCATTAGAAGAGGCACTCAGACCACAGATACAACTTATTCTTTTTTTTTTTTTTTGAAAAAGTAATAGTGTGGGCTACTGATTTCAATTCTAGTTGAAGTAAGAACAAAAGCAGTCAGGAACTTTCAGTATCACTAAAGTCTTGACCTTTGACTCTAACCACTTTTAACTAAAGAAAAGAACTTTGGGTCAATGGGAAAGAAGAAAATGTTAGACTAAATGGGTATGTTAGCATAAGAAAAGGTCTTAGCCTCTATTATGTTTACAAAGCCTTCCTTGAGGAGTTTTCCAAAATCTCACTTGACAGCCGGAAATAAACTGAGGCTTGGAAAGCAAAAATGGTAGCATCACCCATCAGCTGTAGGTAGGCTTTGCCACAACCTCTGGAAGGAGATGAAACCCTGGGTTCTGTCATGAACAGGGTTTCAGGTTGTTTTTTACTGGTCTCTCATTATTCCTCCCTGTTCTCATGAAGCATGCAGGGATGACCTGTAGGATGCTAAAGGGCAGAGTTTGTTATACAGGAAAGAGAAGATATGTTCAGGTGGAATGTTATTCTCTCATTTTCCAATAGTGACATCATGATTTAAGTTGGGGAAACCACACTCCCTATTTCTTGGTATATGACTTTCCTCTGGTCACAGTGACTGGTTCTGTGATGGTTGTGTGACCTACATGAGTCCAGTGAGATTCAACATCAAGACTTTTATTAAAACCAGCAGAACAGAGAAGCTGACATTCCACTGAGTTTGCTGAAGCAATAGGATATAAATCTTGTGGGAAGTATGTAAGTAGGCGGCAAGGTTGTATGTGTAAAGTCTGCTTGAATGAGGCTAGAACAAAGACAAACCAAGCTGTGTGATAGAGAAATGGTCCCAAAGATATTTCTGAGGTCCTGGATCCAGACATACTCCCTAGGCTTCTCAAAGATCTGACCCATTTAATCTGGGCTATCATCACTTTCCAGTATCGCCAACAACATCCATGCCTGAAACAATACATGATAACATATCAAAGAGATAAAGTAACCAAAAATTGTATGGAAAAATACACACCCCAAAGGGATCATAATAAATATTCAAATGATACTATAATAATCCTATTAGACGATTCTCTCCTATGAGACCAGCCATGATCTCTCAGAATGATGACCCCGAATCTTTCTGTTTTGAGCCCCTACTACATTGCCAGCTCTGTCCCTAGCACTGTGAGGCCCAGTACAAAATCAAGGTCTCAGTTCATCTGTGGAGATGAGATATTCGTAATGGAAACACTGGCATACAGTTTAAGAGATTATGTGCCAAAAATGAGTTCCACTAACAGCAAGGGTTGGAGATGCCTCACTGTGAGCTGTCGCAGTATGGAGTAAGTGAACTCCCTTAGTCAATCAATTATTTAATACATTCCCTCTAATCACTCTCTTGTTAACCCTGTTCAAGGTTGGTTTTTCACAAACAAGATCTGTAACAAACTGTTCTATCTTTGTTATCTACCAAAAAAAAAAAACCCCACTTTCACATTTTAATGCTTTGTGCACAAACTGGCTCAGTAGGATATGGCTTCAATTAAAAGCAGTTTTAAGCAAATGCAATGTAAAGTTTAGTAACATTAAGACACAATGAAATACTGTGAAAAATACTTCAAAATAGCAGATATTAAACACACTCTGGCTCCTATTATAGTTCTGTTCTCCTAAGACAATGATTTAGTTACTGACAGAAGCGTAGGCAGGTCTTGCCTTTTGAGTACTAAACCTTTTGAATCAAGGAATAATCCTACTTCTTTACAACTTTAAATCTTTTAAGTCTCTGATCAATTCTTCCTGGGTTACCAGGAGGATCAGCAATAATTTTACTAGTACTGATGTTTTGCCATAGTTGCACATGATGGTCCAAAATACTGCAGTTCTCATCTACAGCCTCAAGTGTTGGTCAACCCCAACTTGGGAAGCCACATCAAAGGTGTGCTTTTGAAACAACAGAGATGAGACAGTGTCTCAGAGTCAGAGCTCTGAACATACACTGCATCCTTCTACAGACATGGAAAGGCTATAGATGTTTCTCAACTACTTGTACACCAAATTGTGTAAAACAGGTTATTTCACAAAGGTCCAGGAAGCATGATTATTACCAAGCATTTCCAAAGGAGTCAGCATGGTACAGACTATTCACAACACATGAAGAAGCCTTAAACTCAGCCCATGGAAGAGAAGAGGTAAAGTGAAACCTCTATGAAGCAAATGTACTTTTCAGCTTCAAGAAATTTTAAAGAGCACCTCTGCAGACAGTGAGGAGGAACTAATAAATTTTTTTAAAGGTCTTCAGAGACTGAAAAGAAGAAATGTGAAAATTTAATGAAAACAGTGAACATGTGCAAATGCAGCAGCAGCCATACCACTAACAGAAAACATTACTGAAAACTGGAGGAAAGGATATTAAATAATTCCAATTATTCCTAAACACTTGGAGAAGAGGATTGCTGAAACTCAACTTAAAGCTCAGAACCCATATAAATACCTCCAAGGAAAATCTCATGGGAATAAGATTATCAGGAAACATGTAAACTCTTACATATAAGATATATAGTCTCCAAGAACAGCAGAAAGAAGCCATGGCTAAACACAAATACATACACACACACCCATTTCAAGAGAAAGTCACAACTGTCTTTCATTATGACACATATTCATTAAATTTGCCATGTGGTATAGTGCTAGGCATTTGAAGACCTATAACACCCTTTTCATGTTAAAACTTTAATGGTTATTATTTTTCTTAAAACTATAAGGTTCCAAGGGCCACTGAACAGACTCATAAAACAGCAGTCCCATTATTTAAAATTTTATGGAACAATAAAATTTTTACATTAGAAATAATTTCAGATCAATATGGGAGTGCCAGCATTTTATTTTGCAAACTCAGAGCCACTACAAAATAATTGCCACTTACTATAATGTTTCCTTTTTTTTTTTTTTTTTACAAAGGAAAATTTTAACAACATAAAATAGGAAAGTCAGACTCTCAGATGAAAATGCAATTTTTCAAGAAAAAAACTATTGTGGTTTTCAAATGCTTCTTCTGGTTCATTCTCTCTTCTATTTTTTGGTATTCCAATTATGCCTATGTTGCTGTATTTGATGGTGTCTCACATTTCTTTGAGATTCTGTTTTTAATTATTTTTCTGTTACCTAGATTATATAATCTTTATCATTGTATCTTTACTGATTCTTTCTTTTGACAGATCAAATCTTCTGTTGAAACCCTCTAGTAAAATTTTCATTTAGGTTATTTCAACTTTCAACTCCAGAATTTTTATTTGGTTCTTTTTAAAACAATTTCTATTTTTTACTGACATTCCCTACTTGATGGAATACTGTCATCATATCTTCCTTTACTTTTTAAGTTATGATATTCTTTAATTCTTTTTTATTAAAGTACAGTTCCTGTATGATATTATATAATTTATAGGTGTACAATATAGTGACTCGGAAGTTTTAAAGGTTATATTCCACTTATAGTTATTATAATATATTGATATATCCCCCTTACGGTAAAATATATCCTACTAGTTTATTATGTAGCACTCCCCAGGTGATGCAGTGGTAAAAAATCCATCTGCTAATGCAGGAGACACAAGAGATACAGGTTCAATCTTTGCACTGGAAAGATCCCTTGGAGTAGGAAATGGCAACCCACTTTAGTATTCTTGCCTGGAAAATTCCATGGACAGAGGAGTCTGGCAGGCTACAGTCCATGGGGTCACAGTGAGTTGGACATGACTGAGCAACTGAGCAGTTTGTTATACACCTAATAGTTCATACCTCTTAATCTCTCACTCCTATCTTGCCCTGCCCCCACCACTGGCAACCATTAGTTTGTTTTCTTTATCTGTGTCTGCTTCTTTTTTGTTATATTCATTAGTTTGTTGTATTTCTTAGATTCTACATATAAGGGATATTATACAGTATTTGTCTTTGTCTGATCTATTTCACTTAGCATAACACTCTCAAAGACCATCATCCATGTTGCTGTAAATGGCAAAATTTCATTTTCAGGGTTGAGTAGTATTCTACTGTATATATGTGTATATGTGTGTGTACACTACATCTTTATCCATTCATTCATTGATGGACACTTAGGTTGCATCCATATCTTGGCAACTGCAAATAGTATTGCTATTAAATATTAACACTGAGGCACATGTATCTTTTCAAATTAGTGTTTTTTTCTATCCTTTAATTCTTTAAACGTATTTATAATAGTTGTTTTGAAATTTTTGTCTGAGAATTCTGACATCTTGGTCCTCTCACATGCAATTTGTCTTGCCTCCTTTTTTATCCCATGTATGAATTACCCTTTGCTGTGGTTTTTTTTTTTTTTTTTTTTTTGCATGCCTTATAATTTTTTTTGTTGAAAACTGGACATTTTAGATAATATACTTCAGCAGCTCTAGATACTGATTTCTACAGCATGGATTGTCATTGTCTTGCTTAATTGTTTGGTGATTTGACTGGCCTATTTCAGTGAAGTCTATTTCTCCTACAGTTTGCAACCACTGATGTCATCCTTCACAGAGCACAGGCTTGGGCATGCCCACAATCACCCCGTGATGATAGTGATTTTAGTGTGGCTCTCACTGACTGCCAATTTCCTAGATCTCAGCTAAGCTGTGTGCCTCTGTTAGTAAAATAGAAGGCTATTAGCTTCCGTTAATTGCTGGCTGCTTTCTCTGTTGCTTTCAGCAATTCCCTGAGGGATAAATGGCTCCACAGTTTAATCCAATTCAAGTATGGGCCCTTCTGGTAGTTTGGGGGCTTGCTGGAACTGCAGAAGGACTGTTGTTAGCTATCTCTTTCTCTGGTTCTATCTGGTAAACTTCTTGCTGGCCGATAATTTATCTTTTTGTTACCAAGGAGCTAGCAGTCTCTTAATCGTTCACTCCCCCAAATCTTCATTTTTCTCAACACCAGTCTAAGAATTGAATGTTTTCACATTCTAATCCAAATAGGGTCAGTTCCTTTGGGGAGAACTATAGGGTTCTCTGTCTTATAACCTGCTGTCCTCCTGGGAAAATTCTCTGCACCACTGCTGTAAATCTGGGGAAAGGATTAGTGGCCTGTTTCTCTCAGAGTAGCCCCTGCTTGTAAAGGAGGTGCAATCTAGGGAGAGCGGCCTCTGGCCTTCTAGACTTACTTCTTCCGGTGTGGAACCTAAGGGGGCCTGGAGTCCATTATCGTTGGTCTACCCTGCCTAGGATCAAGCTTTTACCCTATAAGCTGCAAACGGGAGCCCCAGACTTTTAAGTCTTCTTGCCTGGAACAGAGTTCTACAACATAGAACTGAGGATAAGGATTAGAAATGCTGGTGGCCTGCCCCTCCTCAGAAGATACTGTAACCCTAGACTAGAAGTTTGGGAGAGAGGAAGTTTCACATTTTTTACTACAACCACCTGGAGTGTAGGTTCTATTACGATGAGTTGCTGCTGGGGATAGAGAGGGAGAGAGAGTGGGTCATGGCTTAAACGTGTAAACTCTAGCTTTTTTAACCTCAATTTAGTAGATTTTCTTTAAATTTCCAGAGACTCAAATGGTTATGCCCTTAGGACAATTTCCAGAGACTTAAATGGTTAGGTTTTTTAAAATAATTTTCACTCGTTATGATTATTTCAATGAGGAGCCAGTCCACAGGGCTATTCATGCTGCCATTTCAAAAGTAGATCATTAGCCTTTTTTCCCTCGTTTTGCTACAGACTGGTGAAAATTTTATAATAGCTCTCTATCAGTCTATAGACTGGCATTTATGGACCAGAGCCTAACAAGTTCCATTACATTTTCCAAAGAAAGGCAATTCCTTAGAGAAAGCTCTAAACCAGCATCTCACATTTTAGTGTGTGTGACGACCATCAGGAGAAATTTTTCTAAAGTTCAGATACCATTTCCAACTCAAAAATTCTTATTTATGATGTTGGGGGTAAAACCAAAGAAACTGCACTTTTAAAGAGTATCCTGGTAATGTTTCTAAAAATTTAATTTACAAATGAATCATCTGACCACCTGGGATATTTGTTAATGAGATTTTTATTTTGGAGCACTTTCAAATTTACAGAATATTGATTTTGCAAGGTACCATGGTTATGTAAGATGTTAATATTAGGGGAAGCTGGATAAAGGGTATATGAGAATCTTCTGCACTATCTTTGCAACTATTCTATAAACTAACATCAATATAATGTTATTAACTAAACTGCAGATTTTCCTAGGATTACATTAATTTCTCCACTTATATCCTTTTTCTATTTCAGGATACCACATTGCGTTTAGTCTGGGATCTTCACAAAATGAAGTTTCTGCATTTATTTAAAGATATTTTCTACCATATTATTAGTTACAAGTATACTGAAACTTCCCAGAGTTTTCTGCATCAGATAGCATTTCCCCCACCAAGAACCCTTGGTTAGTTATACATATGCATTCTTCTTCTTTATCTATTCATCTGTTGCTGGACACTTAGGTTGGCAATAGTATTTAAACAATGATGCTATGAACACTGGGGTGCATGTAGTTTTTCCTTAGTGGTTTCATTTTTTTTCAGATACATACCCAGGAGTGGAATTGCTGAGTCATGCTGTGCCATGCTGTACCTAGTTAATCAGTCGTGTCCGACCCTTTCTGACGGCATGGACTGTAGCCCACCAGGCTCCTCTGTCCTTGGGGATTCTCCAGGCAAGAATATTGGAGTGCTGCCATGCCCTCCTCCAGGGGATCTTCCCAACCCTGGGATCGAACCCAAGTCTCCCACCTTGCAGGCAGATTCTTTACCGTTTGAGCCACCAGGGAAGCCCAAAAATATTGGAGTGGGTAGCCTATCCCTTCTTCAGGGAAACTTCCTGACCCAGGAATTGAACTGGGGTCTCCTGCATTGCAAGTGGATTCTTTAACAATTGAGCTACCAGGGAAGCCCTGCTGGGTCATATGGTAGTTCTATTTTTAGTTTTTTTGAGAAACCTCCATACTGTTTTCTACAGTGGCTATTCCAATTTACATTACCACCACCAGCAGTACAACAGTATTTTTTCCACATCCTTGCATTAACCTTCAGTTTTAAATATTTTCTACTTTTTTATGTTTTCACATTGACTTCTTGTTTAGAAGTGTGTTCATTAATTTTGAAATCTATCTGGGGTTTTTTTGGTTGTCTTTTTGCATAAATCCTTAGTTTCCTGGTAGTCAGATACTTCCTATTCCCAATTCTCTCTATTCTCTCCTTCTAGAATGCCTATAAAACACTGTATTTTCTCTTTCTCTCCGACATGTCTTAACTTTTCTCTCATATTTTCTTTTTCTCTTTAGTGCATTCTGATTGATATTTTTAACATCACATTAAAGTTGATTAATTCTCTCTTCAGTTATGTCTAGTTAGTTGTTTAATCCATTTGATAATTCTTTATTTCAAGTGCTACGTTTTTATTTTTAGAACTTCTACTTTTTGAAGATCCAACTTTTTTCTTTTTCATTATTTGTTTTCATTGCTTAGTCACTTTTAATATTCTTATTTTATACTATTCTATTAGATATTTCCATCATTTAAAGGTGTTAGGTTTTAATCCTGCTCATTGTTACATTTTATAACTCCTACTCATGGGGGCCTTTTTTCTTATGTTTTATATTTTTAGGTTATAATTTAATTTTTTATTTATCTGTAGGAAACCTATGAAGTTTGGATTTATGGTAATCTCACTAAGAAGCTTGCAAATGATTTTTCCAGATGTTTGAGAGTTATCAGTGGCCTAGGATCTTTTGAGTTAATTTCTCAAGTTGTGTTTCTTTTCTGTACTATAGAAGGAGTACATATTCAAATCCCAAATCTAAATGAGGCACACATCCACATATCTTCTTTTCTAAGACACATCTTTCTTGTTTGTCCTGTGCTAATGGTGGATTTTCTTCTAGAGCCTCCCACTCAAAATCACAACTTTGTCTTGAAGATCTCTGTTTCAACACACAGAGTCTCAATTTTTCATCTCATCTCTCTCCATGGCTGTTAAAACTGAAGCCCTTGCTTTAAGGAGACCAATAACATCCTCCCAAGACTGACCAAGCATCATTCACATTTTTATCCCTGAGATTTTCAACTCCATCTATACTTCTGACTCACAGTGATACCATTACTTCCTTTCAAGATCAGATAAACAAGAAAGAGGTTGTTTATTTAATCTAGTATTTCTAAGTGTTTACACAAGGCACACTGCTAAACTTATCAGCCATGTTTCTAGACCTGAAAGTAAAAAATAACTTCTTTTCTCTAGTGAGAATTAACACTATCACAGTTGGCAAGCTGAGTCATTATAAATTACCAATTGTGAAACTTCCAGTATTCTTGGGTTTCCCTTGTGGCTCAGCTGGTAAAGAATCTGCCTGCAACGTGGGAGACCTGGATTTGATCCCTGGGTTGGGCAGATCCCCTGGAGAAGGGAAAAGCTACCCACTCCAGTATTCTGGCCTGGAGAATTCTGTGGACTGTATAGTCCATGGGGTCGCAAAGAATCAGACACTTGAGCAATTTTCACTTCCACTTTAAGCTCAAAAGTGTTTTATCCATACTTATTTTATACCTCTCAGACCCAGTTTCAGGAAACCATATCAACAAATATATAATTAAGGTCCATACATAGCCCCAAATTCCAATTCCAAAACTTTACACTGTACATCACATGGATCCAAATAAGTCCTTCAATTTTTCTGGACTTTCTCAGAAGTTCTTCTAATCACATTTTCCTAGAATATCTAAGCACAGATCACTTGCCATTTAAGTTTTCTCTGCTCATTATCAACAAATTTCAACAATTTTTCTTCTTTCTTTTCATTCATTCAATATAGCTTTTCTAAGTGCCTGCTATATTCCAGACATGAGGGATGCTGACCAAAACAAATCTAACCCCTGGTCACAGAGTTTAAACCTTAGTGCAGGGGAAAGAAGACAAATATAAACAAATTAATAAATATATTTTAGGTTGAAATAAAATTATAAATTAATAAATATATTTTAGTTTAAAGCATATGAAATGGCCAAATTTAGTTTGAAGCATATGAAATGGCCAGATTCTTGACCCACAAAAAAGGCAATTTCATACCGTTTAACTTAATGGAATGTGACAGGTGATGACAAGTGCTACGAAGAAGAAGACAGGAAGGGTAAGTAGACAGAGAGTGATGGGGTGGGTGTGAGTGTGCTATTTTAGATACTGTGGCTACACAAGCCTCTCTCAGAATGTGCTGTTTGAACAGAGATGGAGATGAATGAAGAAGTGAGTGATGTGGATGGATGTCTGGGGGAAGAATACTCCAATGACAGGAATGTGCATGTGAAAAGGTTCTCAGAAGGGAGTGTGGATGGCATATTCAAGGAACAGTGAGGAAAGCAGAGTGGAATAAATAAAAGGGTGAGATGAGACTAGAGAAGGGGCCAGGGCAGACCCTATAATGCAACATCAGCCACAGTAAAAAAAAAAAAAAAAAAAACCTGCCTATCTCATTACTAGTGAGATGTGAAGCCCTTAGAAAGTTTGAAAAGCAGAGTGGTAAAACCTGACTTGTATTTTCAGTGGTGTGGAGGCCAGCCTCCAGGACAGAACAAGCACAGGTAACTTAGTGAGGAGGCTAATGCACTAGCCCAAGTGCTAGACTGTTGTAACAAAGACTTGAGTGGTAGCGAAGGTAGCAGGAGAGGCTGCACACTCACAATTCTTTCATGACTCTTCTAATCTTTCTTTTTCAGAACTTATTTGTCTCACCAATGTTTTATCACAGCAAGTATATTGTCAAGCTTTCATATTCTGAGTTTGGTGATCCTGGTTGCAAAATCATCTTGCCTACCTGCTAATCCTGATGAGAAACTTCTAGATCATTCTGAATTCAGCACCCCCAAAACCGACATTTGCATGTACCATAGCCTAACACATCTACATCACCACTCTATATAATGCATCTCTAATCACTCTCAAGACAATGGCACCATACCTGATTGAGGAGGAGCTGGCATTCACTCTGCAAGGAGCACCACCAGAAAATGAGCATGTGTCTCTTCCCAGCGACTGTAACTGACGAGAGGACTCAGCCAGAGCCACAGCAGGAGATTCATTCATGGCCCACTGTGACGCAAGGTCACTCCTCTGAGTAAGAAAACTTCCTGACTGTATCCCTGCAGCTGGGCCCCTTCCTCTGAAGTTTCTATGCTTTACAACTCCCTGAAAAGGAAGTTGTCTTAAGGGGGTTGTAGCCCTTTAGGGAGAAGCTGACCACACGGCTTCATGGCATGTTAATGCAACTTCTGCAACTTCTGGCCCCACTTCCCCCTCATACCCACAGAGGGCTCCATGTAGTCCATTCAACATTGAGGGAGGGTAATAAGTAATCAGCTGAGCAAGATCAACACCAAGTCATCATGGCAGGATAGAAACCCAGTTTCTGTCTCTCAGTGTCATGTACCATTCAAGAGTAAAGTATAACAATGTTTATAAAATCCAGTTGGTCCAAGAAAACAAGTCATGTCAAAACCATTAATCAACAGATCTTGTTTAAAAAAAAATCCTAAAATACAGTTTGCATGCAACATGCAAAGAGCCTCCAAAGGAGAGGATCTGACATTAAAACATCACTGAATTTATTGCTCAGCTCTAAGACTCACACACTGAAGAGCCCATGTAGGGTCACGAGTAATAGTATTAAAATGAATATTCAAAACTTATTTTCTGAAAAGGCATTTTGCAAAAACACAGTTGGACATACTTTTGTTTAAAAAAATCTTCATTTGCACAATGAAAAAGAGCAAGAAAACAGAAATCAAAATGTATTCATCACCCTGGTTTTTCCTCTACTTGTAAATAAAACAGACACTACACCACTTAGTATTTGAACAAAATTAAGGTAGAGCTGAAGTGATGCTATTTAAGACTACCAAGGCTGAAAATTACAGCCTGAATTCAATCTGCTATCAAAAGCCCTTGAGATGTTAGATAATGTAAAAGAAATTTGATATAATGATTAAAAATTCCACTGAAAGGTCTTTCCTTGAATTTTGCTGCTGAAAATCTTCTTCTGCTAAAATTTCAAGGTCTCTTACAGCATTTCTACATTTATTCTCTGACCCCAGTAACTGAAATGTTCCTTCTCTGCAGACACGGATTTTATCATAAGACATGTTGATTCTGTAGAAAATTGGAGTCCACTTTAAGAGTTTTTCACAGCATGGATATTTTTTCCATTTAAAGTTTTTGTTCACTTTTGCTAATACTATGAAAATAATATAACAATACTGAGGAAAATTTTTGGTTTGAAAGTTGATCCCAGATAAAAGCATGCTCTTCTGATGAACCTGTATCAGGTCCCCAGTCCCTGAGCAGTAAAGATAAGCATCTTGAGAAGCAGGCTAGGAGTGTCACCAAGCAGGCAATAGTCTGGGTCTGGCTTGGCTCAAAGAAGCAAAATTTGTACAGAAGAGACCCTGTGTTCCTGGACCTCCTCAGTCTAATAACTGATTATTTTCAAAATTTGAGATTAGGTGACTAACAAGGCTAAAAATGTATGGGGGGGGTGCGCCGCAGGGTAGAGAAATGCAAATCAAAACTACAGTGAGGTATCACCTCACACCAGTCAAAATGACTGTCATCAAAAAATCCACAAACAATAAATGCTTGAGAGGGCGTGGAAGGAAGGGAACCCTCCTACACTGTTGATGGGAATATAAATTAGTACAGCCACTATGGACTTCCCAGGTGGTGCCAGTGGTAAAGAACCCGCCTACCAATGCAGAAGACATAAGAAACACAGGTTCAATCTCTGGGTCAGGAAGATCCCCTGGAGGAGGGCATGGCAATCCAGTATTCTTGCCTGGAGAATCATATGGACCGAGGAAGGGCTACAGTCCATAGAGTCACAAAGAGTCAGACATGACTGAAGAGACTTAAGCACACACTCATGCACAGCCACTATGGAAGTTCCATAAAAAACTAAAAACAGAGCTACCATATGACCCTGCAGTCCCACCCTTGGGCATGTATCTGGAGAAAAACACGAACCAAAAGGATACGTGCATCCTAATGTTCATCACAAGACTGTTTACAAGAGCCAAGACATGGAAACAACCAAAGGAATGGATAAAGAAAATGTGGTATATATATGCAATTGAATATTACTCGGCCATTAAAAAGAATGAAATAATGCCATTTGCAGCAACATGGATAGATCTAGAGAGTGTATAGTAAGTGAAGTAAGTCAAACAGAGAAAGAGAAATATTCTATGGCACCACTTAACATGCAGAATCTAAAAAAGGAATGATAAAAGTGAATTTATTTACAAAACAGAAACAGACCCACAGACTTAGAAAATGAACTTATGGTTGCCAGGGGGGCAAATGAACTTATGGGGGAAAGGGAGTTAGGGAGCGTAGGATAGACAGGTACACATGGTTGTATTTAAAATGGATAACCAGCAACCTATAGCACCTATAGCACGGGGAATTCTGTTCAATGTTATGCGGCAGCCTGGACGGGAGGGGAATCGGGGAGAATGGATACATGTATGTGTGTGGCTGAGTGCTGAGTCCCTTTGCTGTGCAACTGAAACTGTCACAACATTGCTAATCGGCTATATTCTAATATAAAATAAGAAAGTTTTTAAGAAGTGTATGCGCGGGTGGGGGGTGGAGAATATGGCATGAAGATAATTTTTAAACAATGAAAGATACATTTTTCACTTATAAATGAAATACATTTAAAAAAACAATCCCAGTCTAATTTGCAAAATCGATACTCCCAAATCCACTGCTTACTTTTTCAATAATTTTTTTGGTCAACCATAAGCTACAGATCCATTTCAGTTTGTTTGGTTAGATTCTTTCTAATGATATTGCAAAATAGTTGAAGTTCTACTAAAAAAGAAGAGCCTTTGAAATATACGGTAAACTAGTCACTGGGTTTTAGAGACAGTTGAAAGACCTGTGAAAGTATGGTGGTAGAAATGGCAGGGTACTGGACTGACAGTGAGACAATGAGACATATAGAAATGCAGGATTGTTCAGCTTTCAGTCTCAGTTTTAAGATTTGATTCCTACAGAAGCAGTGGAAAATTGGAGCAGTATCTAAGAGGGCAGGAATCAACTGGAAGAAATGTAATATACCCAGGACTGTACCTAATCCCTCCAGCTGGTCCCTTTTCTTCCTCATGGATCCTCTTTGTCAACAAATTTTAAGAAGTGTTTATATCACTCCTGGGCTCTATTTTTCATTCCATGCCACATTTTAGGGGAAAATCTATAAAAATATATAGGTGAACTAGAGCAATATTTTGACTCCTACCATTTAGAACTTGACTAGAGCGATGAACAGACTAGACTGAATTTTGGAGACAGTACACACTAGTGGATTAAGCCAATGTTCTGAAAGGCCAGTAATCACCGGACTACAAAGAAACAGCTCACCAGTAAGTGGGTTCACCAGCAACTAAAGGCCAAAGGACAATATTGCTGGAAGCCAATTTATTGAAACTAATCAGATGGCAACAACTTAACCAGAAAGCACCCATGGTTCTGCTGATAACATCGGCTCTCCAGGTTTCAACCATTTAATTTTTAATCTAGGCTCCTATAGCACAGGCTCTTTGCACCTTGCCCCAGAGATTCTGAGTAAGTGCATTTTATTTTTAGATGTTTCCTCTCTTGACACAGGGTTCCACAAATATGAAAAAATAAGTGATCCCCCAGGCATGCCAGGGGTTGTTGCTGTCTCCTCTCTTACTCTGTGGTCTCCTGGAAGCATTTAAAATAAGTTAGCTGAGAAATGTTTTCCTGCAGAACAAGACACTTTTCCCTTGGCCCTAAAATGGGTATGTACTAAAAGGATTGAGTCTGCTTTGGAACATTAGGTTGGCCCTTTTTGATAAATTGAAGGTGCTTTAGAGTTAAGAGGTTGTCTTAATTTTACAGTAAAGAGCTCTCCTATGAGAACATAAGAAAAATCTCAGGTGGCATTTTTATTGAAAACATTATTATTCCCATTCTAGCAAAACAATTTATTGTGAGGAGAAAAGTCATACCATCTTAATTAATGTTATTCACTTTTCTTTACAGAGGCTCATTTCTAACATGCTCAGAATTAGTACTGAAGTCAAGGGTATTAAATCAAAAGGAGTCAGATGTCTTGATGGTTTCCAAAATAACAATTCAAAATGTATTTGTCAATATTTCACAAACTATATGTCCCAGATTAATCTGTAATGATGGGACAGAGTAAAACGGAACTTGACTCGATGATAAATCACTCTGGGGACTATGTGGTGTGATAAACTGCTAATTCAACAAAACCATCAACATATTACACCTTTAGAATCCTTCATGCTTCTGACAAGAATTCTCAATCAACCTTGATTCTTGGAAGAGTATATCTTTGATATAGCTCTTCTTTCTACAGTCCTAAAATTGTATTTCAGCCAGAGTTGATAAACAAAAGGTAGCATAATCTTGTCAAAGTAAAGACTGGTGTTTCTCAAAGGAAAGCATTGCTATGTGGGAGATTAACTATGATGCCCCTGTTCCTAGTCTAAGATCACTTGAAAACTTGAGTCCAAGCTTCAACCAGAAGTGTCAATATTATACTGAGAGGCAAGAAAATATTTCTCTTCATTAAATCATTAAACTTCTGAGGTCATTCATACTCATTCATACATGTTAGTATCCTCACTCCCCCAGAGAGCACAAATGGGAATAACTCTGTGGATATTCAGTCAAAAATGTTATCCTGTCCAGCTCCTATCATTAGACAAGTGAAGCATTATTGATTTCATTTTACAGACAAAGGAAGTGATTCCCAGAGCATCACTGCTGCCAGAATTTACCTGTCTTTCCAACTAAACCAAAAATACTAGTAATTAGTAACAATATACAGGGTTTCCCTTGTGTCCTTTAATGTAATCTTGCAGCACAAATTGATTGGGTCTTCAAAATCATCTAGGAAAGCCAAGTGCAAACTTAAGTAGACTCCTTACAGTGCAAGAAGCAGGAAGTATTAGTAGCTGTTAATAAAAACAGACCATGTCATCATGATGTTTAGACATAATCTGATTCAGCCAGTAATGAGATATGAGGTTTTGAAAAATCATTTAATTTTGTGTCTCAGGCTCCTAGCCTGTGAAATGGGAATATTAATGGTATCTACATCATAGGGTCACTGAAGAAATTAAATGAGAAAACATACATTAAGCATTTAATGTAGTCCCTGTCATACAGTAAATGCTCAATTAGTACAGCTATTAATATATAATGAGTGTTGATTAATGAGCATTATTTTATGCATGAAAAATCTACTGAAAAGTAATAGCATGGTCCCAGTACTTTCTAAAAGGGGAGGACTGCTGCCTGACTTTAAATTTTGTTTCCTTGAGACAGTGTCATATTCCTTTCTATAAGTTTAGTGATCACCCTTCATATCAGAGCATGTCAACTATATCAGTTGAGATTAGAAAGAGCACGTTTATTTCAGCTTTACCAACAGTAACTCATTGGAACAACTCAGTATCCACAAGGAGTCTCCCTTTCGTATACCATGATAACTATTCATGACTAATTTTTTATTTCCTAAAAAACATTCCAGTATCTCAAGATATTGGTTTTTGCAGTCAATGAGAAGTAGGTTCCAGTCCTGACTATTGCTTACTAACTGTGTGACCTAGGCAACTCACTTCTCTCTGAGCCTCAATTTCTTCATTTGTAAGTGAACATAATTATAACATAGAAGGTTGTTATATGTATTAAGCAATTTAAATTCACAGTTACTTGCTCTTTATCAAGTTCTCAAGAATAAACTTGCTTTTGGGCTTTGGTTTACTCTTGGATCCGAAAAGTAACCTGTATTAGACAATGTATTTTCCAATCCCAATCTAACCTCAGCAAGTGATTCCTCAAACATTGCTTCTATACACCTTTTTACATTTCTCTAAATTGGTGATGTCATTTTGAATTACAATCTTGATGTTTAACAAGCTCATCATCTGTCTAGACACATACATTGTGAAAGAAAAAGCTCATGATTTCAGTATTACATTTGGAACCTCAGAATTTAATCCTAGTGGATAAATATCAGAGCACTTCGTCCATACATCTTTACCAAGCCTAACTTACATGGAATCTCCAGGAAATTAATGCCACCAAATTGTCACTCCAATTAGCAAAAGAAATGTTCTCTATTCTAAACTGTTGCCAAAACTGACACTACGTGTAGATTTTCAAAATCACATAATCAACACAATCAAGGATATTATCTCAAATTCACCATCAACTAGCCCATTACTTTCATAGTTTAAATATCCTTAACATGGCCTCATGAGAAATTAAAAAACATCTTTTTTTTAAAGTGTTTTAAAACCACTTATTTAAGGATTAAAGAACAGACAAAAAATGAGTCTAATTTATTTCACAAATGTTTAAATTATAGTTGCATTTAACATATGAAATCAGTAACCCTAAACACATGTATCCCCAACCACCCAGAAATGTACTCACAACTTGAATCTCATGAATGCTTTAGAATAAAAACTAGGCAAATAACTGCATTTACTATATACATATTACATGAAAACCTTTCTAGTCAACACATTGAAAAGTATAAAAGAAATATAACTGGCTCTCCCCTCAAGGAAATAATAATACACACTCATAACCAAGAGGACTGACGTGCTGTGCTTAGTCACTTAGTCGTGTCCAACTCTTTGCAACCCTATGGACTGTAGCCCGCCAGGCTCCTCTGACCATGGGGATTCTCCAGGCAAGAATCCTGGAGGAGGTTGTCATGCTCTCCTCCAGGGGATCTTCCCAACCAGGGATCGAACCCAGGTCTCCCGCTTTGCAGGTGAATTCTTTACTGTCTGAGCTACCAGGGAGGCCTGATAGAGCAACACATTTTGTAGATGTGAGCTGACACAGGTGCATGAAGAAGTAGTGCCCACACTGACAGGGAACAGAGTGGGCTTGGGAAAAACACACACTGGGGTGGAAACAAAAAAAGTTGAATTTTAAATTACTTAACAATACTATAGAGTCTAAAATTCACACAGAAAAGATGGCCAAGGAGAAACTGAATTTAATCCTGTGTGCAACTAAGGAGGCACTGTACAATCTTAGAAGGAAAAACAATGAAAAAATAGTATTGAGGCAAGACTATCCGCAAATCATTTCCACCTTTTCTTAGAAGTTCTGCACAAAACCTTTACTGTTAAGGAGCCTTTTTTTTTTTTTTTTTCTTTGTTACAGGACAATTTTCATGGCTTTAGCAGTTCCCAAAGTAATTCTGAGTTTTTATGTAAGACAAAAAATTACTATTTATTTTAAAACGATGACCTGCATACCTCGATACAGTTTTTAAAGTTTCTATCTTGCTGTAAATGGTGTCCTTAGCTTACAGTGTGTCTGGAGGCATTCAGCATTTAGCTCCCTGATAAAATGACAAGGGACTGAAATAGTCTGCAGGAAACTTACACTAACTTCCGTCACGTCCAGTGGTTTGGGGAGTGAAGCTATGTGAGAAAAAGCTTTACTGCCAGCAGATGCTGACAGAACGCAGCAGCTCCTTAGACAAAATGGACATTTTTCCATCAACAAGGGCCCCTCACCCCTGAGGAGTGTCTGAAGCAATCCCAGCAGCAGGGGGATGTGATTTGCTGAATATAGACACACTCTGTCTCCTCTCCTAAAATGAGGTTGATTCTCATTACTCTTAAGGAGTCACACAAGCTGTCGACAATTTGCTCCAGTGAAGAGCAAACCACATTGAGTGGTTGCAACACTTCAGACCTCCAAGAGCAGCAGAAGCAGAAGGTGCCCACAGCCCCCTGATGACTAGCGATTTCTGGACCTTTCTAATAATAACTGAGACGAAGGGGCAAATGAAGTCTGTCACACACACATCACTAGCCAGGCCTGGTTTTTGCAATGCTGAACTAATAGAAAGAGGGGACCATTTAGTAACTAACCGTATTGCAAAACAGTCCACAGCACAGCCTGCTCTGGCTGCCACCATTGATGGCAGCATCGCTCAGCTTCATCCTGTCACCTTGGCACCACCTAAAGCAGTGGTGTGTGCCTGCACCTGCAGAAGACAGCATGCTTTATGCAATGAAGCATTCATACAATTCAGTAGGAAAAACAAATGGACAGACACAAATGGGCAATTCATAAAAGAACAAAAATTACATAGGTATGTGTGTGTATATATATATATTTAAATATGAAAAACTTTGACCTCACTAATAAGATCACAAAATGAAACAAAATCAGGAACCATTTTTCCAATAAAACCAGTCAATATTTTTCAAAGTAAAAAAAAAAATCACTACTGATGAATTTACATTGAATTCAGAATGTTCCTACCTGTCAGAAATAGCAAATACTTTACAAATATAATTAGCATATGCAAATATACAAATTCTGGCGAGGCACTGAAATGAAAAAGGCACATGGTGAGATTTAGGATTTTCTTTTTTATAATTTTTAAATTCTTACCATTGTTTGTATAATAAATAATTTAGCTTTTAAGAAAAGGAAACAAATAGCAAATACTGACACAAACATCTGAAAAGTAGTTTGCCAATAGGTACATTATGCTTAAAAAATACCCAAAGGAAAAACAGGAAAAAATTTCATGTTCAAAAATATTTAATTCAAGCCTTTTATATAGCATCTGAAGATAAAGATAAATTTTATTTATCTGAATAAATAAAGATAAAATGAGAGGGGAAGCTTAATAAGAAAATAGGATAATAAAAGTATAAATATTTAAGAAAAATATGCAGGAACAATTTTAAATTGTTCTGTTTGTTAAAACTGTCACCTGGGACTTATAAAGTTTTTAAATTTTTATTGTGAAATATTTCTTACATACAAAATAGTGCATATAATGATTATAAACACTTTATATAGTTTCAAGTGAAAGAAGTGGGCTTCCCAGGTGACCCAATGGTAGACAATCAATCTGCAAGACAGAAAACGTGGGTTTGATCCCTGAGTGGGGAAGATTCCCTGGAGAATGAAATGGCAACTCTCTCCAGGATTCTTGCCTGGGAAATCCCATGGACAGAGGAGCCTTGGTTATAATCTATGGGTCTGCAAAGAGCTGGACACAGCTTACTAACTAAATAGCTGCAAGTGAAAAAATCAGGACACAGTTATATATAGCACATGATTACAGTTGTATATAAAAATTCCCTTTGCATAAAATATGCCTAGAGGGAAATAATTAGAAGTCTTGACAGTGACGATTCTATGGTAGTAAAATGAGAGGTAATTTTTTTCCTAGTTTCCCTACTTTCAAAATTTTATTTAACTTCTGTTAAATAGAAGCTCATTATATTTACTATCTCTAACTTCAGATGCTAAATTGGAGAAGTGTCAGAACCATCATATTCAGCTATTTATTTTTTTCAGCAAATATTTGAGTTCTTCTTATGATCACAAAAACCAGATATTAAAGAAGGATAAATGCATATGAGACATATTTCATGCTCTCCAAAAGCTCATAAGAAACACTACAGAATGATGGAATAGCAAAGTAGAAAAATAAACTCATCATAAATTTAATGAATTAAATTCATAAGTACACAGTGGCAATATCCAAGATGAAAGACGAAGCACATTTCATAGGGTCTTGTCCCTTCCTTATGCACTGATAATCTGGATGAATGTCCCCAATTAACAAATCCACATTCTTAGGCAGAATCTAGTCTCAAGCTGACGGGAAAGGTTACCCAGACTCAGGAAAGAAGCCAGTAACAACTGCTCGAAAAGCCGTCCTCTGCCCTTCTTTAATCTCCCTGTGATTCTCTATGGGCAATTTTATTCTGTTATCTTTATAACCATAGGAAACTCATAAATTTCTGATCTTAGATATCATCTTGCCTGAAAATTCCATCCATTCCAAATCCACTTTATAATAACACGCAGTTCAAAAATTTTCAAGGCAGTGTCTTCCATTTATGAACAGTTTGACTCCATTCAACACATTTGTTAAATATCTTTTAGACGTCAAGTGCTAGATTAGGACCTATTCACACAAGATGATGAAGAAAAGGCCCCTGCCCTCAAAGAGGTCATGAGGCAAAAGGAAACCACGGAGCATGCCAACTATTTCTATGGCTTATTTATAGAGTCTCAAATGTTCTCCTGGCAGTTTTACTACATTTCTAGAATGGGCACTAAGGAAAGAATGGCTACTTCTGCTTTGCAGATAAACCCAGTTAAGAGTGGGTGGCCTTAAGGTAGTATTAGAGGGAAAAAAGGAATCATAGTTGGATAACTTTAGAAGACTTTTCTTGAAGATTTATAGTGTACCTTTTTTTAAGGCTCAAATATTTCAGTAAATAAATCTATTTATATTCACTCATTCTTATGCACCCCACCATCACCACCATCACTACCACCTGTTTTTAAAACAGGACCATTTTGTCATCTTATACCTGTTAATATTTCATGGAAAACCCACAGGGAAAAGCTGCGCTAATCTGGCCACACATTTAATGGTGATAAGTTGAAGCTCAGAATCACATAGTAAATCATACACTCAAAGTCAAACTGGTAGCTCTGGCAGAAACAGCTCTGGATCCCAGGACACTAAATCATTCTGGTATTCATCCGATGTCCTATAGATCATACACATCAATGTCAAATTTTTAAAAAATCAAATATTCTGGATACTGATTAACGGAACCAGCATGATTTTAGCACAGAGAAGGGAAATTCCAGCAATGCATAAAGTTGGCCAAAAAAAAAGTGAAGCTCTAAGTGAATGTAAGTCAACACTACAATATGAATTTAAAAAAGAAAAGCCTCTGTTCTCCATCTAGAGGAGAGAAGACAAATTCGTCACACGCTGAAGGGATTGGAGCCATCGTTCTTTAAAGTAGGCATGTCCTCTAGCTGTCAACCTCTTCTAGGACCACAGACAATGGTGGTACATGGATACAACTGTTTCTATAAAGCTGATCATCCCAGTGGAGGGGATGAAGAACAAAAACTGACAATAACAGGATCCTTCTTTGAAAACCATCTAACCGCACAATGGGTTCCTAAGGGAGCTGGTGTCCTCTACATTGGAAGTTTCATTAAAAAATAGGATAAATTATCATCTACTGGGAAATGTATAAGAATAGTTCTGCCTAAAGAAAAGAGATGGACTTGATAAAATTTCAGAGTCATCATCAACCTTTTGAGACAGCCTGTGAGTCAGAGGTTGGCCATGCTCCCTGTGTGCTACCCAGAGACTGCCTCATATTCTACTTCTTTGTCTAACCTTTTGATCATTTTATTGTTTATTGGCATCTCTGTCTTCCCTATGAGGAAACATGAAAATGAAAGAAGACTCGAAACAAATTATTACATTGACTTCTTTCCTAGAAAGATTTTTTAACATAAGATATAACAGAAAAGGGTATACATTATGGCTAAAATATGATCTGGATTATACATCCATTTTTGTATCCCATTTTGTGATCAAATAGAAACAACACGAATACTGGAGTCTATCACTGACCAGACTACATTAGAGAGGAGTTGCTCTAATGAATGTTCCAAACTGAGACTTTTCAGAACCAATTTTTCTACTCTAAATCAGAAACCACGAAGGTTTGAAACAATTTGCTTTCTCCCATATATCCTGTCCCACATATCTTTAAAAATCTACTGCTAAAAAGAAATGGTTCTGAGAAGGCTTTAGCGGAGTTTCAACATGTAACTAAATTAACTATTTTTCTATTCAATATAACTTTAAATCAAGTAAAACAACTGCAACACTAAAATCACTCCATTTAAAATATGTATCCATTTGGTGTATCAGAATTAATACTGATGGTCTCTAGATGAATTTTACTCATCATGACACAAAGGATAGACTGAGTTTCACACTTACAACTTAAGGATAATGTCCAAGTTTAAAGACTTTATGATTTTTTTAAAAAAAATCAATTAGCATTGGTCAAGATGAAAATATAATCCTATTAGCACTACCTAGAAGAAAAGCCTCTTAATTACATAATAAAAAAAGAAATTGACAATTTCCTGAGCTCCAAGTATGCATGAATCAGATAAAAACAATATTTCTGAAGTTTGTTAGTTTTTTTAATTCCCCCAATACTGCACCCTATATGACATTCACCAGAAGAACTATAGTTTTCCTGTGTCCTTTTGGCACTAATTATTTCCAATAATTAGGTGACTGACAGAACTTCAGTGCAGTCTGTATAATTCAGGCACAGAGAAATTACCTCCACCCAGTCTCTGTAGTCTCCTCAACAATCTTCCATCTCAGTGTACGACAGAGAGAGAAAAGATAAATACACTAAAGTCCATAGGATTAGCCACTCTTATCCAGAAAGATTATTATCACCTGGATTTAGCAAAAATATTGATTGCACCATGGCCTGAAATACACTTGTAGAATTGTTGAATGCAGAAACAATTGTAGAATAGATAGCACCAATACGTGAGTTGGTTCCTCAAACACTGAAAAGAACATGTGGTCTGATAACTAATTTAAATGACTTGTAAGTGAGGACATATTGTAGAAACCAGAAATCACCTTCTAAATACATTGCCAAAGCAATCTTGAGAATGGAAGTGGAGGAATCAACCTGCCTGACTTCAGACTACACTACAAAGCTACAGTTATCAAGACAGTATGGTGCTTGCACAAAGACAGAAATATAGATCAATGGAACAAAACTGAAAGCCTAAAGATAAATCCACACACCTATGGACACTTTACCTTTGACAAAGGAGGCAAGAATATACAATGGAGAAAAGACAATCTCTTCAACAAGTGGTGCTGGGAAAACTGGTCAATCACTTGTAAAAGAATGAAACTAGAATACTTTCTAACACCATACACAAAAATAAACTCAAAATGGAATAAAGATCTAAATGTAAGACCAGAAACTATAAAACTCCTAGAGGAAAACATAGGCAAAATACTCTCTGACATAAATCACAGCAGGATCCTCTATGACCCACCTCGCAGAGTATTGGAAATAAAAGCAAAAATAAACAAGTGGGACTGAATTAAACTTAAAAGCGTTTGCACAACAAAGGAAACTATAAGCAAGGTGAAAAGACAACCTTCAGAATGGGAGAAAATAATAGCAAATGAAGCAACTGACAAAGAATTAATCTCAAAAATATACAAGCAACTCCTGTAGCTCAACTCCAGAAAAATAAATGACCCAATCAAAAAATGGGCCAAAGAACTAAACAGACATTTCTCCAAAGAAGACATACAGATGTCTAATAAACACATGAAAAGATGCTCAGCATCACTCATTATCAGAGAAATGCAAATCAAAACCACAATGAGGTACCATTTCATGCCAGTCAGAATGGCTGCTATCCAAAAGTCTACAAGCAACAAATGCTGGAGAGGGTGTGGAGAAAAGGGAACCCTCTTACACTGTTGGTGGGAATACAAACTAGTCCAGTCACTATGGAGAACAGTGTGTGAGTGTGTGTTAGTTGCTCAGTCATGTCTGACTCTCTGTGACCCCATGGACTGTAGCCCACCAGACACCTCTGTCCATGGGATTCTCCAGGCAAGAATACTGGAGTGGGTTGCCATTTCCTTCTCTGAGAATAGTGTAGAGATTCCTTAAAAAACTGGAAATAGAACTGCCATATGACCCAGCAATCCCACTACTAGGCATACCCACCGAGGAAACTAGATCTGAAAAAGACACGTGCCCCCCAATGTTCACTGCAGCACTGTTTATAATAGCCAGGACATGGAAGCAAACCAGATGCCCATCAGCAGACGAATGGATAAGAAAGCTGTGGTTCATATACACAGTGGAATATTACTCAGCCATTAAGAAGAATACATTTGAATCAGTTCTAATGAGATGAATGAAACTGGAGCCTATTATACAGAGTGAAGTAAGTCAGAAAGAAAAATACCAATACAGTACACTAAGGCATATATATGGAATTTAGAAAGATGGTAATGATGACTCTATATGTGAGACAGCAAATGAGACACAGATGTAAAGAACAGTCTTTCGGACTCTGTGGGAGAAGACGAGGGTGGGATGATTTGAGAGAATAGCATTGAAACATGTATACTATCATATGTGAAACAGATCACCAGTCAAGATTTGATGCAGGAGACAGTGTACTCAGGGCTGATGCACTGGGATGACCCTGAGGGATGGGACTGGGAGGGAGATGGGAGGGGGGTTCAGGATGGGGAACACATGTACACCCATGGCGGATTCATGTCAATGTATGGCAAAAACCACTACAATATTGTAAAGTAATTAGCCAATTAAAATTAATTAATTAAAAATAAATAAATACATTGACAATGTACACTTATTTTTCACTGATACTTTCTAGCTTTGTCAGCTAAACTTTGGTGAGAATCCCTCCCATGCCACTGGGCGCAGGTTCACAGGAACAGTGGTGATAAGTGGAAGGGTGAAAGATGGGAGGAGCTCACATCTGCTCACATGTGAAAGATAACCCTGGGGACAATGGAAAGTGGAGCAAAAACACGGTTGGAATCAAGTAAGATGTACCTCGATTCTCTAATTTCTTATACTCTGGCTTGGCCATTTGTTATTTGTGCAAGAAGACAAGGCAGTCTGGACCGTGATGGAAGAAAAGCAATAGAGGGAAAATCACTACAAACTATAAACAAAAACTCCGTCTTTGCAGCTGGCAACTTCTCCTGGGACTTCCCAGGGGAGCCAATTAGTGTCGGTTACTGAGGTGGGCTTGGTCATACAAACCTCCCTGCTAACGCCCACCTGCATTACACCTACCTCCTATGAAGCAAAAAAGCCACTGCTAATGAGGTTCACGACCACAGAGAGAGTCCCACTAAGAATGCTACAGCAGATGTTCTCAGGGTAGCCAGCAGGGAAACTCCCTGTAATTCTACTGTCTTATTGGAAACCAAGACACTTTAAAAATAATAACTGGGATCATTCTTTCTTTCCACTCCTCTTTTCCTTTCCTACTTATTACCTGGGGCAACAGTGACCACACACCCGGTGTAAATTCTAATCCATTGCTCCAACTGGTAGGCCTGGCTATTTTCATATGTGAGAGAACCGATGTCACGGGAGTAAATTATAAATCCAGGGAAAGGACGAATGACAAGAATTAGTCATAACTCTAGGGTCACTGCCTCCAGGAGCACTGAGAGACATAGTTACCATGAGCTCTGCAAAACAATGAAAGCAGAGTTTAGCAACATCTGGGAAGCTGCGTGGTCAACTTGCCCTTGTCATAAGATTCATCGTGGTGTCTCCACTGCTTCAACATATAGAGTTCAGGACGCCTTGTGACTCCATTTAGTGTCACTCAGACAAACTGACACCAGTTTTGTTGTCCTGACAAATGACACTCATCCTTGTGGAGGCATACTCTCTTGGTTCCTGCTATCAATCAAGCAGCAAATGTTGACAAAATCTATTATAAATACAGAACACAGCACTCGATAAGGCGCTCTGGAAAGGAAAGAAAATGCCTCAAAGTCCTTGACTTCCAAAGGCAAAAATGAATGAAATTAACACACTGTATGGCACTACATGTGAAAAATAATAAAACATGTTGGGGGGTTCTGAAGAGGAAACAAAGAGATCAACCCAACAATGGCTCCCCAGAGAAGATCAGATGAGAGCTTAACTGCTTAAATGGGGGGACTTGGACTAGAGCAATGGGTAAAGAAAAACTGCAGAAGTGAGGAATGCACAAAATGCCAAGCCCTAAACTATAAGATCTGATGATTTAAAAGATATTCAGATTCAAGCTCAAGTCTTCATGGAAACAATGAAAGGGGAATCACAGAGAGAGTTCTGTAAGCTTTGCAAAATTTCCCTGCCATGACTCCATCTTTGTGGCTGCTGACTAATTTAATCACAGTACATGGAGAGTAGGATGGCACCTTGGCCTAGTGGTAGCTAAAGAAGTCACAAAAACAGTGGCATGGAAGAAATCCATCCCACCCCTGCCCTCTCTCTGGCCGACAGCAGCTTTCTCCATGAGCATATAAGAACTGGGGAAATAGTCCAGGCAAAACAAAATTGAGAGAGACAGGCACTAAATTCTTTTCAACTTCATTAGGCAAATGAATCAGGATGTCTCAGAAGGTACGAAATATAGTTGGTTGCCAGTTTCGGCAACATTTGGCAAGGTTTGCCTTAACAAAAGTATATCAACCTGACACTAAGCTGTGAACATGAGATGAAGGTTATATCTTCAGGATCCATTCTTCCCGTTGGCTTCCTTGGGATACCTCTGAGGTTGGAAGAAGGTAGAATCCAGCTCCGCAGCCTGCTCACATGCTTCACCCCATCCCCCATTGTGAAATAATAAAACTCTATAGCTGGAAAGAGAGAGCATATACAGTAATCCTTACCCAGAAAGGGCCCTTAGAATTCACTCATTCACTTATTCAACAAATATTTATTAAATGCTTGTTCAGTGTCAGGAATCACTGTGCTAGACACCAAGGATATAGTAATGAAATTATGGGAATGTTTCCTGTTCTGTGTGGATTACTGGAAACAGGACACATAATTGTTAAGTAGAAATAAATTCAGTATATGCTAAGAATTTTAAAAGTAGGTGCAGTGTATTATGATCACCTCTTCCTCACCCATTAGTCAGGGAAGGATTCCCACACTAGGGCCTGTGGGAATGGCTGAATGACATCCCAGTACAGATGACTGAGATCTACATCAGTTCATCAGTCCTATATAATCACAGCCCAGGGGAAGACACTATATGCCACACAGGATCACATACAGGTGGCATTCAGGAACAGAATGAAAAAGCAGAGGCTACAGGAGGCAGGTTTTATAGTAACAAGATGGGGAGGTGTGCCCTAGTTGCCACAGAAGGATGTGATTGGCTTGTTTGGATAATTCCCCAGCCTGGCAGAGAGCTAAAGCCCACCACTCAAGGTGAAGTGAGCCTTGGGCTTGGTCTGTGTGATGAGGAGCACTGAATACACAGAAATACAGAAATACACAGAAATACAGCTGGTGGGACGGGGAGGGAACTGCAGTTGGGCCATGTGAGGCCTTTGCGGTTTTACCAGACATCAAGGTCATGCATGATCTTGAACCTTATGACACAGTGTGTGTGTGCTAGTCACTCAGTGGTGTCCGACTCTTTGTGATCCCATGGACTGCAGCCCACCAGGCTCCTCTGTCCATGGAATTCTCCAGGCAAGAATACTGGAGTGGGTTGCCATTTCCTCCTCCAAGGGATCTTCCTAACTCAGGGATCGAACGCGGATCTCCAGTATCACAGGCAGTTTCTTTACTGTCTGAAGCCCTATCACGTAGCAGGAGCACATAAAAAAAGTCTAAAATCCAACCCTGAGATCACTTACAATTCAGTCAGAAAACTTTAGCCAGTGGAACCCTAGACCCAGAAAAATTCTATTTTCTCTTCCATTTCTCCTCCTTTCTCTATGGCAAATAATGCCAGTATACAAAGTGTACTGAGGTCACCCTTCTGTGTCTCAGGCGCAGCATTAATACCCTGCTCCTTCAAAAAAATAAAGACAAAGGAAAAAACAAAATAGGCTGCATCCTTTCTGGGATTCGACACTGCCTTTCCAAGTTGAGGGCTGTGCAGGGAAGAGGAGGGCAAGAGGCTCTTTGAAGCAGCCTCTGTGATAATTGTATTTAATCAAGTTAATAAAGACAGAAAGTCCCACTATGTGAGTGAACATAAGTTTGCAGGAACAGAACTGATTACAGAGGTACAGAGAACATCTCCCTCTTCTCTCGACAGCAGACAGCTTGTAAAAGCAGCCATCTGCATGCAGAGGAGGAAGGGACTTGTTGAGAAGCAGCAGAAGGCAGGAAGTGGGAAGCCAGATGCAACAGGAAGAAAGGCAGATGTTTACAAGATTAAGCCCAGTGTTGTCACTCAAACAGGAGGATACATTCCTGCTCTAAACACAATCATGAGTGTGAAGGAATGAGACAGAGAGTTTAGAGGGTAAATTTCTTGTAAGAGTGTAGTTTGTTTCCCCACTGCAGGCTACTGGGAGGTCTGTGAAAACAGACTCTTGAGAGACATAGAAAGTAGAATCAGAGTGCATTTTCATGGGATTTGTAAAGAAGGAAATCGTGCAGTTCAAGAGTCTAGCCATATAAAAATTCTGTAGAAGAAAAAGGTCAGCTTCCAAATGGCAAAGTGCCAGCCAGTGTCTTTCTAATTTGCTGCCTTTCCTTCCTCTGCACCATGGTCGACAGCATCCACAAGCTGGTGCAGACTCGCCCCTGGGAGGATGCTCACAGGTGATGAGGTAGGGCAGGAGGGCAGCCTCCAGCCCTCTGCTTCTGGAACTCTGACAGTGTCCACACACAGGCGTACATCCCATGAGAGTCAGTCCTCACTTGCTGACCCTGACCCAATTCTTCTCAATAAACAGAAACAGTTCATTAGTAATCAGAAAGAAGGAAGACATCTGAAAGTCACATCCATCTGACAGTCTCCTTAGAGCTGGAAATGGAAGGTCAGCGGATACACTTGTCTCCTGAATGCTACACTAAGCCAAAAATCATACCTTTGTTCTCGATGATACAGACCAAATGATAATGTGTCAACCATTTTCCTTTTAATCATACCAAAAGGACTAAAAAAAAGCACATGGGTGTTACCGTGACCACCTAAAGTGTCTGCCCAGATCGCTCACAGACTGCTTGATTCTTCCTGTGTCTCCTGTTGCCGGATGTGTGTGTGCCTGCTCAGTTGCTACAATTGTGTGTGACTCTTTGTGACCCCACAAACTGTAGCTCGCCAGCTTCCACTGTCCATAGAATTCTCCAGGCAAGAATACTGGAGTGGGTTGCCATGCCCTCCTCCAGGGGATCTTTCCCAAGCAGGGATCGAACCCACATCTCCTGTATTGCAGGCCGATTCCTTACTCTCTGACCCACTGGGGAAGTCCCCACTCCTTTTGCCAGACAGATGTATTTAAAATGAGAACCTTAAAAAGAGCACTAAACGAGGTGACAGAAAGAAGCACTAAAGAAAAATTAAGTTAAAACTGAATATACGTTTTGGTGCTAATTACTTTAGAAATGTGCTTGAAGGAAAAGCAGTAGAAAAAAATACAACACTCTATTAACAAAAAGCAAATAAAGAGGAAATCTTTATCAGGGCCAGCTGCTATATATCAGGTTCTATGTGCTTGGGGTTGGGACAGAACTGTTTCATGTATGCACGTTAGTGTGTATTTTCCAATTTTTATTAACAAGATTACAGTACATGAGGGCTTTTAATAATGAGATTATAGTACATAAGGGCTGCCCTGGTGGCTCAGATGTTAAAGAATCTGCCTGCAATGTAGGAGACCTGGGTTCTATCCCTGGATCGGGAAGATCCCTGGAGAAGGGAATGGCTACCCAAATGAGTATTCTTGCCTGGAGAATCCCATGGACAGAGAAGCCTGGCGGGCTACAGTTCATGGGGTCACAAAGAATCAGACATGACGTAGCGACTAACACTTTCACTTATATAAAATATTTAAATATACATGCACAGAAAGTTAGAGTACTCCTAAATAATATGCTACCCCAGGAGCTATTTATTATTTATTACACAGCTTGGACTGGAAGCAGACACATCCAGCTTAGTCTCATGCTAACTGTGTGTCTGCGGGCAAAACAGTAACCCTGTGGGCCTCAATTTCCTCACCCATAAAAATAAGGATAACACCAGCTACCCCACAGGTAGTCGATGTCATAACATCTATGAATGAACCTTGACCAGGACCAGTACTTGGAAGTACTCAGAAATACTCATTTCCTTACCTGCTACAAAGTCCTCTGTTCAATGTCTGGATTTCCTCCTCTGTTTTGATTCAAGGCCCTCTGCAGAGATTAGATCGCAGAGGGCTTAACAACTTGCAGAAAATAATCAGACAGCTCTTTCGATATCTGCATTTGCAGCTTTACTGCACCAAGGAAAAGCCTCCTTTATCTGTAAAATCTGTAGTCTATGGCAAGACTGACTGGGGCCCAGCAGGGCTTTGAACAAGTAAGGGCACCTAGTCTTCATTCCCCATTGAAAGGACAGCTCGAGTGTGTGTGTTGCTCTTGGTGGTGCTGCTTTTTCCTCACTTACTGACTAATATAAGGCTACGAGAAGATAGAATCACCCACCTCCAGGGCAAGGGAGGTTTTTCTAGCCCCACACTGTGGAGGCTGTAAGGTACCAGGCAGGGAATTGCTGCGGCATCCAGCCCAATGAGTGATCCAAGCCCCGAGCGCGGCCTCCACCCTGCCCTGCCAGCATCATCACGACCAAGACGAAAAGAAACTGCCAAATAACAGAAGAGATCATTCTCAAAGCAAGTCTCTGTCACCCCTGCACACAATAAAATTATAAAGCATGGGAGGGACGTGTTTAAGAAAATAATAGATACTAAATGCAGTGCTCTCAGACTCACATTATATTTGCTTACATCTAGGAGTTATCAATGACTTAAACATTATCCATGGTTATCAGTGGGTCCCTCTAAGGAAACTTTGGCTTTACAGGGAGGAGGGGAAGAGATGCCACTCCCACGAACAGCAGCGGTTACCACCAATGAGGACCCTCTGCAGAGGTAAAGGGGAACCTCGTCAGGCGTGGCCTGGTTCCTCACAGGCCTAGCAATTTACAGAACATCTGGAGAGGTGCGATGGGATATCAAGTTTCAAGGCAAAAGCCAGAAACCCAATATTTAGCCCTGGCTCTTCCTCCCATCCCATGTGAGAGACGGTTCTTTGTTATCTCCTAAATAACAGCATCATTCTCTTAAAAGTCTCCGAAACTGAGGTCTAAAATTCTGCCAAAATTATATACCACAGTTTTTGTCTATGGACAGATGTTCATTTTTCAGAGAAAATTCCATATCCTTCATCAGAGCCTCAAAGAATACTGCAATCCAGAAATAACATTAAGAGCAACTAAACCAAATAAATCACAAGTTCCCTTCCAGATACCAACTGTTAAAGCAAACTTTTCTGATTATGAAACTCATCGTCTTAGAAAATAAATCTATGGTTACCAAAGGGTAAAATGGGAGGGAGGGATAAATTAGGATTTGGGGGTTAAAATATACACACAACTGTATACAAAATAGATAGTCAACAAGGACCTAGTACACAGCATGGGGAACTCTACTCAATATTCTGTAATAATCCAAGTGGGAAAAGAATTTGACAAAGAATGAGTATGTACGATTGAATCATTTTGCTATACATCTGAAATTAACACATTACTGTAAATTAATTATAGTCCATTATAAAATTTAAAAAAATTAAAGATAAAATAAAATATATATAAAAAATACACATTCATAGTTTAAAAAATTTTACATTTGCCAAAAAGAAAAATTCCCCATAACTAGGCAATTCAGAGGTAACCACTAGCAACATCAACATACACAAGAATATTTTTCACCATGGTTTGGTATATTCAATGTTATACCCTACTCCACTGCACATTTTTAAACATTCAAAATTCTTTCAAAAATTCCTCAAAAATAACACCTTTAGGCCAAATAATATTTCATCCTAAGGTTTTAATTATATTTGTTTAACAATTTCCCCATTGTTGAACATCTATGCTGATTCTAATGTTTTGCCATTATTAACAATCCCACTGTAGACATTCCTGAGTCAAATTTTGCTTATCATATTTTTGGAGGGAATGAGGAGCTACTAAGAGTTTTTGAGCAAAAATATAGCAAAGTCAACATTTGTCCTATGACATTCTAGGAGAGGAGTTGAAGTAGGAGAGAAGAAAGGCTTAGTCAGAAGGCAACAGGTTGTTATCTGAAAAGCTGAAGAGGGAACAGGGAAATTGGACACAAGGTTCAGACGTGGAACACACATCAAAGGGAAATCACCTCTGAGTCAGTGGTCCACAGGGAGAGAGGAGAGTCCAAGCTCAAGCTGAGCTTTCTAGCCATTGTGACTGGAAGGTAAAATACACCATTAACCAAGATAAGGACGCAAGGCTGAGAAGCTGGTTTGGAGATAGGAAAATAAGGAGTCATATCTCCAGAAGGTCATTGCAATTTGTAAGACATCCTTATTAAGTTACTTTTTTAATCATAAGAAAAAAACTTTAAAAAGTGGCATACTTTATGATACCAATGCATAGTAGCATAAACTGGGAAGTATGAGCCTAGAGAACTCACTGATATATCATCTCTTTAATTCTTGAATGTTCAAATTCAAGTAATAGGGTATTAGTAATAAATATCATTTAAGCATAAAAGCTGAACAGTTTGCATCATTCAGATCATGACTAATAACATTCATAATCATGACTAATAACATTTTTAAATTATATTTTTCAACTTTATTATTAAAAAAAACTTTATTTATTATTATTCATTTTGTAGATTCTTTTAATCAATGTTTCTATTAAATGAGCTAAGTGCTGGGGGAGAAAGTCCAGAAATTAATGCCACTAGCATATAAAATGCCACTACATCTCATGGGCTCAGAGCTCTATTTCTAGGAGAAGGTCACCTACAAGTCTAACTCAGTGAAGTTTTTTGGCTTTTTCATGACATGATAAGGAATGACAGGTCAAGATTTTCTCAGTGGGGTTTCTGCTTATCATTATCATTCAGGTCCCCACATATGGTCTGAAATAGTAACTCTGGACTTAGGTTTAAAATGCCATCTACTATTTAAATGCTTACCATATGAAGATTTCTACATCATCCTTTATTACTGGAATATATTCCTACCCAAAACTTTAGCTTGCCAAATAAGAACATAAATGATTTTCTCATAAGATTCTTTGAAAACACTTATTTTTCTGATTGCAGAATACCAAAGAGAATCAAAGATATAGTAGTGACCAATTGGCAGGGAGGCTATTAATGTTATTTCCATTTTAGTATGTGGTCACTTTCATTTATAAGCCACTCTCCCTAGAGTGACAAACCTCTTCCACAGGTATTTATTGAAAGCCTTTCTCATGTGCCAGGCACCGGGACTAGGTGCTTATGGTTTTAAGCTACCGAACACTGAGATCAAGACAAGAGAAATGTAATTGATCAAATTTCTTTCTTATAACTGGGAATTAAAGGGACAAAGAAAGATCTAAACATAAGACCAGAAACTATAAAACTCCTAGAGGAAAACATAGGCAAAATACTCTCTGACATAAATCACAGCAGGATCCTCTATGACCCACGTCGCAGAGTATTGAAAATAAAAGCAAAAATTAAAAAAATGGGACCTAATTAAACTTAAAAGCTTTTGCACAACAAAGGAACCTATAAGCAAGGTGAAAAGACAGCCTTCAGAATGGAGAAAATAATAGCAAATGAAGCAACTGACAAAGAATTAATCTCAAAAATATACAAGCAACTCCTGCAGCTCAATTCCAGAAAAATAAATGACCCAATCAAAAAATGGGCCAAAGAACTAAACAGAAATTTCTCCAAAGAAGATATACAGATGGCTAACAAACACATGAAAAGATGCTCAGCATCACTCATTATCAGAGAAATGCAAATCAAAACCACAATGAGGTACCATTTCACGCCAGTCAGAATGGCTGCTATTCACAAGTCTACAAGCAATAAATGCTGGAGAGGGTGTGGAGGAAAGGGAACCCTCTTACACTGTTGGTGGGAATGCAAACTAGTACAGCCACTATGGAGAAGAGTATGGAGATTCCTTTAAAAATTGGAAACAGAACTGCCATATGACCCAGTAATCCCACTGCTGGGCATACACACTGGGGAAACCAGGATTGAAAGAGACACGTGCACCCCAATGTTCATCACAGCACTGTTTACAACAGCCAAGACATGGAAGCAACCTAAATGTCCATCGGCAGACAAATGGATAAGAAAGCTGTGGTACATATACACCATGGAATATTACTCAGCCATTAAAAAGAATGCATTTGAATCAGTTCTAATGAGGTGGATGAAACTGGAGCCTATCATACAGAGTGAAGTAAGCCAGAAAGATAAAGAACATTACAGTATACTAATGCATATATATGGAATTTAGAAAGATGGTAACGATAGCCCTTTATGCGAGACAGCAAAAGAGACACAGATGTATAGAACAGCCTTTTGGACTCTGTGGGAGAACGCGAGGGTGGGATGATTTGGGAGAATGGCATTGAAACATGTATATTATCATATGTGAAACTAATTGCCAGTCCAGGTTCGATGCACGAGACAGGGTGCTCGGGGCTGGTGCACTGGGGATGACCCAGAGGGATGGGATGGGGGTTCAGGATGGGGAACACATGTACACCCGTGGAGGATTCATGTCAATGTATGGCAAAACCACTACAATACTGTAAAGTAATTAGCCTCCAATTAAAACAAATTTATATTAAAAAAATAAAAATAAAAAAATAAAGGGACGAAGAAATTAACCAGTTTCTCCTAACTTCTAGTCCTCTAATTTCACCTTCTAATTCTTTCTTTCACATTCCCATACTGAGTGAAAGGAAAATTGACAAGTTACATGACAGCCAGAGTTGCCTAATCCCCACCAAAAAAAAAAAAAATTAAAAGCCCTACATAATAATTATACAGGCCAGAAAATACCAGGAGAATGTTCTATGTTATGATAGCCTCAAGTCTTGCCTGTGCTAAGCTGGTGCTCGGTAAGACATTGAGGAAATATGATCCAAACAGCTCGACATGTCACTGCAAATGAAGCATGGCACTGGAGTGGCCTCAAAGAGTGACAAGCTGCACGAGGTCACACTTTTACGTATAAAGTAAAACAACATAAGCTAATTTAGGAGACTGGCACAAAGCATGGCAAAGCTCCCAGAGACCATGATCTACGTCCTAACTGCAGGGGAAAATGAAGTAAGCTGAATCCTGAAAATTAAGATTGAGATAAGCAAAGGAGATGTAGAATGAAGAGATGGATTTGAGTTCAATTCCCGGGTGAAAGCACTTAAGGAAAAGCACAGGGGCAGGAATGAGTACATCTACTTCCCAAGTTAACATTAATTTGCACTACAATGTAGTCTAGAAAGCGACCATCAACCCTCCACACACATCAGCTCAAAGCTGTGCTGCAGATTGCTAAAGCAGTTGACACACAGAAACAGAGGTCAGGAGATGTGAAACCCAGATGGCCTCTTGAATGCAGAATTCTGAAGAACCCTGGAGATGCAGAGTTAAGAGTGTCTGTTGCTAATCTATATGCATCTTCATTCACTGTTTATCTCCTAAACTTTGGTTCATGTTACAAAATTTCCCTTGGTAAATATGTATGTAGGAAATGCACTGCATTCTTTTAAACCTATTATCTCCTTCAAACTTTAGAAGTATAGATTCCTGGAAAAAGGGAACCCAGAGACATTCAGGTCTTTTAGAATGCCTTAGGGTCACTCTTCACCAAAGAAGAGCTCCATAACCTGAAGAAACTGTATTCTTTTCTGACCTACTGCTGATGAGATGTATATTGGGCAATTCACTACAAGCAACCTGGGAACTGAAGTAGGAAAAAAGAATGAGAACTCAGAACATGGAATTGTGTCAGTTAACCAAAATCCCCCATCTGATTCTAGAAGGAAATGGAACCTAGAAAAAAAACTGCTACAAGTAAATAAAAAAATCAACTGTAAGGTCTTTAAAAAGAAAATAATGATTTCTTGAAAGAAGAAAATGTGTCATTCAGCCTAACTAGAATACTCCTTCTCTACTTATTTTAGGTACATTTCCCCCGTATACTCTGCAATAAGAAGCTGAGAACTAATGAACACAAACTGTCACCTCTAATGTGATTTGTGTCTTCCTAACAGTTCCACCTACCTTTCTTTCACTGATTTTCCATGGCAAGCTCCTTTCTTCATACTACTGGGAATATTATTTATTAACATTTATTGGGCTAGACTCTAAAATAGACACTGGGCTTAATGCTAAAATAACAGTGATGAATGAGATAAGCCCTACTTTTTAAGGAAGTATTGAGGAAGATAAACCAGTAAAGAGGGGATTGGAAATCAGCCGTGATAACTATAACACCAAGGATAATAAAAGGGTTGAATCTCAGCCTTAAGAGAGGTGGGATCAAGGAAAGCAACTGTTGAGAGGTGGTAACTTAGCAAAACGGAGAATGAAAAGATACTCTAAGTAGACGCATCACCTACTCAAAGGCTTGAAACCTACAGAGAAGATGGTGCATATGGAAAAATGCATCAAGTTCAAAACTGGAGAGAATTCCTAAAGAAGTATGCAAAGCACTGAGTCATTAATGATTTTTAAGTCATATTAAATAGCTTAGACTTAATTCCAAGAAGAATGAACTGTCACTGAAGCATTTTGGAGATGAGAAGTGACAAGGGCAATAACACTCTGGATGCTATATGGAAAATAGATATGAGAAGACCAGGCTGAAGGCAAAGAAATAAGGCAGGACACTGCAATTTAAAAGATGAAGAAGACGTGAACCAGAGTAGTGACGGTGATAATGGGTGAAAGCACATGGATTCAAGAACGATAGAATCCACAGACTCTGACAAATGGAACTCTGTTCTGTTTGGAGTGGAACATAGCGGGAAGGGTTCAAGACGACTCCCCAGTTTGTGATAGGGGATGCAGGGAGAGATGGAGATGTAATTGAGAAGATGAGTTCTATATTGGGTATGCTGAGTTTGAGGCAACTGTGAAATATCCAAGGAAATATGTCCACCATATCTGATTTGGCATGTAAGGTTGAAGTTATCATCGCGTGGGTATTTTTGATAAAATCAGAATACGAGGTAAGTATATTCATTAGAATGTGAGAGTTGAGAAGAGATGCTCCAAAGACATTATTCTCAAGGCACTGCCTCATAAGATGGCTTTAAGATCCATGTTACCTTAAGTTTAGTCAGTTCAGTCATGTACAACTTTTTGTGACCCCATGGACTGTACCACACCAGTCTTCCCTGTCCATCATCAACACCTTGCTTGCTCAAACTCATGTCCTTTGAGTCAGTGATGCCATCCAAATAGCTCATCCTCTGTTGTCCCTTTCTCCTCCTGCCTTCAATCTTTTCCAGCATCAGGGTCTTTTCCAATGAGTCAGTTCTTCATATCAGGTAGCCAAAGGATTGGAGCTTCAATTTCAGCATCAGTCCTTCCAATGAAAATTCCAATGAATGTTACCTTAAAGGGAAAAGATTTAACCCTCTCACAATATATTGGAATCACTGGTTTATCTCATTAGCTAATTTTTAACTGGTAATGAAGAGGAGATCTTTTTTGTATGGTGATCACTCATCTAGAGGCAGACATCCTGGAATGTGAAGTCAAGAGGGCCTTAGGAAGCATCACTAAGAACAAAGCTAGCCAGGATGATGGAATTCTAGGTGAGTTATTTCAAATACTAAAAGATGATGCTGTGAAAGTGTTGCACTCAATATGCCAGCAAATTTGGAAAACTCAGCAGTGGACATAGGACTGGAAAAGGTCAGTTTTCATTCCAATCCCAAAGACAGGCAATGCCAAAGAATGTTCAAACTACTGCACAATTGCACTCATCTCACAGGCTAGCAAAGTGATACTCAAAATTCTCCAAGCTAGGCTTCAGCAATACGTGAACTGTGAACCTCCAGATGTTCAAGCTGGATTTAGAAAAGGCAGAGGAACCAGAGATCAGATTGCCAACATCTGCTGGATTATTGAAAATGCAAGAGTGTTCCAGAAAAACATCTATTTCTGCTTTATTGACTATGCCAAAGCCTTTGACTGTGTGGATCACAATAAGCTGTGGAAAATTCTGAAAGAGATGGGAAGACCAGACCACCTGACCTACCTCCTGAGAAATCTGTATGCAGGTCAAGAAACAACAGTTAGAACTGAACATGTAACAACAGACTGGTTCCAAATCAGGAAAGGAGGATGTCAGGGCTGTATACTGTCATCCTGCTTATTTTACTTATATGCAGAATACATCATGAGAAATGCTAGACTAGATGAAGCACAAGCTGTAATGAAGATTTCTGGGAGAAATACCAATAAACTCAGATATGCAGATGACACCACCCTTATGGAAGAAAATGAAGAACTAAAGAGCCTCTTGATGCAAGTGAAAGAGGAGAGTGAAAAAGTTGGCTTAAAGCTCAACATTCAGAAAACAAAGATCATGGCATCCAGTCCCATCATGTCAAGGTAAATAGATGGGGAAACAATAGAAAGTGAGAGATTTTATTTTCTTGGGCTCCAAAATCACTGCAGATGGTGACTGCAGCCATGAAATTAAAAGACACTTGTTCCTTGGAAGAAATGTTATGACCAACCTAGACAGCATGTTAAAAAGCAGAGACATTACTTTGCCAACAAAGGTCTGTCCAGTCAAAGCAATGGTTTTTCCAGTAGTCATGTATGGATGTGAGAGTTGGACTATAAAGAAAGCTGAGCATCAAAGAATTGATGCCTTTGAGCTGTAGTGTTGGAAAAGACTCTAGAGAGTCCTTTGGACAGCAAGGAGATCCAACCAATCAATCCTAAAGGAAATCAGACCTAAATATTCATTGGAAGAACTGATGCTGAAGCTGAAACTCCAATACTTCGGCCACCTGATGCGAAGAACTGACTCATTTGAAAAGAGCCTGATACTGAGAAAGATTGAAGGTGGGAGCAGGAGGGTACAACAGAGGATGAGCTGGTTAGATGGCATCACCAACTCAATGGACATGAGTTTGAGTAAACTCCAGGAGTTGGTGATGCACAGGGAAGCTGGTATGCTGCAGTCCATGGGGTCGCGAAGAGTCAGACACGACTGAACAATTGAACTGAAATGGATGAAGAGGAGAACCTAAAAGATGGTGTGTCAGGCAAATGTTGATGGTGGGGGTGTGGTGGTATAAGATGGAAATAGAAATCAGGGTGTTCAACACTGGGTTTAGAAAATAAGAGATAAAAGCATCACAAACTGGCTTCTTGGGCAATTAAGTAGAAACTTAAAGTCAGTGACCAATACTTTAAAGAGAATAAAAGTTATGCACTCTTCAATGACTCCACAAACCCAGGGACAAACAAACTAGGGAAGATTATTCAAGTTTCATGGGTTATTGGAAGTTTCAGGTAGAGCTATCTAGACTAGCTGTTTTCAACTTCAGCTGCAGTCCCCGTTGGGAAATGTTTAGAAATGCAAATGTCCAGATGTCCTATAGACCTCTGCTATTCAAACTGCAGTAAACTACTAATATCATACAGTTCCCATGGGAGTTTGTTCTTAATAATCTCAACCCCCATATCAGATCATGAGTCAAAATCTGTATTTATGTAAGAGTTCCCCAGAGATGTTTGTGAACTTTAAGAAACACTGCCTCTGAATCACTGGAAGTGCTTGTTAAAAAAACACAGACTGCTAAATCAAGTGTTGGGTCTGTGAACCTACATTTCTAACAAGTTCCCAAGTGTTGCTGATGCTGCTGCGGGTCCGAAACCATACTTTGAGAACTTTTGTTATAGCCCAATTAAATCAGAATCTCCCTAGGTGGAATCCTGGCATCAGTATATTTTAAAGCTCTCTAAATGATTCTAATTTTGCAATCAATGTTGAGAACCACTGTAAAGATATTTTTCTCCTCCTGATTACACAAACATCTTAGGAAATGAACATGAGAACAACTTAGTTATCCTCTAAACACTAGCTCAATCTCATTACTAAAATATTCTTTAATATAAGATGAATTTTGATTAATCAAAGGAGAAAGAAAAATGCTGATTCATCCTTACTGACTCAGTTCCACAGATGTTTGCTTATTGCTGAAAAAAATATCGTAAGTAATCATCTGAATCATCACAGTAACAATCATTTTTAAATTCATTTTAATTTTCTAATGATTCTCATTTAATTGGGAAATGGCATTTTGAAAACCAGAAATATGTTTCTTTTCAATATATTCTCTAATAGAAAAAATTCTGAATAAAACATTGTTTTTTAGTCAGCCTACAAAATGAATTCTTTCTGTTCAGCTGTTTGCTCTAAGTTTACTTTTATTTTCTTTCTCTAAGTTCTTGAAGTGGGAGTTAAGAGTACTGATTTAAGACATTTTCTCTTTTCTAATGTAGACATTTAGTGCTATAAATTTCCCTCTCAGAACTGCTTTAGCTGTGTCCCACAAATACATTGCATTTTTACTTTTATTCAGTTCAGCGTATATATTTTTTTTAATTTTCCTTGTGATTTCCTCTTTGACCCATGCATCAAAAGTGTATTATTTTGTTTCCAACTGTTTAGAGATTCCCGTTTTCCTTCTGTTAGTCATTTCTAGTTTAATTCTGTTTTGGTCAGAGAACTACATCTGTATAATTTTTATTATTTTTAAACTGGTTGAAGCTTTTATTATATATTCAGATATGATCTATATTGATATAAGTTCTGTAGACACCTGAAAAATTTATATTTTACTGTTTCAGGGTGGAATGTTCTCTAAATATTAAGATCTTGTTGGTTGATGGGGTTGTTGAATTCTATATCTTTGATGATTTTCTAACTAGTTGTTCTATTGATTAGTGAGAGAAAGGTATTGGAGCCTTTAACTATAATTGTGGATTTATTTATTTCTTGCTTCAGTTCTACCATGTTTTGCTTCCATATTTTCAGCTCTATCATTTGCTTCATACATATTTAAATGAATATCTTCTTGGTGAAATGACCCTTTTACTACACATAATGACCCTCTCTGTCTCTAGTAATCTTCTCTGCTCTGAAGCCCAATATATCTGATATTAATATAACCACCCAAGTTTTCATTGATTAATGTTTACCATATATATAAATATATATATATTTCTTTCATTAATGTTTACCATATATAAGTATATATATGGTAATACCATATATATACCATATATATTTATATATATAAATATATATATTATATATACATATATAAATACCATATTATAAATATATGGTAAACATTATATCCTGTTAATTTCAACCTGCTTATGTCACTATGTGGGTCAAGAAGCAACAGTAGAACCCTGTATGGAGCAACTGATTGGTTCAAGATTGAAAAAGGAGTAAGACAGGGCTGTCTGCTGTCACCCTGTTTGTTTAATCTATATGCTGAGTACATCATAAGAAATGCCAGGAAGGATGAGTTACAAACTGGAATCAAGATAGGCGGCAGAAATAGCAACAACCTCAAATATACAAATAATACCACTCTAATGGCAGAAAGCAAAGAGAAACTAAAGAGCCTCTTGATGAGGATGAAGGAGGAGAGTGAAAGAGTTTGCTTAAAATTAAATATTTAAAAAAACTAAGATCATGGCATCCAGCCCCATTACTTCATACCAAATAGAGGGGGAAAAGATGGAAGTAGTGACAGATTTCCTCTTCTTGGGCTCTAAAATCACTGTGCATGGTGCTGCAGCCATGAAATCAGAAGACATTTGCTTCTTGGCAGAAAAGCTATGATAAACCTAGACAATGTGTTGAAAAGTAGAGACATTACTCTGCCGACAAAGGTCCATATAATCAAGGCTATGGTCTTCCCAGTGGTCAAGTATGGTTGTGAGAACTGTACCATAAAGAAGGCAAAGCACCAAAGAATTGATGCCTTTTAACTGTGGTGCTGGAGAAGACTCCTGAGTGTCCCTTGGACAGCAAGGAGATCAAACCAGTCAATCTTAAGGGAAATCAACCCTGAATACGCGACAGAAGGACTGATGTTGAAGCTGAAATGCCAGTATTTTGATCATCTGATGTGAACAGCTGACTGATTGGAAAAGTCCCTGATGCTGGGAAAGATTGACGGCAGAAAGAGAAAGTGTCAGAGGATGAAATGGTTGGATGGCATCACCAATGCAATGGACATGAACTTGGGCAAACTTCAGGAGATGGTGAGGGACAGGGAGGCCTGGTGTGCTGCAGTTCATGGGGTTGCAAAGAGTCAGAAGTGACTGGGCAACTGAACAACAACAACATATCACCATATTTGAAGTGAGTTTCTTATAGAGAGCATATAACTAGGTCATATTCCATAATGCCGATCTCTGTCTTTTAATTAATGCATTTGGAACATTTACATCTAATATAACAAAAAATACACTAGGGCTAAGATTGTCATTTTATTTTTTGTTTTCTGTTTGGTTTGTTTATGTTTAGTTTTCTCTGTTTTCTTAATCGTGTCTTTTTGTGGGTTACTTAAACATATTTTAGAATTTCATTTTAATTTATCTATAGTGCTTTTGAATGTATATTTTTATATAATTTTTTAAGTGGTTACCTTAGGTATTCCACTATATATACATAACTTATCACAGCCTAATTGCGGTGTCATTTTACCAGTTCAAGTGAGTTATAGGAATCTCATCTCCCTTAACATCTTTTAACCCTCCTGCATTTATAATTGCCTTAAATATTTCTTCTACATATGTCTAGAACTCCATCAGAAGGAATTATAAATTTCGTCAAATAATCATACATGATTTAGAAAACTCAGGTGGAGAAGGGAAGCCTATTTTATTTACATATATTTTTGTTTATCATGTTCATTTTTCCTTCCTAATATACCAAGTTTCCATTATTTCCTTTATGCCTAGAGAACTTTCTTTAGCCATTCTTTTAGGGTAGATCTGCTGGTAACAAATTCCTTGGTTTTAAGAATATCACACCAGCCCAGTGGGAAGAGGGAGGAGGACCTTATTATTGCCAGATGAGTTTGGAAGGCCACACTTGCTGTGTGGTCTCCACCGACACGGTAGAGAGGGCAAGCGGACCAAAGCGAAGCTCAAAGTTCTTATCACCTATTTGGTCCTTTCCGATATTATCCCAGTGGGGTTTTTCAGTATCTCACCAAAGCCTCAGCAAGGCAAAAATCTGGACTTCGTTGGCATGACTGTGGGTAGGTCCATAGATTTTCTCTGTTGTCTGCCTAGAGTTAAAGCAGCTATTTTCTAAACATTTTATGTCATGCTAGGGTAACCCTTTCCTGGTATGTTGGCAAAAGACAGCAGATTTCTGTCGAGGATTTTTTCTTTTAATTTGTACCCACTGTCATCTCTGGGTTGCCTGCTTCTTCAGTTCTGAGTCTAAGATACATGAAGCAAAAAGAAAACCCCAGGGAAAATACCGACTTATTACTATGTTGTTCATTGGGTCCCAAGGTCCCTAATCGGCCTACCTTCTATCTTCTTATCTCTACCACTCAGAATATTCTTATTATATATACATATATACGATTTTTATTTGTACCTCACAGGAGGAATAGGGGAAAGTATGTGTACTCCAACTTCCTGGAAGCAGAACACTCCATTCTTTAACATGATGACTGAACTAAGGAATGTGAAGAAAGTGTATCTCTTGGAGAACAGGAGTGACCTGAAATATTACCAAGTAACTAACAATGGCTAAACTATAATAAAAGGATAAGGAAATTTTTGAAAAGCAAATCAGGAATGAGTGCAAAATAAAGTTCTAGATGTAATCTGAGGGAGGGAGAGCAACACCTCCTGGCCTCAGGCTCACTTGATCAAATGTCAGAAACTGCTGGAACCTTAGCACCCAGTTCCTGAGAACTGAATGTATCATGGGTCTGGGGAAGCTATGTAACTCCTCACTAAACAGCATTTCTGTGAGACCTGAATGACTTAATAAATTCAAATAACTTTTTAATAAAATAAGTGTCTGGCTCATCTTAGGGCTCTATAAATATTAATTATTAATGTTGTTAACTAAAAAATATGTATATTAACTTAAAGAGACCTTCCTGAGATAACAGAAGTCTATCTGGATAATTTTTAAGCCACAGTTCTCCAAGGCTTGGAGGTCAGTGTTGAAGAGGAAACTGTGATCATCACTACTAAACTTCATGTGGAAAACACACACTGCCAGTCAGGAGGATTTTTTACCTATCTCAAAGCACCTGCTTAAGTTCACAGGCAGCACTGTTAGTGTAGTTTAGAAGAAATATTTTTAAAAAGACACACAAACCAAGGAGAGTAGAACTAATTCTACCCCCACTTACCCTACACTGATCACTTAGACTTCCACATATCTGCAAGATACGAATTTTCCTCAAATGAAATAAAAGTACCTCAAAATCACCAAGTCCAACATCAAACTTCTTGTCCTTCTTGTTGAAACCTGCTCTTCCTCCAGATTTCCCTATTTCAATAATTCCGTGAGGAAACATTAGCCTCCAAGGAAACCAAGACATAAACTGTAGTCATCCTTAATTCACTCTTCTTAAAAAGTCACTAAATTGATTGATTCTGTATCACAAAACACTTTGACTCTGTCACTCTTGTTTCTCCCCACTGTCATTTCTGTAGTAAATCTACCACCTCCCCACCCTCAATCCCCCCTGACTCAGCCCCAACTTCCCTTCACTTCCCTTCCTGGCTCAGGAATGCAGCCAGATCTCAATTCGTTTGCTATTCTGCTAACAAGCCAACATCTCCCACAGCCCAACGCCTTTGCATATCAGTTTCCCTCTGCCTAAAATCCCTTCTCTCTCTTGCATTTATATCCTATCTGCAAACTCCTATTCATTCCTGAAAACCACACAGAATAATGCTTTTCTCTTCATTTTTCCTAATAACTTGAGATGGAGACATAGTTCTTTTTCTACTGTATCTATCTTCTCCCACTAGGCTCTAAGTTCCTCAAGTAAGGATCATGCATTTTTCATCTTTACAGTCTTAGAGCTGTTGAAAAAGACAGGCAATGGACTCTGAGAGTCTTGAATTCAAACTCTAGTTTTGTCACTTCCAAAGTGTGTGACCTTGGATAGTTTACTTTACATCCTGTCAACTAATTGGATTGAGAATACAGTTTGCAGAAATGTTGATTCTATGAACCTTCAAAATAGATGGAGATACAGAGCCACAAAATGCCTCAAGAGTGGTCTATGATTAATTTCAAGTGCCATTCAAATATTCTGTATGTAATAAGACCAGAAAAGTTTGGGAAGCAAACGATTACTTAAATGGCCAGTTGGTTCATATATAAATTACTGATGGCAATGCCTGATTCAGGGCTTCCCAGGTGGTGCAGTGGTAAAGAGTCCGCCTGCCACTGAGGGCATGCGCGCGCGCACACACACACACACACACACACACACACACACACACACACACACATCTGATTCAGAGTCTAACTAACACAAAGTCTAGGACATGGTTGGTACTCAACAAATGTTTGTTTTATTTTTTTCTTTTTGTTTTTTTCTCTTTAAAGTCCTTTCTCCACTTTTCTGTTTTCTTTCTGCTCTAAATTTTTTTAAAACATTTTTCAATCACTTCAACCCTTCTTTTATTTCCTCTGTTTTCTATTTCTTTTACTTTTCTTAACTCCAGCCCAGTCTTCTCTTATACCCTGGTTCTATCCTCATTTGAACTCAAGAACACACATTTCACAAGGCTTTCCTCCTCTCACTATGCATGCCTAACAACACTGTACCATCACCCCCAAAATACCAACTCTGAATGTTGAGAAAGCTTTAGCAAGAATTATTCCACATAATAAAAATACATAAGTGCCAGAAAGAATTAATTTTCAAACAGAACAGAATTCATTTAGGACAGTTTTAACATAACCAGAACACAGAAAAGATAAGCCAAAGAAAGGAGAAAATAATAGAAAGAGACTGCCTCAGTATTATAACAGAAATAATATTTGTTTCAAACAATATTCTTCAGCACATGAAACAAATAAGTCATCATTCTTGGAGTGAAGAATCTAAATTAATTAAAATTCATCTGACATAGCAATGAATCTCCCAAAAGGAAAGGAGAGGAAGAGATTTAAAAATATATATTTCCCAAAATGAATGCTAAAAAACATTAGTTATCCAAGATGATTCAGGGGAAAAAAAAAGAATTACACGGTAAAAAAAAAAAAAAAAAAAAAGGTCAGATTTGTTGCACTTGATCTGCACTTTGCCAATAGAGATTGGAAATTGTATTAGCATGTTATAAGGTTGAAATCCTGTGGTAACTGGTTTAATCTGGTCCAATATGGAGCTTCCAAGTTTTCAATAGCAGTGGAATTATTCCTTTGCTTTAAAGTAGCAACTCATACAAGTAGCAACATTAGAAATCTTATTGATGGGTTTGTTTCCATTAGAACCAGGAAAGTAAAAATTATAGGTTGTTTTTAGTATAAATAAAAATTTAAGCTTAAAATATTTTGAGTTTAAATATACCTACTTCTCATTTTTTGTTTCAATGGTTTTCACCTGATTTAAAGTTCTGGGAGAAAAATCAACTGTTAAATTTTTTCCTTTTGCTTTAGCCCCCAGTATCTCTAGGGAGGATCTCAGCAGTTGCCTCTGCATGGGAGCTAGGGCTGATTGGGAAGGAACATAAGAGAACATCCTGGAGTGATGGAAATGTTCAGTATCTAGATAAGGGCTTGAGTTACAAAAATGTATACATTTGTCAAATCTCAGCAAATGTTCACTTACAAGCATGGCATTTCACTGTAAGATTTTTTATAAAAAGAAAAAGACTGAATAATGAGTTCTAGTTAATGATGTACATGCTCAAGTATGTAGGGGAAAGCATGCTTAAGTCTATAATTTCCTCTGAATGCATGAAAAACAAAATGGATTAGTGGATGGACAGTTACCCACATGTGATAAAATCTACTAAAATGTGACTGATATGATTGGTGGTAGGTACACAGATGTGTGGTGTAAAATTCCGTCAATTTTGCTACATGCTTGTTCTCATAACAAGGTGCTAGGGAAAAGGGAAAATGAATACAATAAAATAAAAAGCAGTATCTCAAAGATATAATGTAAAGCTCTGGTCTAGAAACCACATGCAGATAATCATGATTTATTCACTACTCAATCACTATAGAATACCTGATATGTGACAGGCACTGGAATATTATTATATGAATGAATAGAGCAAAAATCCCTGACCTGATAGAGCTCATATGCCAGTTGACTAGGGTAAGATAATATACTCAATAAATCACTAAATTGCATATTAGGCTAGAGGGTAGCAAGTACTATGAAGAATAAATAGTGCATTTGAAATCAGGACTACAATTTTAAATGAGAGAGTTGGGAAAGATCTCAAAGAGAAAAAAACATTTGTGCAAAGACTTGAGGGAGATGACATAATGAGTCAAGTGGAACATCTTGAGAGGAAATCTACCCCAGGTAGACTTACAGCCAGAGAAAATGCCCTTGAATGAAAACATGCCGGGCATGTTCTAAGATTCACAGCAAGGCAGATGTGGCTCAACAGATTCCAGGGGCTAAACTAGAAGGATATGAGGTCAGAGAAGTAATGAAAGGGCAGATCATGTAGAATGTTATGGGCTAAATTGTATCCACAAAAAAGAACTTCATGACCCAGATAATCACAATGGTGTGATCACTCACTTAGAGCAAGACATCCTGGAATGTAAAGTCAAGTAGGCATTAGTAAGCATCACTATGAACAAAGCAGGTTGGGGTGATGGAATTCCAGTTGAGCTATTTCAAATCCTAAAAGATGATGCTGTTAAAGTGCTGCACTCAATATGCTAGCAAATTTGGAAAACTCAGCAGTGACCACAGGACTGGAAAAGGTCAGTTTTCATTCCAATCCCAAAGAAAGGCAATGCCAAAGAATGTTCAAACTACCATAAAATTGCACTTATCTCACATGCTAGGAAAGTGATACTCAAAGTTCTCCAAGCCAGGCTTCAGCAATACATGAACTATGAAATTCCAGATGTTCAAGCTGGATTTAGAAAAGGCAGAGGAACCAGAGATCAAATTGTAAATATCTGTTGGATCAATGAAAGAGCAAGAAAATTCCAGAGAAACATCTACTTCTGCTTCATTGACTATGCCAAAGCCTTTGACTGTGTGGATTACAACAAACTCTGGAAAATTCTAAGAGAGATGGGAATACCAGACCACCTTACCTTCAGTTCAGTTCAGTTCAGTTGCTCAGTCAAGTTTGACTCTTTCTACCCCATACACTGCAGCACGCCAGGCCTCGCTGTCCATCACCAACTTCCAGAGTTAACCTAAACTCATGTACATTGAGTCAGTGATACCATCCAACCATCTCATCCTCTGTCGTCCCCTTCTCCTCCTGCCTTCAATCTTTCCCAGCATCAGGGTCTTTTCCAACGAGTCAGCTCTTTGCATCAGGTGGCCAAAGTATAGGAGTTTCAGCTTCAACATCAGTCATTCCAGTGAATACCCAGGACTGCTCTCCTTTAGGATAGACTGGTTAGATCTCCTTGCAGTCCAAGGGACTCTCAAGAGTCTTCTCCAACACCACAGTTCAAAAGCATCAATTCTTCGGTTCGCAGCTTTACAGTCCAACTCTTACATTCATACATGACTACTGGAAAAACCATAGCCTTGACTAGATGGATCTTTGCTGGCAAAGTAATGTCTCTGCTTTTTAATATGCTATCTAGGTTGGTCATAACATTTCTTCCAAGGAGTAAACGTCTTTTAATTTCATGGCTGCAATCACCATCTGCAGTGATTTTGGAGCCCAAGAAAATAAAGTCTGACACTGCTCCCACTGTTTCCCCATCTATTTGCCATAAAGTGATGGGACCAGATGCCATGATCTTAGTTTTCTGAATGCTGAGTTTTAAGCCAACATTTTCACTCTCCTCTTTCACTTTCATCAAGAGGCTCTTTAGTTCTTCATTTTCTGCCATAAGAGTGGCGTCATCTGCATATCTGAGGTTATTGATATTTCTCCCAGCAATCTTGATTCTAGCTTGTGCTTCATCCAGCCCAGCATTTTTCATGGTGTACACTGCATATAAGTTAAATAAGCAAGGTGACAATACATAGCCTTGACGTACTCCTTTTCCTGTTTGGAACCAGTCTGTTGTTCCATGTCCAGTTCTAATTGTTACTTCCTGACCTGCATACAGATTTCTCAAGAGGCAGGTCAGGTGGTCTGGTCTTCCCATCTCTTTCAGAATTTTCCACAGTTTATTTTGATCCATACAGTCAAAGGCTTTGGCATAGTCAATAAAGCATAAGTAGATGTTTTTCTGGAATGCTCTTGCATTTTCAATAATCCAGCAGATGTTGGCAATCTGATCTTTGGTTCCTCTGCCTTTTCTAAATCTAACTTGAACATCTGGAAGTTCACGGTTCACTGAAGCCTGGCTTGGAGAATTTTAAGTATCATTTTGCTAGCCTGTGAGATGAGTGCAATTGTGGCATTGTCTCTCTTTGGGATTGGAATGAAAACTGACCTTTTCCAGTCCTGTAGCCACTGCTGAGTTTTCCAAATTTGCTGGCATATTGAGTGTAGCACTTTCACAGCATCATCTTTCAGGATTTGAAATAGCTCAACTGGAATTCCATCACCTCCACTACCTTTGTTTGTAGTGATGCTTCCTAAGGCCCACTTGATTTCACATTCCAGGATGTCTTGCTTTAAGTGAGTGATCACACCATCGTGATTATCTGGGTCATGAAGATCTTTTTTATACAGTTCTTCTGTGGATTCTTGACACCTCTTCTGCATATCTTCTGTTTCTGTTAGGTCCATACCATTTCTGTCCTTTATTGAGCCCATCTTTGCATGAAATGTTCCCTTGGTGTCTCTAATTTTCTTGAAGAGATCTCTAGTCTTTCCCATTCTATTGTTTTCCTCTTTTTCTTTGCACTGATCACTGAGGAAGGCTTTCTTATCTCTCCTGGCTATTCTTTGGAACTCTGCATTCAAAGGGGAATATCTTTCCTTTTCTCCTTTGCTTTTCGCTTCCCTTCTTTTCACAGCTATTTGTAACGCCTCCTCAGACAACCATTTTGTCTTTTTGCATTTCCTTTCCATGGGGATGGTCTTGCTTCCTGTCTCCTGTACAATGTCACAAACCTCCATCCATAGTTCATCAGGCCCTTGATCAGATCTAGTCCCTTAAATCTATTTCTCACTCTCACTGTATAATCATAAGGGATTTGATTTAGGTCATACCTGAATGGTCTAGTGGTTTTCCTACTTTCTTCCATTTAAGTCTGAATTTGGCAATAAGGAGTTCATGATCTGAGCCACAGTCAGCTCCCCATCTTGTTTTTGCTGACTGTATAGAACTTCTCCATCTTTGGATGCAAAAAATACAATCAATCTGATTTTGGTGTTCGCTGTTTGGTGATGTCTATGTGTAAAGTCTTCTCTTGTGTTGTTGGAAGAGGGTGTTTGCTATGATCAGTGCATTCTCTTGGCAAAATTCTACTATCCTTTGCCCTGCTTCATTCTGTACTCCAAGGCCAAATTTGCCTGTTATTCCAGGTGTTTCTTGACTTCCTACTTTTGCACTCCAATCCCGCATAATGAAAAGGATATCTTTATTGGGTGTTAGTTCTAAAAGGTCTTGTTGGTCTTCATAGAACTCTTCAACTTCAGCTACTTCAGATTACTGGTTGGGGCATAGACTTGGATGACCATGATATTGAAAGGTTTGCCTTGGAAATGAACAGAGATCATTCTGTTGTTTTTGAGATTACATCTAAGTACTGCATTTTGGACTCTTTTGTTGACTATGATGGCTACTCCATTTCTTCTAAGGGATTCTTGCCCACAGTAGTAGATATAATGGTCATCTGAGTTAAATTCACTAATTCCAGTCCATTTTAGTTCTCTGATTCCTAGAATGTCAACATTCACTCTTGCCATCTCCTGTTTGACCAATCCCAATTTGCCTTGATTCATGGACCTAATATTCCAGGTCCCTATGCAATATTGTTCTTTACAGCATCAGACCTTGTTTCTATCACCAATCCCATCCACAGCTATATATTGTTTTTGCTTTGGCGCCATCCCTTCATTCTTTCTGGAGTTAATTCTCCACTGATCTCCAGTAGCATATTGGGCACCTACCAACCTGGGGAGTTCATTTTTCAGTGTCCTATCTTTTGCCTTTTCATACTGTTCATGGGGTTCTCAAGGTAAGAATAATGTAGTGGTTTGTCATTCCCTTCTCCAGTGAACCACATTTTGTCAGAACTTATGCCTTACCTGCCTCCTGAGAAATCTGTATGCAGGTCAAGTAGCAACAATCAGAACTGGGCATGGAATATCAGACTGGTTCCTAATCAGGAAAGGAGGATGTTAAGACTGTATATTGTCACTGTGCTTATTTAACTTATATGCAGAGTACATCATACAAAATGCCAGCATGGATGAAGCACAAGGTGGAATCAAGACTGCTGGGAGAAATATCATTAACTTCAAATATGCAGATGACACCACTCTTATGGCAGAAAGCAAAGAAGAACTAAACAGCCTCTTTATAAAAGTGAAAGAGGAGAGTGAAAAAGCTGACTTAAAACTCAACACTCAAAAAACTAAGATCATGGCATCTGGTCCCAGCACTTCATGGCAAATAGATGGAGGAAACAATGGAAACAGTGCCAGACTTTATTTCTTTGGGCTCCAAAATCACTGCAGTTGGTGACTGCAGCCATGAAATTAAAAGACGCTTGCTCCTTGGAAGAAAAGCTATGAAAAACCTAGACAGCACATTAAAAAGCAGAGACATTGCTGACAAAGGTTTGTCTAGTCAAAGCTATGGTTTTTGCAGTAGTCATGTATGGAAGTGAGAGTTGGACTATAAAGAAAGCTGAGCACCAAAGTATTGATGCTTTTGAACTGTGATATTGGAGAAGACTCTTGAGAGTCCATTGATCTGCAAGGAGATGAAACCAGTCAATCATAAAGGAAATCAGTCCTGAATATTCATTGGGAGGACTGATGCTGAAGCTGAAGCTCCAAAACTTTGACCACTTGATGCAAAGAACTGACTCCTTGGAAAAGACCCTGATGCTGGGAAAGATTGAAGGCAGGAGGAGAAGGGGATGACAGAGGGTGTGATGGTTAGATGGCATCACCGATTCGATGGAAATGAGTTTAAGCAAGCTCCAGCAGCTTGGGATGGACAGAGAAGCCTGGCGTGCTGCAGTCCATGGGGTAGCAAAAAGTCAGACATGACTAAGTGAATGAACTGACTGAAATTGTGCCCCATAAAATTCATATGCTGATACTTTCCCTAATCTCCAGTCCCTCAGAATGTGGCTGAATATGGAGACAGTGCCTTTGAAGATCTAATTCAAAGGGTTGCGTGTGTGTGTGTGTGTGTGTGTGTGTGTGTGTGTGTGTGTGTGTCCTATTCTAATATGACTGGTTTTCTTAAAAGAAGAGGAAATTAGGAAACAAAGTGACAACCACGTGAGAACACAGTGAGAAGGTAACCATCTGCAAGCCCAGGAGAGAGACCTCAAAACAAACCATACCTTGATCTTGAACTTCTAGCTTCTAGAATTTGTGTCATTTAAGCTGCACAGCCTGTGTTATTTTTTTATGACAGCCCATCCCTCCTAACTTCACAACAAGAACAAGTCAAAAAAGTTCCAAAACCATGTTTGTTTGTCTGTTTTAATCCTCAGAGAGCTAAGAATACAAAGAAAGCTAAATGAATTAAAGTCCAGAAAGGAAGGAATCCTTCCTAGTAAAGAAGAGACCCATTACTTCTTTTACCCCTGGTTTAAGAGACACATTACTTCTTTTACTTCTTCTGGTTTAAAGGGAAGAAGAGCAAATACACTATCAGTAGGAGTATGGAGAAAGCAACTTAACTTGTAAAACTGTTAAACACTACATGTGGGCTGGAGGAATGGATTAGATTCCACAAAGCTTCATCACAGAGGGAGGCTGCAGCCCCGACCCAGAGGCACACAGGCCTTCCCTGAGAGAAAGGCAGGAGCCATCTGAAGGCTGAGGCTAGGAAAAGACAGCAGAGAAACAACTGACTTCTTTATTAGCCTTTACATCTCCTTAATCTCTGCTAATAGCTGTTGAATCTGTAAGTATGTCCCTTTTCTCATTTCTGATACTAGTAATTTGTCTTCTCTTTTTTCCCCTGATCCAGACTATTGATCTTCTCAAAGAATAAATTTTTGTTTTCATTGATTTCCCATTGTTTTTCTGTTTTCTATACTCTTGGTTTCTGTTTTGATATTTACTACTCCCTTTCTTTTCTTTCTTTTGTTTTTAATTTACCCTTTTTTAGTTTAAGATAGAAATTGAAGTCATTTTCAGACCTTTCGTCTAGCGGCACCTCTAGATTTTTCCCTAAGTACTGCTCCATGAACATACAACAAATTTTGATATATTGCATATACACTTCCATTTCATCTGAAACTCTTTCTACTCTCCTTTTACATTTGTTCTGATCCATAGTGTATTACTTTCCTATAGGTACCTCAATTAATTATCACAAACCATGTATCTTAAAACAAACAAACAAAAAAACCCTACTCTCTCACAATTCCAGAGTGTAGGAGTCCAACATTAGAGTGTTAGCACTTCCACCTCTTGCCTCTTCCAGCTTCCGCTGGCTCCAGGTGTTATGTGGCTCATTGAGCTTTAACTCCAGTCTCTGCCTCTATCTTCACATGGTCTCCTCTATGTCTGTGTTCTTCCCTTCCTTTTATAAGGATATCGTTCATCGGGCTTAGGACCCACATAGATAATCCAAGATTATCTCATCTCAAAATCCTTAACTTAATTACATACGCAAAGATCCTTTCCCCAAAGAAGATCATATTCACAGCCTCCAGAGATTAACACGTGGACATGTCATCTTGGGAGCCACAGAGCTACCCCCTACATAGACAGCTTTCAGAAGTACGCTATTTGGTGTCCAGATACTTGGGGGCTTCCAGACATTGTTTTGTGATTGATTTTCATTTAATTTCACTGTAGTTAGAGAACATACTCTGTAATAACTTTAAACATATTTGAGACTTTTATGACCCAAAATATAATTTATCTTGGCAAATATTCTTTGTGCATTTGAAAAGAATGTATATCCTGCTATCGTAGGGTGGAGTGCTCTAAAAATGAAAATAGGTCAAGTTAATTGTGTTTTTCAAATCTTCTATCTACTGAACTTTTGTCTACTTATTTTATCAATTAGTGATAAGGACAGTGATATTTCTGACTATAATTATGAGTAATATGTACTATATTACCATATTTTCTAACATTATCTACATCTCACACCCATATGTTCACTGATATCAGCATGCAGTAGGGTGACGGGTGGGGGTTACTTCCTAATATATTCTCCCTCTCTTATATTAGGAGTCCTATTCATCTTTTTTCCTATTTTATGTATAGACATTTTCCCACAAAATTTGGTTAATACATATGAGATATTTGACTCTGCAAAAATTTCAACTTGTTTTTACTCATACTTTGGAATTCCAAATATACTTTCATCTTACAAACTGTTGTAAATTATGTTTATACTCTTGGTTTCATGAGCTGTCTGCTTCTGAACACATGATTTAATTCAGAATACAATCAAAGACACGAAGTTTTGTGAGAGGTACTAAGTGTTCTGCTAAAAACTTCTTGGTCTTAAATATTTAAGTGGAAATGAGAGAACTGGTAACATTTTTTTCAAATATCAGCAAATTCAAGAAGCAGATTATACTAATTACCATTACTGAGAAGTTACACAACATGAACTCAAATTTCTCTTTATGAGGCTTAATGTAACTTAATGCTTTATCTCATGGGAGTTACAATATGGAAAAAAATACATAAAAGACTTGAGTTGATTGCTGTGTATCACACCAGGATCTGCAAAATGCGCCATGTTTCCCAGGGTGGCCACATTGTCTGAATATTTCACCCCTGACTGTTAAATTTGAGAGAAATAGTAGAAGTTCTATGAGTGACCATCTGCAGAAGAGGAAAAGGCAGGCCAGGACTGCATGAATTCCACTTGCACAGAACCAAGCTTACCACCGGAAAAAAAAAAAAAATCTGCCCCATATTCAGCCAATTCTAAGAAATCAGCTGAATAAACACAATATAGTCCCATCTGAGCATTAACATACATAGTACCATCTATAAGGGCTAGAGCAATGAATGGAAAGATAAGTTAATCAATATGGTAAAACTGCAATTTGTCACAGGAGACAAATTTCCATTAAAATGATCATGCAAAAGTACAAGATATTCCAGTTTGGGAATTTTTTTATTATTTCTACCTCTATTCAAAACACTTTCATATGCATCATCTATGCTTTCAAGTTTTATTTCTTTAAAGTGAGAAAATCAAAGACACCTGAGAAGCAATCTGAGTTAAGAATCATTCTAGGGTTCTTAGTCACTTACCTTTTTCCCATTTTGCTTTAGCAAATTGACTAGCAGTCTGTTTTAGTTTTCATATAAACATTTTTCTTTACTTGTAGATGTTATGTCATTTACAGAATAATTAATTGCATTATATAATAAAATAGCAAGTAAAACTGTCACATACAGATTTGGGACTCTTGGTGACATATATCACTACAAGGGGCACCACAAGAAATAGTGAAGAACAGCCTTCTAGAATGTCATAGGTAGTGTTTAAGCTTTATGGAGGAAATAGTGTCAGTTAATCCACCTAGCTAATTAAAGGAAGATGGGATAAAAGGGATTCTATTGTTACTAAAGTTAAGCTTGTGACTTTTTGTAAAGACCAACCAGTCCATTCTGAAGGAGATAAGTCCTGGGTGTTCATTGGAAGGACTGATGCTGAAGCTGAAACTCCAATACCTTGGCCACCTCATGCGAAGAGTTGACTCATTGGAAAAGACCCTGATGCTGGGAGGGATTGGGGGCAGGAGGAGAAGGGGATGACAGAGGATGAGATGGTTGGATGGCATCACCGACTCAATGGACATGAGTTTGAGTAAACTCTGGGAGTTTGTGATAGACAGGGAGGCCTGGCATGCTGTGGTTCATGGGGTCGCGACTGAGTGACTGAACTGAACTGAAGTTATTTAGAAAAGGGCTTCCCCATTGAATCAGTAGTTAAGAATTCACTTGCAACACAGGAGACGCTGGGGATATGGGTTCAATCCCTGGGTTGGGAAGATCCTCTGGAGGAGGAAATGGCAACCCACTCTAGTATTCTTGCCTGGAAAATCCCATGAACAGAGGAGTCTGGCAAGCTAAAGTCCATGGGGTCACAAAGAGTTGGAAATGACTAAACACATGCACTATGCTATGCTACTTAGAAAAGAAAAGAAAAAAAGAAGACCAATGACTCAAGTGCCTCTCTACACCTAGAAAACTATCTTAATCAAAATATACATATATAACCAATGATTACAGAGAAGGAAATAATGAATTTCACCTGGTATTTAAGAATAAGAAAAGTAAATTTCAGAAAATCAAGACGGCAAAGGAGTAGTAGAGGAAGACCTCAACTTCATTGCTTCTCTTGAAGCAAGAGCTTATGTGACGCAACTCTAGTAAAGTGAACACAAAGAGATACTACCTGACCAAGCCCAGTGCACTTCATACAAGTTTACAGAGGGATGTGGTGCCCACAGCAGCTCAATGTCATCACTACTAGTTGCAGTAAAAATGACCTTGAGCATTCCTTTCAGGTCTATTTGTACAAAATTTCACACGTGAATGGTACTTATAAATAAAGCCCAGCAGAACACGTGACTGACTTTGCAAGCTTTAAAGCCGTATCAATGCAATAAGTAGATACCCAGATTTGAAAAGCATTTTGAAACATCTCATAGTGCACATGTAAAAGGGACAGAGTGATTTCAGGGTCTCTGATCAAATATAGAACTTTGAAGAAATGGATGGTGTCAATGAAGACATTTGTCATAGCCTGACAACAGTTATGACAAACCAAGACAGTATATTAAAAAACAGAGACATCACTTTGCTGACAAAGGTTCATGTAGTCAAAGCTATGGTTTTTCCAGTAGTCACATATGGATGTGAGAGTTGAACCATGAAGAAGGCTGAGTGCTGAAGAAGTGATGCTCTCAAACTGTGGTTCTGGAGAAGATTCTTAGAGTCCATTGTAGGAAATCAACCCTGAATATTCATTGGAAGGACTGATGCTGAAGCTGAAACTCCACTACTTTGGCCACTTGATGCAAAGAATCAACTTGTTAGAAAACACTGATGCTGGGAAAGATTGGGGGCTGGTGGAGAAGGGGGCAACAGAGGATGAGATGGTTGGATGGCATCACCAACTCAATGGACATGAGTTTGAGCAAGCTCCGGGAGTTGGTGATGGACAGGGAAGACTGGCTGGCGTGTTGCAGTCCACGGGGTCGCAAAGAATTGGACACAACTGAGCAACTGAACAACCATAACAACTTTGAAAACATTTTGGTCAGACAACTTCAGGTAAGCAAAACACCATTTGATACTAGCTTATTCCCTTCACCATGAGTTGGGATATGACTGTAGTCAATCTGTCACAACAGTCCACAAAAAATGATAATTTTCATAAGTGCCATAAGGAACTATTTAAGAACTCATAGAAATAGTCTGTTTCCAAAGAGACAGAGGAGATTTATACACACCCTGAAAGGAACTTATAGGGATATGCTATTCCCATGAAATGTGACAAACCATTATAAATATTTAAGTAATAGTTTTCTAAAGGAAAAAACAATATGTTCAAAGACCATTTATGGTAATGATGAAGCTGCCATAGCTCTTTTTTTCTGATACATCATCTCCGTAACATTCATAATCAAAAGATATACAGACACTTGTTTACATAAAATAAAACATCATAAATTACCAACTACGGTAAGAAGTGGGTCTAAACCCCTACAAAATGATATCTTAGCAGAAACTATACAGTAATATCATACAGCCACTAAGTGACTCAACACTGGTTATTTCTGAAACTCCAGTCTATTACACCGACTACCATTACAGCTATTTAAGCATGAAATGTTTGCCCTCGTTTTTATTCAAAAACTTCATGGACCATTTACTGTCAGCTATAAAACCATTTGAAAGGTAATTGAGTTTACAGCTGAGAAAAATAAGACACCTCCTAAACAATCTGGGAATATTGACTTTGTGTCTTATAGGTAACGAAGAATGTAAATCGAATGTGAAATCAGGGTAAAAGGTGACTTTTTAACAAGAACATTTTTTAAAACAAATGAGCAAAATGGCTTGCTCATGTTCAAGTTTCTAACCCTCAAGAAGACAAAGCTTAGCCATAAAGAGAAGAGAACGTTAAAAGGTCCAAAAGTCCTCATAGTTCAAAAAATAGTTATCAAGGGTCAAAGCTGTATTCAACACAACACTAACTTGGGCTGTAAAAATTGTGAAAAGCTGGGTTAGTGAGGCTGACTTATAAGAATAGGATGCCTTTTCTCATAGGCATACCTTCCACCCGGTAGTTTTACTTTCCAATAAATACAAAAATTAATTACATCCCCAAACTCTTTAAGGCCCAATGTGTGTGCAAGGCACTATTCTAGATACTACAAAAGAACACAAAGATGATAGAACCTAACTTTGTGGCCTCCACAAACAGCAAAATCTAGAGGAAAGAGAAATAAATTGTCAACAACTTGTCTAAGAAAAAGACAAAATGCGCCCTCTGCTGGATGGTGGAGTTCACCCAGCTGTCAGCAGGGCTGAGGAGCCTGGAGAATGAGCCCGCCCACTCTGCCGCCTTCACACACCGTTCATGCAGTGTTCTCAAGGCAAGAAAGCGGAAGTGGTTTGCCATTGCCTTCAACAGTGGACCACGTTTTATCAGAACTTTCCACCATGACCCGTCCATCTTGGGTGGCCCTACACAGCATGGCTCATAGCTTCATTGAGTTAGACAAGGGTGTGATGCATGTGATCAGTTTGCTTAGTTTTCTGCAATTGTAGTCACTTCACGGCAAATAGATGGGGAAACTATGGAAACAGTAACAGACTTGATTTTCTTGGGCTTCAAAATCACTGTAGATGATAATTAAAAGATACTTGCTCCTTGGGAAAAAAGCTATGACAAACCTAGACAGCATGTTAAAAAGCAGAGACGTTACTTTGCCAACGAAGTTCCGTCTAGTCAAAGCAGTGGCTTTTCCAGTGGTCATGTATGGATGTGAGATTTGGACCATAAAGAAGGCTGAACGCCGAAGAACTGATGCTTTTGAACTGTGGTGTTGGAGAAGACTCTTGAGAGTCCCTTGGACTACAAGGAGATGAAACCAGTCAATCCTAAAGAAAATCAATCCTGAATGTTGATTGGAAGGACTGATGCTGAAGCTGAAGTTCTAGTACTTTGGCCACCTGATGCAAAGAGCCGACTCACTGGAAAAGACTCGGATGCAGGGAAAGACTGAAGGCAGGAGAAGAAGGGGATGACAGAGGACAAGATGGTTGGACGGCATCCCTGACTCAAAGGACATGAGTTTGAGCAGAGTTCAGGAGATGCTAAAGGACAGGGAAGCCTGGGGGTCTCAAAGAGTCGGACATGACTGAGCAACTGAACAAAATCAACAACACCCTGCTGCTCCTGTGGAGGGGAGGCACTCCCCGCAGATATTAGGGCACCAAGATCTGCCCCCAGCACACACCTGACAGCGCTGCTTCTGCAACATAAGTGCTTCTCCGACTGTGGGCAGCTCTTCAAAGATAAGAACTAAATTTCTTTATATATCCTGTGTTCCCAACACTTAGTTTAAGGTCTGTTACATAGGAGGCAATCAATAAATGTAAAATGGAAAAATTAATAAACTACATTCCCTCAATCTGGAATGGACTACTGTTCCTTTTCTCTATACACACACATTCACATTTCTGAATATAAAATTCATACTCAGCTCAAATGCTACTTCCTTCTTACAGCAATTTCTAATCTTGCCTCCTTCTCCCACCCTAAGTAGAAGCTTTTTATCCTTTCCCTGGATTTTTCTATCACTGAGAGCCCTCAAAGTTCTAAAATGGTTTTAAAGGACTGCATTCTTAAATCAGTAATTCTCTATTCCCCACATCCACCAACCCCTCTTAATAGTTTCTGATATCATTGCTATTTGTGTCCTGCTTTTCTGTGTAAGCTCCTAGAGGGAGGATTCTGACTCTTAATACCTCATTTCTGATGCCTTAAGCACCCTAAGAGCGCATCCATTTATCAGATTCATAAGAACTTGTTTAGCATCAATGTTAGGCCCGAAGCTATAAAAAATTTTTATTAACTGAAATTATGTTTCTAGATGTGACTGAGAGATTCCAGTGGGAAGGGGTCTTTTTAAACCTCTGCAACCTTTGGTCTGATATAACACTGCTGTGTTTGCTCAAGGGCTGCTGACAAAAACTACTCCATGTATTTTTTTTTTCCCCAAACTTCCAACCAGTTTCCCTCTAATTCACCTTCCTCTTGGATAATATCACTGATGACATATACTGATGGCCTTTCACTTATGTTTTATCTTATATGAAACAGAATAAGAGGTTAAATGATCGTTTACCTCCAAAGAGAAAGCAGCTTCTACCTTTGACCTCCCAAACTGCTACATGAGTATGAATTTTCCTCACCCTTGGGTAAGGGATTCCTGAATTAAAAATGCAAACGTGCTGCCCCTCCCCCAAAAGTTTCAGGACCCTTTATTTGGCCCTTCATGCCCCTATACATAGCAAAACAAAGCAAAAATAAAATGAGGAGTGCACTAAATGCACAGCTTTTAGTACTGAGCACATAAGGGAGACTATGCTACAAACTGTCAACTGGTAAAACATATACCAAGGAAGTTTCCTAACTGTAAGGAATCCTGTATGTAACTGGGTACTTTGTTTCACAGACAAATCTCAAGTAGTCAGGGAATTCAAAACTCAGCACTCAGAAAGGTGATTTTTAAAAGTTTGGGGCTTCCCTGGGGCTCAGTGGTAAACAATCCACCTACCCATGCAAGGGACACAAGTTTGATCCCTACTTCGGGAAGATTCCACAGGCTGTGGAGCAACTAAGCCCATGAACCACAATTATCGAGCCTGTGCTCTGGAGACTGGAAGCCGCAACTCATGAGCCACGTGCCACAGTCACAGAAGCCCACGTGTCCTAGACCCCGCGCTCCACAAGAGAAGCCACTGCAATGAGAAGCCTGCACACTGCAACTAGAGAGTAGCCCCATTCACCTTGACAACAAAGCCTGCCCAGCAACAAAGATACAGCACGGCCAAAGGTAAGCAAATAAAATAAAATAAAATAAAAAGTTTGAGTCATGCTGAGCAGACTACAGCTGGTATTTTATGTGCTTTCATTTTGAAGCTTCTCATTTACAAAGAAGCATTCATATTTTCTCCAAAGAACATACAGAATTTTTGTTACTTTCAGTCACACGTCTAATTGGTTTTATTCTTGACACTCCAACCATAATTGCAACAGGAACACTGAGGATCACAATGGGATATGAGTGTTTCACCAGAGCATTTCATACTCACCAGATTATGTCATGGATGTACCTTATATTTGAGAATTCATTCTACAAATGCATCTTAGAGATTTCTAATTTTCATAATAAACTAAAGCTGCTTATTCACCCAAGAGAAAACAGAGAAGGAACATGTATAATTGTATTTGAATCAATAGCTACTATGCCTACTAAAATCTTCCCCTTGTTTCACATTGAAGACACCATCACTATGTTTTTGCAACTAAAAGAACGTCCTAAACGCAGATAATCTAAAACTAGTCATCTTACTTTCATGTCTTTCCCCAGAGTGGTTTAAAAGAAATGCTTCAGGAAACATTTACAACATTCAAATTTGTCAGTTGCTAGAAACTCTGACAAAGTCCAATGTAGGCTGCTTCTAAATGCCTTAAAAACTCAAAGAAACAACAGAATGGAAGGTCCAGTGTAACTGCATTAAATGTGTCGGTGGGAGCTCAAAATAAGCATGACATGCTGCCCTAACCAATAAAAAAATTCTGGCATAAAACTCAGACAATATGAGTGATCCTAGAAATCATTATAATCTTTCACCATCTGTCTCTTCTAATTTCTCCATTCCTAACTTCTGTTCTGTTTTTCTCAACATAGCCCTGAAGTAAAGAGCCTGCTTTGAAGGTTACCCAAAGGTGGAAGCAGACTTCCCTGCTCCTAAAATAGCAATAAAAAATAACTCTTGAGATGGTTATAGAATCTCCTATTGGACTATACTCTGGTTAAATGTTTAAAGCTCAATTAAAATGCAAATTAACACTAGACAATGAAGCAATTATGGCTATAGCATGACAAGAGAAAAAATCTGTTTCACCCACAAATGGAAATTTGGGAAATCGTAATTAAATGCATAGTTATTTTGATTTGACAAAACTTTTTATGGCTTGTAAAGGAATCAGGAAACCTCAGCTAAAATTGTGCCAGATAAGGGTTTCCAGTCTAGCCAAAAAAGAAAAATGCCACTTTGGAGACTCCACAGTTTGGGCAGTACATCTTTTAATTTCATGTCACAAAATTGATTTTTCCTGAATTGTTCGATTGGGTAGGTTAATGTAGCAAAAACCCTGAGTTCTTTGGGGAATGATGAGGATTAGTTGGTACAGTCATTTACTGATGTGGAAGAAATATACATCCAGATGTTTAGAAATGATTGCTGAGTTACAAAGACACTAGTATTTGCAATCTCATATGTGTGAGTAGGAGTGATGTCTACAAGCGGCTTTGGTAAAATGTATACGTACATATGAAGCATAGGCTTATTTCATGTGGCAAGCTTTTTCATCTGACAGTAGCAAATGGTGGAGGTGGGTAGAAGAAAATGAAATTAAAACAATAGAAGACCAACAGCAATGACAGCATAACAGAAAGCATGAGGCACCAAAGAGGAATCATATGAGAAGCAGATGATTAAACATCATAACAGAATGGAGACTGATTCACATTCTGAAGATCTCAGGGAGACAAAAAATATGAGGAAGGAAAAAAAGAAGTTAACAATTGGTGAAAATTAAGGAATGACACAAAAATAATAAATGACTGTGGAAGAGTCAATCATTAACAGTTTGTTTATTAATATTAATTAGCAGAATAAATAGAATTTATATCTGAGAAAAGCAATACGTTCATATTAAATAAGTAATGGAGGAATATAGGGACACAGATGAAGCACATGCACAATGATTTTTAAAAATCTTTCCTTTATGTATTCATCGTTACAAAAAAAAAGTTACAGTCCACTAGTACAAACAACAAATGGTAAGTACTGAAACACAAGGAGAGAGGCCTGAGTATTTTATAAAGAACAAAATGTTCTGCACTGTCCTGAAGGGATGTGAGGTAGCATCAGAAATTATTAGGATCCTGTTGCTGGGTCTCCTGTTGGTCCAAAGAGCAGCATCTTTAATGAGCAACGACCTGGACACTGACTTAACATCTTGACATAGCCACAAACCATCTTGACATAGCCAGCCTCCATTAGAGACTGATAATATTGGTTTCTATCTTGGATATTTGCAGGGAAGTGGAAAACAAGTTAACCATCTGCCTTTCTTTAGCTGTAGCTTTAAAGCTGTGAAATTCCAAAAATAAAAGCTAACGATATGCCACAGATTAAATATCAAACTATTAATGATATCTACTATTCAGGTAATGTAACTGTAAGATTCCATTTTCCCATAGCATTCTTTGCACAAAATCATCAATATCAAAGGATATTATTTGATCACAATAAAAGAATCTACTCCTCTGAATTAAAAATCAGAAATATAATTAGGAGGCAAATGCCTAAACATCAAAATATTTGTTTCAATATGATGGATAAGAGGTAAATCCTTATGAAAGAGATAATGTTAATCATGAAGAAAATCCTAAAAAACAAAGGTAGGGAAGACAGAATTTTACATATCAGTCTCACTAGCCATCTAAGAAATGCAAACCAACACAATGACATGCCATCTGTAAATGGGAAAAATAAAAATTGCAACATGTAAGCCTGGCAAGTGAACAATGAGACAAGAATAATTATACAGAAAAATGTCTACGATAAATTGCAGAATTCAACATTTTACATTAGTTATGATGTCAAACTCTATGAGTTTGTGTGTATGTCTGAATTTATGTCCATTCCCACATATACACATGGAAAATTACATGATGAGAAAACTAACTCTAAAAGACACATTATTTTTTAATGAGAAAAACATAATTAATGGAATAAAATTTTCACTGTTTACCAATAATGCTGTGCATCAACACCTAAATATCATTTTCTTGATGGCAGTATATCATACAAATGTTTTAGAGTCCATTGCAAAAAACAACTGTCACTCACATACTAAAAATCCACTGTTACATTTTAATCTACTTTTAAAAGGTTGTTTCCGTCCATCTAAAAGTGGCCTCAACAGCACTTTTCTTCACATAATCCTTTCTCAGTATTTCCAGATCTTTTAGGAACTTGAGGGGAAAAGTAAGGGAAATATAGATATTTAACAGTTCCTGCAAAAAACCATATACAAAACATCTCTATACTTACAGAGGATGGTAAAAGAGCACCTCAAAGCTTAGGGGGATATCTGTATATTAAAACACTTCTTTTCAACTATGGCAAAGCCTGTAGCTCTTAACCATCAGCATGCAGAGTCACCTGGAGGGCTTGTAATAGGCTGCTGGGCCTTACCCTCAGTTTCAGATTCAGCTGATTTGTTGGGGAAGAGAATGTTTCGGCACGGTTGGTCTCAGGGTCCTAGCAGCCCTGCTCTAGCCATCTCCTTCTCTTCCCCTTGCCTTCTCACTCTGGATCTTGCCAAGATTCCTTTCCTTGGTGACCATCTTCAGGATCTGCTCCAATCTTCAATACTGTGCTTGTGCTTTTTTTTATTCCCCACCTTTTGCAATTTTACCAAGTGCAGTGCAGTGGTAGGAAAACATTTGGCCATAAGTTTGTTTTGCTGGGCTTCTTACAAACCTTATAATCCACACTCTTCAGTAAAATCACTCAATGTCCTTGTTTCTTCTCAATGTTGCTATCTCTTGGGCATTTGATGTTCATCTGTTTTTTACTTTAATGTAGGTAAAAGCATCTCTAGACCATTTGCATTTAGTGCTAACAGCAGAACCCACCAATTTCCTTACCTTCTCCCTCTGTACCAGTTTTCTAATGGGGTAGAAACCCAACCTGATTGCTGTCACTATTGGTTACTCCACTAACTGTCAAGACTAGAGTTGGAGATAAGGAAATACTGACAACTAAAATGGGCAGCTCAAACATAACAAAGGAAGCAGCTGACAGTAACAGCAACCTGCTTCCACCACCCCTCCCACTATCACATGAACCATGATACAGCCTATAAGCTATGCCCCAGCTAGAATGTATCCACAGCTGCTAGAGAAAGTCACTCTGTTCTCATCCCAGCTCAGATAAGCTTCACCAAATGTACAGAATGCTGAATACAGGTTCGAATGCTAAGATTTTTACCTAGCCTAATCCCCAGGAAACAAAAGCTTGTGGCTCAGAATCATGTAGTGAAGCCAACATAAATAAAACAAAGACTTGACATGAACCATGCATCACCAGGAGCCTTTGCCTTGAGCCAAAGTGGAGAACCCATCACACCAGCCATGACGGTGCCAGGCTAGCTCCTTCCTCACTCAACACTCTGTCACTTGTTCAGCTCTAAATGACTTCTGCGGTAACTCTGCTCCTATACTTGAAGCATTAAAGCTTGCTGTGCTGTGGTCTAGACTGCATTTCTGGTTCCAAAATGCAGAGATTTGTCAGATTCATCCCTTTGGGATCCACTTAGTAAAAGATGCCATAAGCATCACTGATTAAAAAGCTTTACTTCAGCCTTTGTTTGATGATGTATGTCATGGAAGTCTAAAGTTTCTTGATTATTTGGGGTATCATTTTGCAGGTTATTGCGTCTTTCTCTTAGTCATGCTCATTTATGAGTGTATATATTTCTCTTTTTTTCCTATCAGGAAAACTGATGAACTATTTTCTAAGCTATCTCTGTTGAAGAGAGGTTAAAAAGATTCCTGAACACTACCAGTTTACTTAAAATATTATGCAAACAGAAATGGAATAGTCATACTCATTTTGATTGTGCAGTTGTATGACAATAGGTTTATGTGATGCTTTATAAAAGGTAATAACAATTAAATTCAAATACAAGATGACAAAAGAAGAATTCTCTAAAATAAAGGAGAAAATTATGATGTCAACATGTTGGAGGATTATTAAGATTAAAATTATTACTTTAATTAAGTAACATTTGATCCTACCCCTTTTCTAAGGCAATTTCCAACTTTGGAAAAATAACTCTGAGTAGTACTATCAAAATGGATCTAAAGAAAGATTTTTTTACTCTGTTAAAATAATTTCTCCCCCAAATCTTTAGTAGTTCAGAAATACTATAATCTGTAGAATTTTAATTTATCACATTCACAAGTTATTTCTCGTTCTTTGATGCTACCTGCATTTCTTTATTTTTATATGCTGCCCTGGACAACTGTTTAAATCATTTGAAAGGTAAACTCAGATGACTGTTTCCACTTGATTTAAAATAATAAAAAAGCTTGATCTATAAGTAAACAGGCACATTAATAAACATGCAGTGCATTGTCAAAAATATTACATAATTTTGTTTCTTAAGCAAATAGGAATTTTTAAATGCTGTCAACATTTTCATCATTATTTAAAGGGTAATCCAAGTTCTCAAAAGCTGAAATTTATTCACTCATAAATATATTTATAAGGAAAATATGAAACAAAGGAAACAATATACTTTATAAAATTAGAAGTATTTTATAACTTTTGCAACTACTGTTATTGACATTTCTAAATGTTCAGGTAAATTTAATTCAGGAAAATGCATAAATGCTAATAGTGCAATTTTGGTAAATAGATACTCCCAGGCAACACATACCCTTATGAAGATATAAAGCATTTTCATCACCTAGAAAGTTCTCTCATGTCTCTTTCAAGTCAATTTTTCTTCACAGAGGCAATTTTCTTTTTTTTTTTTAACTTGCATTAGTTTTGTTCTGTGCATGCATGCTAAGTTGCTTCAGTCATGTCTGACTCTTTGTGACCCTATGGATTATAACCTGCCAGGCTCCTCTGTCCATGGGATTCTTCAGGTAAGAATACTGGAGTGGGTTGCCATTCCCATCTCCATGGAATCTTCCCCGCACAGGAATTGAACCCACTGTTCTTATGTCTTCTGAATTGGAAGGCAGGTTCTTTACCACTAGTGCCACCAATTTTGTCCTAGAACTTCCTATAAATGGAATTATATATGATGTATTCTTTTTATTTTGGTTCTTTTTTTTTGTGACAGTCACTCATGTTGCTGCATGAGTGACTGCAGTGACTGCATCAGTAGTTCACTCATTTTTATTAAGGAACAGTACTTCATTGTATAACTATACCCGCATTTGTTTATTCATTCTCCTACTTATAAAGATGTGAGGTGTCTTTGGTTTGGAGATATTGTGAATAGAGCTTCTATAAACATTCTAAACAAGTCTTCATGTGTATATAAATTCGTATTTCTTATGGGTAAATAACCACAGTAGAATTACTGGGCTAAAGGGTAGGTGTATGTGGGTTTTTTTAATTACAAAATCCCTTTTCAAAGGCATTTGTAACATTTAATATTCCTATCAGCAATCTATAAGAATTCAGTGACTCCAATTCTCACCAATATTTGGTGATGTCAATATTATTAAATTTAGCCATTCTAGTGGGTACATAGTAGTATCACACTGTGGTTGTAAATGCATTTCTCTGAAGACTAAAAATATCAAGCATCCTTTACGGGTATTCATACATGTATCTTTGCAAAGCGTCCACTGAAGTACTTTGTCCGTGTTTATTGATTTGTATTTTTCTTATTGAGTATGTGAGTTGTTTATATGATACTTACTAAAGTCCTTTGTCAGATAAGTTTTACAAATATTTGCATCCCATAACTCATTTACTTAATCATGTCTTCTGATGAGCAATCTAACTTATCAATTTTTATTTTTCATCTTATAAAGAAATATTGGTCAACTACTGTCTTAGTTCAGGCTGCTGTAACAAAATATTACAGATTGGGTGGCTTTTAAACAATATAATGTATTTCTCACAGTTTCGAATCTGAGCAGTCCAAAATCAAGGTATCAGAAGAGTCAGTGTCTGGTACGGTTCTGCTTCCTGTTCCATAAACAGCCATCTCTAGCAATATCCATACGAAAACTTGATTTCCATGGGAAAACATAATTCTCTACTTCAACTTCAGATGATAAACAAAAATTAATTCATAATGGATCACAGACAAGGTAAAAACTAAAACTACAACACTACTAGAAGAAAACATAAGATAATACTTTTCAAGTTCATGGCTGTGATGGACTAGAAGTTTGAGTCCTCCCAAAATTCGTATATTAAAATATAACTCCCAGTGTGATGATATTAGGAGATGAAGCCTTTGGGAAGTAATTAGGTCATGAGGTTGGAGCCCTTCTAAGGGACTGAAGAGACCAGAATTCTCCCTTTCTGTCATATAAGGACATAGCAAGAGTGAATGTCTGGCAAAAAAGAAACAGACTCACAGATACAGAAAACAAATTGTGGTTTCCAAAGGAGTGAGGGAAGAGGGGCAGGGACAAATTAGGGGTATGGGATTAACAGATACAAACTACTATATATGAAGTAGATAAGCAACAAGGATATATTGTACAGTACAGAGAATTATAACCATTATTTTGTAATAACTTATAATGGAGTACAATCTACAAAAATACTAAATCACTGTGCTAGACATCTGAAAATAATATAATATTGTAAATCAACTATCCTTCAATAAAAATTAAATTAAATTTTTTAAAATAAAGTAATAAAAGCTACAAGCATGGAGAAATAAGAATCATTGGAGAATTTTCTAAGATTCACTATGAATAGAACTTGTTAACATACATGGTAAAAATGTATTATGGAACTTTAAATGTGAGATAAAAATAAGCATTTAGATAGAAATTAATAAGTCTAGAAGCATATTACAGTGTCCATTTACATTTAAATCAGATCATTGTCTCAACTTCATCACCAAAATGATGGTTTTAACTACTCAATCTTCTGGGGAAATTACTTTCATGAGATTGTACTCCCAATTGCATAATAAAAATAGGGTTCCAATTACTGAAATACTCCTTATAATAAAATTTTTGGTATTAATCTATAAACAAAGGTCAGTAGGCTCACCTTCTTATAAGCCAAAGCATTTTTATTTATAGGAGAGAATATCTATTTAAGCCACTTTAAATATCTATTTAAGGAAATGCCACTGTTACTTTATTGTGAAAATTTTAACACAATATAGCTTCAATGCAAGCTTAATTTGGCATATTCAAAGAAGAAACAACTTCAAGATGTTCCAAGTGTGACGCCCACTCCAGTTATAAATTACTCATTTTTATGGATGTGATTAACATGCTTCTAGCACATTCAGCTCTAGAGTAGGATTTTCAGCTAGTTCAAATGTACATTCAAAATAATGTATTCCTCGAGTTTCTAGTTCTTTTTGTACTTGAATTCTGAATAATCCCTCTACTTGAATAAAAACTGCAAATTCTTTATTTGGCCATGGTTTATATGTAGTCTGACAATTCTTTTCATCTCTCTTCAAATCAACTAACATCTATCAGTAAAATAAAAGCAAATTATAGGTAGAATCTCAAATAACTGATCAGGTACAGAAAATTCACTTGCATTAAGTATGTTATTTTCCCCTAACATCTCCTATTTATGGCTAACTTCCTGGCATTCAACTAATGTAAATGTGTTTACCTAAAAGATCAGAGAAGTTATTTACCTTCATAACCATTCAGAAGAGGAAAAATCTTTCTACTTGTTTCAGAATAGGGTATAAACACATTCCTAAAGTAATTGTAAATAAATTTATTCCTCTGAAACTTGATTTTGAAAAATACACCACTGAAAATTACACATAGAGAATACATACATCATAACTATGGAAGAACAATGACTATATCTAGATACATAATTAGATCACTATTTTGAAAATGCAATTGCACACTCAAATAAACATTCACTAACTTTTATCACTTTTCCTCCCACTCCAACCTTTCAACATATTCCTGTGTTTTTCATGTCAATTTTAATTCCCATATCATTTTTTCCTCTATTAAGAACAATTTGTTTAATGGTTTCATTTCTTTAACACAAGCAACTCAATTATGTTTTCCTATTAATGTATATAACAGTGAGGCTGATTTGTGCAGATTATTTGACCTTTCATTTTCTATTTGTGTGACCCTTGCAAGTCTATGGCATAAAGGAAATTCTTGTTTTCCAGTTATATCATCTACCACAATTTTGAAAATACAACAAATAGATGAAAGGCATTTGGAATACAATACAGTGGATTCAAACCCTGTGAAATTCTGTTACATTTTAACAGTAACTTTTGAACTTTTAAGGTTCTCTCTTACCATTTTGAGCTATTCTTACTTCAAAAAAGGAAAGGAAGAATAGATCCTATTTTGAATTCATATTTTAATATTACACATAGAATTGTGTTTTAATTCCAAGCAGAGATAAAGGCTCAAAAATTAAATTATTAGTGTTCAATCTCTAAACAAAAGTAAAATACTGTTTTTTCCTCAGCTTCCTGATAGGAGGTTCAAGTTCAAATAGTTTCTGGCTAACACTCTTCAATGCTTATCACTAAAACCATTGAAGACAACTTTTTTTTTTTTAATTTTTATTAGTTGGAGGCTAATTACTTCACAACATTTCAGTGGGTTTTGTCATACATTGATATGAATCAGCCATAGAGTTACACGTATTCCCCATCCCTATCCCCCCTCCCACCTCCCTCTCCACCCGATCCCTCTGGGTCCTCCCAGTGCACCAGGCCCGAGCCCTTGTCTCAGGCATCCCACCTGGGCTGGTGATCTGTTTCACCCTAGATAATATACAGGCTGTTCTTTCAAAACATCCCACCCTCACCTTCTCCCACAGAGTCCAAAAGTCTGTTCTGTACTTCTGTGTCTCTTTTTCTGTTTTGCATATAGGGTTATCGTTACCATCTTTCTAAATTCCATATATATGTGTTAGTACGCTGTAATGTTCTTTATCTTTCTGGCTTACTTCACTCTGTATAATGGGCTCCAGTTTCGTCCATCTCATTAGAACTGATTCAAATGAATTCTTTTTAACAGCTGAGTAATAGTCCATGGTGTATATGTACCACAGCTTCCTTATCCATTAGTCTGATGATGGGCATCTAGGTTGCTTCCATGTCCTGGCTATTATAAACAGTGCTGCGATGAACATTGGGGTGCACGTGTCTCTTTCAGATCTGGTTTCCTCAGTGTGCATGCCCAGAAGTGGTATTGCTGGGCCATATAGCAGTTCTATTTCCAGCTTTTTAAGAAATCTCCACACTGTTTTCCATAGTGGCTGTACTAGTTTGCATTCCCACCAACAGTGTAAGAGGGTTCCCTTTTCTCCACACCCTCTCCAGCATTTATTGCTTGTAGACTTTTGGATAGCAGCCATCCTGACTGGCATGTAATGGTACCTCATTGTGGTTTTGATTTGCATTTCTCTGATAATGAGTGATGTTGAGCATCTTTTCATGTGTTTGTTAGCCATCTGTATGTCTTCTTTGGAGAAATGCCTGTTTAGTTCTTTGGCCCATTTTTTGATTAGGTTATTTATTTTTCTGGAATTGAGCTGCAGGAGTTGCTTGTATATTTTTGAGATTAATCCTTTGCCTGTTTTGAAGACAACTTTTGAAAGCAAACTAACAGAAAACCAATTCCATAATCTATAAGGAATAGATAGATATTAACTTTGAAAACCCAAAAGGGAATTTAATGATACCATGCAATATTCAATTTTCACTTCAAGTCACCAGGCTCAAAGACATAGAAAATTAAGAATACATCCTTCTTTTCTTTATAAGAGAGTTGTCCAGAGTTCTTGGCTTTAGGAATTATTTTTTTGAGGCAAATACTCTTTCTCTCATCATCCTATCATCTTTAAGAGAGAGAGAGAAAAAAAAGAACACAAATAGGGGGAAGAGGCTGGTAGTATACATTCTGGAAAGACTAGCCTGCATAGGTACAAACTTTGGTGGATGAAGTGGAAAGAACAGGTGAATAAGGCACAGAGGAATAACCCTGACTTGGGGGGAATTACAGATACCATGTATAATTTCTCCTTAGAGTAACAAACACATCAGACTATGGGAGTTGAAAGAAGATCAAATTGCAACTGAAGAGAAGTACCTTAAAAACTGTCAGAGAATGCTAATTGAAATGAAAACAACGCCCGTTAAAACTATAAACTGAACATTGGCATTTTCATCACCATTACTGTAGAAAACATAGAAAAGAAGTTAAAACAAGGAAAATCTGCTCGATCTGTGCATTCTTCAAATAGAAAAAAAAAAAAATTAAGCATATAACAAGGGAGAGAACAATGCTCCAAAACTTCAGAACAAACTTCTAAAAGTTTTCTTACTGGAGAAGCCGAAAGAAAATTTCAGAAAGAAATTAGCATCCTCAGAGAAAGGAGACTCATGGATCCAGAAAAAAAGATAAATGAGTAAAGACCTACTTTGAAATACAATCTCTGTTTTTCTACTTCTTCTCAATTATCTTTTACTTTCTCCTTATCAGATATTATGGGCTTCCCTGGTAGCTCAGACGGTAAAGTATCTGCCTGCAATGCAGGAGACCTGGGTTCTATCCCTGGGTCAGGAAGATCCCCTGGAGAACGAAATGACAACCCAACCCAGTACTCTTGCCTGGAAAATTCTATGGATGGAGGAGCCTAGTAGGCTACAGTCCATGGGATCGCAAAGAGTTGGACATGACTGAGCAACTTCACTGGTTATCAGATCTTATAGAACAGTTAAACAGTCCTTAAAATCACCATCTTCAGTATCAATTCAGTCATCTATTTTTAATTTATTTGTAATCTTTCTTTTTAATACCCTTTTCTCTTTTCCTATCTAACTTTAAAATAATTGAGTAAGACTTAAATCATCATTTTTTAACTAGTGAATAAAGAAAAAAATCCATAAGATTTCAAATGAGATTAAAAATCTTCACCTACAAAAGAAATTTAAAATATGCTAGTTCTGGTGACATCACCAATAAGGCTGAATAAGAGTTTTCTATTAATATCATCCTCCCTTAAAAGAATACCACTTTTGACAATAACCCAGGAATGAGAGAGCTCTTGTGGAAATCCAGGAGTTCGGCGGAATCAGGAAAATAATACACACACAAAATGAGAAGTTCAACAGAGATATGTAAACCACAAAAAGAACCAAATAAATTCTAGAGCTGAATAATACAAAAAATGAAAGAAAAAAAAAAAAAAAACACAACAGACAGTATCAACAGTAGACTGGATCAAGCAGAATCTGTGAAGGAGAGACAGATCATTTAAATGTCATCATAGCTCAGTTGGTAGAGAACCTGCCTGCAAAGCAGGAGACCTGGGTTCAATCCCTGGGTTGGGAGGATCCCCTGGAGAAAAGAAAGGCTACCCACTCCAGGATTCTTGCCTGCACAATCCCATGGACGGAGGAGTCTCGCAGGCTACGGTCCATGGGGTCACAAGAGTCAGACATGACTTAGCACAAACCACCACCACCAGAGTCAAAAAAAAAAAAAGAGGGAGGTGGGATGGGGGACCGGGATGGGGAATACGTGTAACTCTATGGCTGATTCATATCAATGTATGACAAAACCCACTGAAAAATTTTAAAAAAATAAATAAATAAATAAAGAAGAAAAATATGAAGAAAGTAAATAAAGGCTATATGAGGCACAGAATACTATTGAGAAACAATCTATAGGTTATGAGAGTCCCAGCAGGACAAAAAAGGCACACTGTTTTATTTAAAGAATCAAAGGTTGAGAGCTTTTCAACACTGAGAAGCTATTTGGACATACAAGTTCTTGAAGCTCATAAGTGTTCCTAAAATTTTAATTCAAAACAATCTTCAAGACATATTATAATAAATTGCCTAAAATCAAAGACAAAGAAAAATAAATTTAAAACAGTGAGAGAAAAAAAAGTATTAACATACAAGGGACTCCTATAAGGCTACCAGCAGATTTCTCTGCAAACCAGGAAAAAGTGGGATAATATATTCAAATTGTTGAAAGATAAAACTACCAACCAAAGATACTTTATCCAGTAAAGTTGCCCTTCAGACATGAAAGAGAGGTAAAAACTTACCCAAACAAACAAAAGTTGAAGGAATTCCTCACTGCTAAATCTGCCTTACAAAAAAGAGTAAGGAGTGCTTAAATGAGTTCTTTAAGCTGAAATTTTAAAATGTTATCAAGCAACAATAAATCTTCTGAAAATATATGACACAATGATAAAAGTAAGTACAGTTGATCCTTGAACAATGTTGAAGGGATAACCATGTATAATTTATAATCTTCCCTCTAAATGATGTTTCTTGTTTGGCAGGTTCAATGAACCAGAAATCATATAGTGCTGTAGTATCTACTACTGAAAAATAGCCATGTGTAAATGGACCCATGCAGTTCAAATTGTGTTGTTAAAGACTCAACAGTGTATAGTCAAAATCAGAAACTATAATACTGTAATATAGGGCTGTATTTATTACTTAACTCTAGTATAAAAGTTTATGACATAAGTATTAAAAATAAGTATTGCTAAAATAACTTGTTAATGGATACACAATAAAATGAGGTAAACTTTGATATCAAAAACATAAAATATATGTGTGAAGAATAAATGTGTTGAGTTTTCATATTCAATCAAAGGTAACTAGTTATCATTTTAAAACAGACTATTATATCTAGGTTTTATTTAAGCCTCATAAAGCACAAAGTAGTTACCTACAGTAAATACACAAAATTAAAAGAGAAGGGAATCAATCATACAACTACAGAAAATCAACATTTCACAAAGGAAGACAGCAAGAGACAAAGGAAAAGACAGGAAACTATAAAACAACCAGAAAACTATTAATAATGGCATCAGTAAATCTTTGCCTAACAATAATTAGTTCAAATATAAATGGATTAAATTCTCTAATCAAAAGGCACAGAATAGATGATCAGATTTTTTAAAAAAAAGACTTAACTATATGCTGCCTATTAGAGACTAATTTCAGTTTCAAGGACAAAAGTGAAATGACAGTAAAGCTCAAAGTGAAAGGATGGAAAAAGTTATTGCACGTAAAAAGAAAACAAACAAACAAAAAAAATCAGCAGAGGTAACTATATTTGTATCAGACAAAAGAAAGTTTATGCCCAAAACTGTAACAGGAGACAAAGAAGGTCATTACATAATGATAAAGGGGTTGATTCATCAAGAGAATATAACAATTGTAAATCTATATGCACCCAAAATTGGAACATCTAAATGTATTAAGCAAATCTAACAGAACTGAAAGAAGAAATAGACAACAACACAGAAACAGCCTAGGGCTTCAATATCCCACTTTCAACAATGGATAGATCATCCAGACAGAAAATCAATAAGGAAACAGCAGACTGGAAAAACACTACAGGCCAAATGGACCCAACAGACATGTACAAAACATTCCATCCAAAAGCAGCAGAATGCACATTCTTCCCTTTTCTTCCTGGGGTCTCAGTTGTGATTTATTATCAAGGCTCACAAGATACATTTCCTAAGAAGTTATACAATAATTGTCACAACACAGGATCTAGATTTTTCAACAGGATCTAGATTTTCTCAAAGAGTCATAACTCTTTGCTGCCTAGAAATAATAGTCATATTGCAAACAAGATTTACAAGATTGTCCAATATTTGGTTACTATGTTTCTCATGAATTGAGAAAAAAAAAAGAGTGTGTGCATCCCTCCAGGATCTGAAATGCAAATCTCAATATACTTTCCTATAATTACATCTAAAGGGGGAACTTTCTCCCAAAATTTAAAAAGCCAATTAGGTTTTATCAGATAATTTAAGGCCCAATTCCTCTCCCAACCAGTAGCACATATATCCATTTTAAAGATGACTCCCCATTGCAATGATAGATCTGTAAGATTCCTTTCCCCTTTACCTCTGAGAAGTTTCAGATAGATCTGAAAATAAAGGAAAAATAAAATCATTTCCACAACAATTCTATAATTTAATTTTCAAAATGTTATTAGACAAGAGGTCAAATTCATTGAAATAGCAACAAAAAATAGTTTCAGCAAGCTGAAAGCAAATGACCGTCCTATATATTGCAAGGTTTTATTATTTATTTATATAATAGTTGTGCTAAATAACCTGTATTATGAGAATCCTTTATAACATATACATATAAAATCATCACAATGTACACTTTAAATATACTAGGATTTTTTAATCTTATTTCAATATAGCCAAAAAACAAAAAAAAATCATATATTAGGAACAGATAAAAATATCAGAGTTATAAAAATCAAGCAGGCCACCTATTGGGCTTCCCTTGTGGCTCAGCTGGTAAAAAATCTGCCTGCAATGTGAGAGACCTGGGTTCAAACCTGGGTTAAATCCCTGGATTGGGAAGATCCCCTGGAGAAGGGAAGGATACCCACTCCAGTATTCTGGCCTAAAGAAATCCATGGACTGTAGAGTCCTTGGGGTTGCAAAGAGTCGGATGTGACTGAGCAACTTTCACTTCACTTCACTTCACGCAATCTATTTGCTCTCACAATGCACACATATGTGAATCACATACACAAAAACACAACAGAAATTCATATCAGAAGATAATCTTAAAATAAAAACATAGAAGGCAAATTTAAAATAAAATATTCCAAAATGGCACAGACTAAAGAAGAAATCAAAATTCCAATTACAAACTATTTTAACATTAAGAACATAAAACCTAATGATTGTGGCAAAAGATGGACTCAAGGGGGGAAAAATCATGACAGTTAGGGGTCTTATAAAAAGTGAAGGAATGAAAAAAAAAGTGAATGAAAATAAATAAACAAGGCATTCAATTTGATAAACTGGTAGATTTCAATAAAATTCAATAAAATAAACCATAAGAAAAGTAGTAATAATGAATCAATAAAAATAAACACAGAAGCAGATATTCCTTTAATAAGCTAGAAAAAGATCAATAAAATAAAGCTAAGGAAAATCAGAAAAATGAATTAATAAAAATAAAAGAAAAAGGAACAATGAGATAAAAACCATAAGATCATCTCAATAGATGCAGAAAAATATTTGAAAAAATTCAACATCTATTTATGATAAACTCAAAAAACTGGTATAGCAGAAACATATCTCAAGATAATAAAGCCCTTATATGACAAACTCATATGACAGCTAGCATCATACTCAGTGGTGAAAAAACAAAAAGCTATTCCACTAAAATCAGGAATAAGACAAGAATATCCACTATTGCCATTCTTAACAGCATAGTATTGGAAGTCCTTGCCAGGGCAATTAGGTAAGAAAAAGAAATAAAAGGCATCCAAATTGAAAAGCAAGAAGTGAAAATGTCACTATTTGTGAATGAGTTAATTTTATACAGAGAAGACTATAAAGACTCCACCAAAAAAATTTTAAAAATAACAAACACAGAAAAGTTGTAGGATACAAAATGAACATACAAAAATCTGTTGCATTTCTATACACTAACAATGAGGTAGCAGAAAGAGATATTAAGAAAATAATCCCATTTACAATCACAATGAAAAGAATAAACTACATAGAAATAAATTTAATTAAGGAGGTGGAAGACCTGTATTTTGAAATCTATAAGGCATTGTTGGAAGAACTGAAGAAGACACAAATAAATGGAAAGATATTCCATGCTCATGGATTGGAAGAATTAACTTGGCTAAAATGTCCATATTTCCTTTAAAAATCTACAGATTCAATGCAGTTTTCATTAAAATCCCAAGAACACTTTTCACAGAAATAGAGCAAAAAAAATCTAAAATTTATATGGAACCATAAAAGATCCCAAATAGCAAAAGCAATCCTGTGGGGAAAAAAAACCTGGAGGTAGTACGCACTCTCATTTCAAACTATTTCACAAAGCCACAGCAATCAACACAGCATGGAACTGGTAAAAAAAGAAAAAAAGCAGATACATAGATTAGTGCAACAGAATTGAAAGCCCACTATAAATTCACACATTATAAACAATTTATGACAAAGGAACAAAGAGCATACAGTGGAGAAATGGTAGTCTCTTGAATAAATGATGTTGGAAAAATTTAACAGCCATGTGCAAGAAAAGGAAACTACACAACTATCTTTCACCATACACAAAAATCAATTTAAAATGGATTAAAGACTTGAATGTAAGATCTGAAACCATAATCCTAGTAAAACACATAGGCCATATGCTCTTTGACATGAGTTTTAGAAATATCTTACTAAGTATGTCTTCTTAGGAAAGAGAAATAAATGAAAAATAAACAAATGGGATTACATCAAACTGAAAAGCTTTTGCACAACAAAGGAAACCATCAACAAAACAAAAAGACAACCTACAAAATGGTAGAAGATATCTACAAATACTTATCTGATATAGATTAATATCCAATATATAAAGAATTCACAGAACTCAATAACAACAAGCAAACAAAAAAAAAATCCTAATCTGATTGAAAAATGGGCAGAGGAGTTGAAAAGACATTTTTCCAAAGAAGACATACAGATAGTCAACTGGTATATGAAAAGACTTCAACATTAATAATTATTATGTAAATGCAAATCAAAATCTCAATAAGCTATCACCTTACACCTATTAGAATGGCTATTATCCAAAAGGCAAGAAATAACAAGTGTTGGCTAAGATGTGGAGAGAAAGAAATCCTCAAGTGCTATTGATGGGAATGTAAGTTGGTGTGCAGCCACTATGGAAAACAGTATGGAGAGTCCTCAAAAAATTAATAAGAGAACTCTCATAAGATCCAGGAATTCTACTTCTGGGTATTTATTAAAAACATTTGAAAACACTAATTCAAAAAGACATATTCACTGCTATGTTCATTGAAGCTTTATTTACAATAGCCAAGATACAGAAGCAACCTAAGTGTCCATCAACAAATGAATGAATAAAGAAGATGTGGGGGGTGTGTGTGTGTATATATATATACATACACATGTATATTATATATATATATGTATATGAAAGTGAAAATCACTCAGTCATGTCAGACTCTTTGCAACCCCATAGACTGTACAGTCCATGGGATTCTCCAAGCCAGAATACAGGAGTGGGTCAACTTTCCCTTCTCCAGGGGATCTTCCTAACCCAGGGATCGAACCCAGGTTTCCCACATTGCAGGTGGATTTTTTACTAGCTGAGCCACAAAGGAAGCCCAAGAATACTAGAGTGGGTAGCCTATCCCTTCTCCAGTGCATCTTCCTGACCCAGGAATTGAACTGGGGTCTCCTGCATTGCAGGCAGATTCTTCACCAACTGAGCTATCAGGGAAGCCCATAATATATACATACACATAAAAAGTTTTTAGGAAATCTATCTTTAAAAAAGGAAAAATATTCTTAAATATAAGAAGCAAATTATTTTAAAATTATACTACATCTCACAACATAAACATGGAAGGCTGCCATGTCCATTTTACCTAAATATTTTAAACCTGAAAGCAAACCTGGCAATGATAGTTTTTTAAAAGACATACTTATCTTACTTGTATTAAGATGAAGATACAAGTAAAGTATTTGGGGGCTTCCCTGGTTGCTGATAGGGCTTCCCTGGTGCCTCAGATGGTAAGGAATTCATCTGCAATGTGAGAGACCTGGGTTCGATCCCTGGGTTGGTAAGATCCCCTGGAGGAGGGCATAGTAACCCACTCTAGTATTTCTGCCTGGAGAATCCCTACGGACAGAGGAGCCTGGCGGGCTAGAGTCCACGGGGTCACAAATAGTTGGACACAACTGAGCGACTAAGCATATACTGGTAGCTCAGATGGTAAAGAATCTGCCTGCAATGCAGGAGACCCAGATTCTGTTCCTGGGTTGGGACAATCCCCTGGAGAGGGGAATGGCAACCCACTCCAGCATTCTTGCCTGGAGAATTCCATGGACAGAGCAGTCTGGCAGGTGACAGTTCATGGGGTTGCAAAAGTCGGACATGACTGAGTGACTAACACTTTCACATAAGTTAAATATTTATGTAAAGTGTAATTAAAAGAAACTGACAAGTTTACAACTAAGCGATACAAATACTTAAAACAGTAAGACAAAGGCAGAATTATTTATCATAGTCACTTTTTCTTAAAATATCAAAGGAAAAACAGATAATGGGAGTTACGCCATTCTAGATAATAAAGAGTATTAGAGACCTATAACAATTAAAACACAATACCAGCTTCAGACAAGAAAGACAAATGATTGCAAGAAAAAGATTAGATGCCAAAGATTCATATGCTAAATATGTACAGTATAAAATTTCAGTATAAGAAAATGTGACATTTCAAATCACTGAAGAATGTTAAGATAAATTAATCACAACAAGCTATGAAGAAAACTGGCATGTACATGCCCAGAAAATACTCAAGTCACAAAGGAAGAGGCTAAGTGCCAGAGGCTAGACTCCAAATTCAGCAAGACAAACCATTTGAAATTAAGCAGCTCATCAATCATGCTACTGGAACTACGGATGTGCATCAACTCTGTCTGCATTTACTAGTCCATCATTTTCCTTCCTCCTCATGCTTCATTTGCCACTGTCTCAGCATCACCCTGAGCTCCCTCAATGGCTCAGATGGTAAAAGAATCTGCCTGCTATGCAGGAGACCTGGGTTCAATCCCTGGGTCAGTAAGATCCCCTAAGAAAAGGAATGACTACCCACTCCAGTATTCTTCCCTGGAAAATTCCATGGACAGAGGAGCCCATCAGGTTACAATCCATGGGGTCACAAAGAGTTGGACACGACTGAGCGACTAACACTTTCACTATTTTCAGGATCGCACTAGCTTTGGTTCAGTTCAGTCATTCAGTCATGTCCAACTCTCTGCGACCCCATGGACTGCAGCATGCTAGGCCTCCCTGTCTATTACCAATTCCCAGAACTTGCTCAAACTCATGTCCATAGAGTTGTGATGCCATCCAACCATCTCATGCTCTATCGTCCCCTTCTTCTCCTGCCTTCAATCTTGCCCAGTATCAGGGTCTTTTCCGATGAGTCAGTTCTTCGCATCAGGTGGCCAAAGTATTGGAGCTTCAACTTCAGCATCAGTCCTTCCAATGAATATTCAGGACTGATTTCCTTTAGGATGGACTGGTTGGATCTCCTTGCAGTCCAAGGGACTCTCAAAAATCTTCTCCTCCAACACCACAGTTCAAAAGCATCAATTCTATGGCACTCAGCTTTCTTATGGTCCAACTCTCACATCCATACATGACTACTGAAAAAAACATAACTTTGACTAGATAGACCTGTGTCAGTAAAGTAGAAAAGAGAAAATTCTCTTTGGACTTGTTGACACAGCAGGGGAAAGAGAGGGTGGGATGAATTGAGAAAGTAGCATTGACATATATACACTACCACGGGTGAAATAGATGGCTAGTGGGAAGCTGCTATGTTGCACGGGGGGAGTCAGCTTGGTGTTCTCTGACAAGCTAGAGGGGTGGGATGAGGGGCTGGAATGGGGCTCAGTAGGGAGGTGATATATATATATATATATAATTATGGCTGATTTGCCCTCCAGAAACCAACAAAACATTGTAACGCAATTATTCTCCAATTAAAATAACAATAAAAAATTTTTAAAAGAAAAACAATCATAATGTCCCCACAAATTATGCCCTCTAAATTAACCAAAATTATATAGCAAGGAGAAATTTTTAAGAATCTTTTTGTACAGAGGCCATTTCTTATTTTCATGACACTTACAAAGAGAGATGTTTCTATTCTATTTATGTAGAACAGGAATATTTAATCTCATAAAATGCTATTGAGGAAAAGAGAATATAAATTTTGCCCTGACATATGAGGAGCACTTTTATATCCAAAAGCCTGGTAAATGCCAAATTCTAACATGTTTGACTTTCCAACTTTTTTTCAATATATTCTATAACATAACCTTTTGTAAGACTGAATTTAAATTAATTTTATTTTGAGAAGTGTCCAACATTCCTTGTTGAATTCCATAGTACCAAATATCCAGGGGAGGAGATTTCTAAACTATCCTATCGCACACTTTTCTGGGCTGTTTTAAATCTTCCTGTAGACGTTTAAAGATAGCCCAGTTTTCTAAAATAACAAATCTTTAGTAACTGGTCACAAAACTAATGCTATTATAAGATTACAAATCCATCATATACATAGAAAAGTCAGAAACCCCACAAAGGCTTGAGTTTCTAAATGATGACATGGAGGCCAAGATGTGTTCAAAGCGCAGTTTAGGATATTTTTCAATGAATGTTACACCCTAACTCCGCATGGTTCATATTTATGGTATTATGGAAAAAGCCAAAGAAGAAAATTACGTCTGTACTCTTTACAATCATTTTTCTCCCGGATACCCAAAGAGCCTCCCATCAGCAAAACAAATGCCCTGTGACAGAGCACAGGAATTCAAAATTGAAAACTCCCCTAGATTCTCAATGTTTTTTCCTAAGTAACAAAGATACCCCACCACTATCACCATTTGCCCTCAATATTCTACTGTTCTTCCTCTCAATGGTGCATCTATGGTTAAACTCTTCCCTGAAAAATAATAACTTGACAGATAATAACCAAGCAGAATATAGTTATTTATGTCGCTTCTGTATTTCTGTCTTCATATGTATTATAAACATATTGAGACCTAAAAGTTTATGGCTTTCTGCCTAGATACTCACTGTTTTGTTTATTCTAAAGTGCCCCTTGAAAATCTGTTAGTATCACTTAAATCTTATTGGGTAGAACTAAGAAAAAAAGACACTGATACACAAATCAGTGTTTGTGTATTAGTGTTTATGTTTATGTACAAATGTTTTTGCCCCTCCTCTGGCATCTTTCTCCGTAGAGACAACCTGGTGGCAAGAAGAAACAGGAATCGTAACAGGAACTAAATTTGAATGATAATTTTAATGAATTCTGTTTTCTACAATGCCGACACCCAAGAGCAACCACATTTATAGAAAAATAGAAGCGTGGTAGTCACTGTTCACAAGTCTAGCCATAAACCACTGAACAAACAAAATCCTGTACCCTGAAACCTTGACATTACAAACACAATTTAGGAAAAAATATTTGAAATAGGTAAGCAGATTGGTAGATTATACAGAGAGATCCATAGGTTTTCTCTCTTCTGAGAATTTAGACATAGATTGTTTTTAATAAATTCCTTCCTCTGATAAGAATGAGTACTTGCCTTGGGTTATAATATTTCTCAGTAGAGAATAGTGAAAGCACAACCACTGCAAAAGAAAAGAAAAAAGAAAGAAAGAAAAGACACATTATTTCTCTCTTCAAGGGTCACTAGATGTAGACATCTGGGACTCAGGCCCCTGGGATATGTTGAAATGGCAAGACATCAATAGTTTCTTATCTAATTGATGTGACAATGTAAGGGGACAACTTTTAGTTCCACAAAACAATGCTAACTCACTTACACATCATTTAAGCATGTTCATTACTGGCTAGATCATTGAATGCAACACTTTAGGACCAGTGGACTGGGTAACATTGCAATAAAAAGATTTTAAATATAGAAATTGTTGGTGTTTCTTCCTCATTTAAACCCAAAATCTAACACAAATGTAATAATATTTGAAAGCATTTCTTTCTTCTCCTCGAGTTCACTTTAAACTTTATAGAAATGAACTGGTTAATTTGTGTGTACATGTACTTATTTTCTTCGTTGAGAAGTAGGTAAGAATAATCTATAACCACAAATGCTTGATACAGCTGCCCTATAGATATGGCATCCTAGCAACCCCTTTCATCCTTCAAATGATCTTCTTTGTGGGATTCCATTATCTGCCTCTCAATGGGCAGTCTTCCCAACACTGACCCTCTCTTTGGCCTTATAGTTATGAAATCAAACAAAATAATCCCACTTTACCAGCATTTGGGGGAATCCCATCCAGAGAATTTTCATTCCAATCCCAAAGAAAGGCAATGCCAAAGATTGCTCAAGCTACTGCACAATTGCACTCATCTCACACATTAGTAAAGTAATACTCAAAATTCTCCAAGCCAAGCTTCAGCAATACGTGAACCGTGAACTTCCAGGTGTTCAAGCTGGATTTAGAAAAGGTAGAGGAACCAGAGATCAAATTGCCAACATCCGCTGGGTCATCAAAAAAGCAAGAGAGTTCCAGAAAAACATCTATTTCTGCTTTATTGACTATGCCAAAGCCTTTGACTGTGTGGATCACAACAAACTGTGGAAAATTCTGAAAGAGATGGGAAGACCAGACCACCTGACCTGCCTCTTGAGAAACCTGTATGCTGGTCAGGAAGCAACAGTTAAAACTGGACGTGGAACAACAGACTGGTTCCAAATAGGAAAAGGAGTACATCAAGGCTGTATATTGTAACCCTGCTTATTTAACTTAAATGCAGAGTATATCATAAGAAATGTTGGACAGGAGGAAGCACAAGCTGGAATCAAGATTGCCAGGAGAAATATCAATAACCTCAGATATGCAGATGACACCACCCTTATGGCAGAAAGTGGAAAAGAACTAAAGAGCCTCCTGATGAAAGTGAAAGAGGAGAGTGAAAAAGTTGGCTTAAAGCTCAACATTCAGAAAACTAAGATCATGGCATCTGGTCCTGTCACTTCAAGGCAAATAGATGGGAAACAGTGGAAACAGCGGCTGACTATTTTCTTGGGCTTCAAAATCACTGCAGATGGTGATTGCAGCCATGAAAATAAAAGACACTCCTTGGAAGGAAATTTATGACCAACCTAGACAGCATATTAAAAAGAAGAGACATTACTTTGCCAACAAAGGTCTGTCTAGTCAAGGCTATGGTTTTTCCAGTAGTCACGTATGGATGTGAGAGTTGGACTATAAAGAAAGCTGAGCACCGAAAAATTGATGCTTTTGAACTGTGGTGTTGGAGAAGACTCTTGAGAGTCCCTTGGATGGCAGGAGATCCAACAAGTCCATTCTAAAGGAGATCAGTCCAGAATGTTCATTGGAAGGACTGATGTTGAAGCTGAAACTCCAATAATTTGGTCACCTGATGTAAAGAGTTGACTCACTGGAAAAAACCCTGATACTGGGAAAGAGTGAGGGCAGGAGACGGGGATGACAGAGGATGAGATGGTTGGATGGCATCACTGACTCAATGGACATGAGTTTGGGTGGACTTCGGAAGTTGGTGATGGACAGGGAGGCCTGGCATGCTGTGGTCCATGGGGTCACAAAGAGTCAGATACGACTGAGTGACTGAACTGAACTGAACATCCAGAGAATTACATTTTACTGTGAACATCTCATTTCGAGAAGAAAAATAAAAACCAAGAATGTCTGCTAAAAAATAATGGCCAGGTGGTAGAAGATTTGGGAACAGTCACATATGAATGATTCCTGGTAGAACTGATCAGGTATCTCCCCTGAGGGAGGAAGTCTAAAGAGTCTATGACTGAGGAAGAGGGATTGAAATTTATTCTATGATGCTCCAATGGGCACACAGCAGAGACTGGTTAGATGCTAAACAAACCTACATCTTCTCAGGCACACAGCTCAACTATGGGCACACCTCATTCTACTGTGTTTCTCTGGTACTGTATTTTTTCAAATAGAAGGCTCGTGTCAATGCTGTGTCAAGCAAGCCTATTGGTGCCATTTTTCCAAGAGCATTGGCTCACTTCCTGTCTCTATGTCACCTTTTGGCAATTCTCACAATATTTCAAACTTTTTCATTACTATTATATTTGTTGTAGTGATATCTGATCAATAACCTTTGATATTACTCTTGCAAATGTTTTGAGGTCCCTTGAACTTCACCCACATAAGACAGTGAACTTAATCTATAAATGTTGCATGCATTTCAACTCCATTGACTGGCCACACCCCTGGATCTTTCCTTCTTCCCAGGTCTCCCTATTGAGAGACACAATATTGAAATTAGGCCAGTTAATACTACAGTGGTTTCTAAGTGTTCAAGTGAAAGGAGGAGTTGCATATCTTTCTCTTTAAATCAAAAGCTATAAATGACTGAGTTCAGGGAGGAAGTTGTGTGGAAAGCTGAAATAGACTGAAAGCTAGAGCTTTTGAGGCAAATAAAAGCTATGCATGCATAGGAAATGTTTTGGAAGGAAATTAAAATTGCTACTCCAGTGAACACACAAATAATAAGAAAGTAAAACACTTATTGGTGATATGGAGAAAGTTTTAGTGGCTTGGATAGAAAACCGCATCAGCCAAAACATTCCCTCAAACTGAAGTCTAGTCTAGAGCAAGACCCTAACTCTCTCTAATTCCAAGAAAGCTGAGAGAGGTGAGGAAGCTGAAGAAGAAAACTTTCAAGCCAGCAGAGGCTGGTTCACAGCATTTCAGAAAGAAGCTATCTACATAACAGAAAAGTGCCAGGTGAAGCAGCAAATATTGATGTAGAAGCTGCAGCAAGTAGTCCAGATCTAGCTAAGATAGTGGATGGAGATGGCTACACTAAAGAAGAGATTTTCAATGGAGATGAAGCAGCCTTTTATTAGAAGATGCCATCTAGGACTTTCATAGCTAGAGAAGAGAAATCAATGCCTGGCTACAAAGCTAAAAGGGAAAAGTTGACTCTCTTGTTAGGGGTTAATACAGCTGGTGACTTTAAGTTGAAGTCAATACTCATTTACCATTCTGCAAATCCTAGACCTCTTTAGAATTATGCTAAATCTACTCTTTGCTCTATAAATGGAAATACAAAGCCTGGATGACAGCCTATCTGTTGAAAAAGTGGTTTACTGACTATTATAAGCCTACTGTTGAGACCAACTGCTCAAAAAAAAAAAAAAAAAGACTTCTTTCAAAATATTACTGCTCACTCACAGAGCTCCTTGTCAACCAAGAGCTCTGATGGAGATGTATAACAAGATTAAAGTTGTTTTTTTGCCTGCAAATACAACATTCATTCTGCATCCCATGGATCAAGAAGAAATTTTCATTTTCAGGTCTTATTTAAGATAACCATTTTGTGAGGCCATAACTGCCATAAGTAGTGATTCCTTTGATGTATGTGGACAAATTAAATAGAAAACCTCCTGGAAAGAATTCACCATTCTAGATGCCAATAAAAACATTTCATCATTCATGGGAAGAGATAAAAATACCAATATTATCAGGAGTTTGGAAGAAGCTGATCTCAACCTTATGTGATGACTTGGGGGAGGTTCAAGACTTCAGTGAGGGAGGTAACTACAGATGTGGTGAAAACATCAAAAGAACTAGAATTAGAAGTGGACCCTAAAGATGTGACTAAATTTCACAATCTTATGATAGAACTCTAAAAGGTGAGGAACTGCTTCTTATTGATCAGCAAAGAAACTGGTTTCTTGAGATATAATCTACTACTGGTGGAGATTGTTCAAATTACAACAAAAGATTTAGGATGTTAAATAAATTTGGCTGATAAAGCCACAGCAGGGTTTGAGAGGATTGACACCAAAAGGTGAAATGCTATCAAACCGTATTACATGCTACATAGAAAACATTTGTGAAGGGAAGAGTCAATCACTGGGAAAACTTCACTGTCTTATTTTAAAGAATGGGCACAGCCACCACAACCTTGAGCAACCACCACCCTGATCAATCAGCAACCATCAACACTGAGGCAAGACCCTCCATCAGCAAAAAGATTATGATTCACTGAAGGCTCAGATGTCGATTAGCATTTTTTTAGCAAAAAGGTATTTTTTTCATTGGGGCTTCTCAGATGACAGCAGTGGTAAAGAACCTGCCTACAAATGCCGGAGACTTGAGAGACACAGGTTCAATCCCTGGGTCAGGAAGATCCCCTGGGGAAGAAAATGGCAACCCACTCCAGTATTCACACCTGGGAAATCCCAAAGACAGACAAACCTGGCGGGCTATAGAGTTGGGGTTGTGAAGAGTTGGACGTGACTGAAGTGACTTAGCACACAAGCATGCATTTTTTAAATTAAGATGTATACACTGGGGGTTGATTTTAGACATAATACTCTCACACACTTAATAGATAATATAAATATAACCATAATATGCAGTGAGAAACTAAAAACATATGTGACTCACTTTATTGCAATACTTGCTTTATTGTCATGGTCTGGAACCAAACCCACAATATCCCCTGGGATGCCTGTATACTTCTCAGCCACTATTGCAGTTACATTGGGCAGTGTGATTGACTTCTGGCCAGTGCTATGGGACAGAAGGGATACATGTCACTCTCAGGCTGGCCCTTAAAATCTCCCATGTGATTCTCCATGGGAATCTCCTGAGAGTGCTTGTGCGTTAGAAGCAGTTAATAGATCTGAGCCTTACTCTAGCTAAATATCTGATATCATTATTCCCAAATCTTCCTTTATAAGGTCTTTCTGCTATCTCTTCCTTATCTTACTCTGAGTCTTTGCCCATCTCCTTAAACACCTGAATTTATGAAGCTACTGAAGGTCTCTTTTGTATGAATACTTTCCCTCCCTAGCCAAACAAGAATTGTTCAAGAGGGGAAAAAATTCCTTTTGTATATGCTCCTGTGCTCCCACCAACATATGTGGTCATGTACTCTACACACAAGAAATGAAAAGCTTCACACTTAGGCAATTTCTGTTAGCCAACTGAGGCCAACTCATTAAAAAGAAGCATTTCTACTGATTAGAGACATGTTTCTAATCTCCAGGTGTTTGTCCCTTGTATTTCTCAGCCAAAAACCATTTTAAAAAGGAGGCTCTATTTGCTTAGTTTCACATTCATAGAAACATCTGTTCATCTTCTTGAATGGATAGAGAAGTTGCAAAGACCTAACATCCTTGATCAACAGCAAGAATAAAAATCCAGCCACCTTAGTGCACAGTTTTATGCAAACCCTGATATCGTTTTAAAATAATCTCTAATGTTTAATTCAACCCAGGCTTCAGTGCTTAAACAAGATAAATTGGTCAATTTTTCTCATGTGAAAAAGAAACTTTTCCCCTTCAGCTGGTTCATTTAATAAGTATACACACATTCAGAGATTCTTTAATAAATTTTAAAGATTTTTATGTTCAAATGAATATTTTCCTCCCAGTCTCCCAAAACAGTCTGAAAATCAATCACTTTAAGAAAAATCCTTCCCACCTTTCTCAAATACCTTCCTCTTACTTATATAGATGTTATTAGCATGGATTTTTCACAAAACATGGATATAGCATGGATTTTTTTTTTTACTTAACAGCATAAGATGAATATTCTGAAGTTTCTGGAGAATGAACCCTTGATATTGACCAGGAATCCCACTACTTACTCAAAACGACTCCCACACACTCTCCACCACAACTACCATATTTCAAGTTCCCTCAGCCCTCCTCAACCTTCCTGTTCCCTCATAGACAAAGATACTGTGTCGTGCTTTCAGTTCAGTTCAGTCGCATCTGACTTTTTGCGACCCCATGAATCACAGCACACCAGGCCTCCCTGTCCATCACCAGCTCCCGGAGTTTACTCAAACTCATGTCCATCGAGTCGGTGATGCCATCCAGCCATCTCATCCTCTGTCGTGCTTTACAGGAAAACAAAAATCCTAGGTGGGGAACTCCTTTATCTTCTTCATACCAAGAATGCAAACACCGGCATCTCTGAAAATCCTTTCCTGCCTATTCCCCTTCTCCCATGATCCTTTTTCTCGTCTAAATGACTGCCCACTCCCTATCAATTAACTTTTCACCAATGACTTTTAAACATATTCAAGTCTCTCTCATTTTATACAAAAAACCTTTCCCCAACATGACATATTCTATTTGCTATTCTCTTTCTGTAAGACTTGTCTATTTTGATTGAGGCCAGTTTCACAGTCCTAGCTCACTCTTCACCCTGCTCTTATCTGTCTTTTTCCATATCCTTCACAAAAAAATAACTCTTGCTAAGATCACCAGTGAATATCATGTCAATAACTCCAAAAAAAAATTTTTAAATCCATATTACTTGACATTGCTGGTCACTCCATCTTCAGCAAAGTATATCTTACCTTTGTTTTCATGATGCTAATGGTTTCACTCCTATCTTTTGTGATACTCTTACACCCTCTGTAAGTTGATCTTCCTTCAAACAGCTGTGAAATGAAGTTCTTCAAGGGATGGTTCAAGGCTCTGCTTTCTTATCACTCCTTACTAACTCCCTCAACAATGGCGCCCATGGTCATGATGTCACTACCACCTCCATACTTATAATATACAAAGGTATATTTTCAGCCCTGGCCTCTCCTCTAGGCTTCAAAATAATAGGTTTAAATGTCCATTTGTTGTTTCTGCTTCTCTCTCTCAAAGTAACCCCAAACCCAACATGTTCAAAATTGAACTTGAAATCTGCCTCCCAAATCGGATCTGCTTGCAGGACCTCTATCACAGTGAATGTTGCCATCAATTATCCAACTTGCTTTTCTTCTCCTGACCCCATATTCAGTCCATCACTGATTTTTACCTCATAACCACTTAACCCCTCCTCCACGCTCCATCTTCACATCATCACTTAATCCACGTTTTGTCATATCTGGCCTTGTAAGCTCTACAGTTTCCTGCTGGTCTTCCCCAAGCACACTTTGGCTGTCTGCCAATCCTGTTTGCATGAGATGAAAAGAGATGTTTAGACTAAAAAAAAAAATCTGACTTTGTCACTCATATATTTTCAGTGACTTTCCTTTGCCTCTAGGATTAAAGATAATTTTTAGGACCCAAAGACTTTGCTTGTCTGGCCTCTTACTGTCTTTCAGACTTCATCTAGAATCTTACTTCCATGGGCTCTCTCCCTCCTCTTCACCCCTGAGATCACTCTGGCCTTCCCTTCAGTTCCTGGAATTTCAATGACCGATCTGATGCCAGGGTTTTGCCTCTACCACCTCAACATTTACCCGATTAATGCCTAGGTACTCTTCAGCTCTCCTCTCTAAGGGACCACATCTCTGATAAAAACAAATTCTCCTATTACTCTCTCCAACATCAGGGTCTTTTCCAATGAGTCAGCTGTTCACCGACCCTAATGCTGGGAAAGACTGAAGGCAAAAGGAGAAGAGGATAGCAGAGGATGAGCAGGTTGTATGGCATCACCAATGCAATGGACATGAACTTGGACAAACTCCAGGAGACGGTGAGGGACAGGCAGGCGTGGCATGCTGCAGTCCATGGGCTCGCAAAGAGTCAGACATAACTTAGCGACTTAACAACAACAATTATTCTCTCCAGGAATGTCATGTACCTGATTTCAAGGTGCCTGTTCCAATTTTCTATCACAATGAATAGTTAGCTTCACATTTTATCATTTTTTACAGTATTCCTAATTTCTATCACAATTAAATAGGAGCATCTCCACTATAGGAATCATATTCATTAATTTTTATCTGCAGGATCCAACATAGTACCTAAGAGATTACAGGTACTCGAAAAATGTCTATTGAAAGAATAGAAGAAATATTAACCCAGAATCAAAGATGCTATATTACATAAAGAAAAAACCAATGTGTAGGTTATGGAATTAGATGCTTAAGCTCAAATTCTGGCTTACTAATTGTGTGATCATGGAAGAACTAGTTTCACTAATGAGAATGAGAAAATACCCAACCTCATAAGGTTAAATTATTTTTATGAAACTGCGTTTTGCAACTCTAATACCTTAGGGTGCACCTAAGGTATATTCATGGAGACTAATATTTTCAAACAAATAAACAATTTACACTGCTCTGAGACTCTGTACACAAAGACAGAGTATATCATGGTCCTTTCAAATAGCTCTACCTGCCAGTATCACTGTCAAGGAACAACGTGGCCTACAGAATAAGTGATAGGACTCATGCTCCACAAGACAACCAGCAGGACTCCCTGAGACAACCTGGAATGTTATCAGGTAAGTGACCTTTTCCTAAGAAAGTTAACTGAAACTGACATCCAACCTAGCTTAATCCACTGCCTTTCTAGATATAATAATTTGATTTAACAACCAGCTGTCAATAGGCGTTCATACCAATTGCCCTAACAGTCAAATCTCAAAGTTTCCCAGTCTTTTCATTAAACTGGGAAAAACTGAAAAGCTATATGTAAAAGAATGAGAGTAGAACACTCCATAACACAAAAATAAACTCGAAATGGACCAAAGACCTAAATGTAAGGCTAGATACTTAAGACACGTAAAACTCTTAGAGGAAAACATGGGCAGAACACTCTTTGACATAAATCACAGCAAGATCTTTTTTGGCCCATCTCCTGGAGTAATTAAAATACAAACAAAAATAAACAAATGGGACCTAATTAAACTTAAAAGCTTTTGCCCGGCAAAGGAAACCATAAACAAGATGAAAAGACAACCCTCAGAATCAGAGAAAATATTTGCAAATGAAGCAACTGACAAGGGATTAATCTCTAAAATATACAAACAGCTCATGCAGCTCCGTATCAAAAAGACAAGCAACCCAATCAAAAAAAAAAGGGGGGGGGGGTGGAGGACCTAAATAGACATTTCTCTGAAGAAGACATACAGATGGCTCACAAACACATGAGAAAGATGGTAACGATGGCCCTATATACAGGGCAGGAGAAGAGACGCAGAAGTACAGAACAGACTTTTGAACTCTGTGGGAGAAGGTGAGGGTGGGATGTTTCGAAAGAACAGCATGTATATTATCTGTGGTGAAACAGACCACCAGCCCTGGTGGGATGCATGAGTCAAGTGCTCGGGCCTGGTGGGCTGGGAAGACCCAGAGGAATTGGGTGGAGAGGGAGGTGGGATGGGGGACCGGGATGGGGAATACATGTAACTCTATGGCTGATTCATATCAATGTATGACAAAACCCACTGAAAAATTAAAAAAGAAAAAGAAAAGAAAAGAAAAGAAAAAAAGAATATTTGAAATAAAACTGTTGTAAAAATAAAAAAAAAAAAAAAGATGCTCAACATCACTAATTATTAAAGAAGTGCAAATCAAAACTACAATTCAGTGCCAGCTCACACCAATCAGCATAGCCATCAATAAAATAAAAAACACTGGAGAGAGTATGGAGAAAAGGGAATGCTTTTGCACTGTTGGTGGGAATGTAAATTGATACAGCCACTATGGAGAATAGTTTGGAAATTCCTAAAAAGCAGAAACTAGAACTACCATATGATCCAACAATCCTACTCCTGGACATATACCTAGAGAAAAACAATTCAATGCCCTATTAGAATGCTAGTAAATTGTTGAATATTTAAAGACATAGAGGAAGAAATACCATATGACTTAGTAATCTCATTCCTGGGCATAAGCCCAGGGAAAATCATAATTCAAAAAGATACATGCACCCCAGTGTTCACAGCAGCACTACTTGCAAGGACGTGTGTGTGCATATGAACTAAGCAACTTCAATTGTGTCAACCCTTGTGACTCTATGGACTGTAGCCTGCCAGGCTCCTCTGTCCATGAGATTCTCCAGGCAAGAATACTGGAGTGGGTTGCCATGCCCTCCTCCAGGGTATCTTTCAGACTCAGGGATCAAACCCACCTCTCTTACATCTCTTTCATTGGCGGGCAGGTTCTTTACCACTAGTGCCACCTGAAGACATGGAAGCAACCTAAATGTCCATCAGCGAGGAATGGATAAAGAAGATGTGGTACATATATACAATGGAATATTACTCAGCCATAAAAAGGAATAAAATTGTGCCATTTGCAGAGTCGTGGATAGATCTAGTGACTGTCATACAGAGTGAAGAAAGTCAGAAAGAGAAAAACATCATAGAGCCAACAAGTTCCAGAGCAAGACATACCATGCTAATTCTCCAGCAATGCAGGAAAATAGCCCTGAGTATTAATATACAGGCAGCCCAAACTCACACCAAACCGGTAGACACCTAAAAACTCACTACTGGACACTTCATTGCACTCCAGAGAGAAGAGCTCCAGCTCCACCCACCAGAACACTGAAAGAAGCTTCCCTAATCAGGAAACCTTGACAAGTCACCCATCCAACCCCATCCACAGGCAGCAACCTCCACAATAAAAGGAATCACAAACTTCCAGCCTACAGAAAGGCCACCCCAAACACAGCAATCTAAACAAGATGAAAAGGCAGAGAAATATTCAGCAGGTAAAGGAACATGATAAATGCCCACCAAACCAAACAAAAGAGGAGGAGATGGGGAGTCTACCTGAAAAAGAATTCAGAATAATGATAGTAAAAATGATTCAAAATCTTGAAAACAAAATGGAGTTACAGATAAATTGTCTGGAGACAAGAATAGAGAAGATGCAAGAAATGTTTAAAAAGGACCTAGAAGAAATAAAAAAGAGTCAATCAATAATGAATAAAGCAATAACTGAGACCAAAAACACTCTGGAGGGAACCAACAGTAGAATAACTGAGGCAGAAGATAGGATAAGTGAAGTGGAAGATAGAATGGTAGAAATAAATGAAGCAGAGAGAAAAAAAGAAAAAAGAATTAAATGAGGACAACCTCAGAGACCTCTGGGACAATGTCAAACATTTAACATTCGAATCATAGGAGTCCCAGAAGAAGACAAAAAGAAAGGCCATGAGAAAATACTTGAGGAGGTAATAGTTAAAAGCTTCCCTAAAATGGGGAAGGAAATAGCCACCCAAGTCCAAGAAACCCAAAGAGTCCCAAACAGGATAAACTCAAGGCGAAACACCCCAAGACACATATTAATCAAATTAACAAAGATCAAATACAAACAACAAATATTAAAAACAGCAAGGGGAAAACAACAAATAACACCCAAGGGGATTCCCATAAGGATAACAGCTGATCTTTCAATAGAAACTCTTCAGGCCAAAAGGGAATGGCAGGACATACTTAAAGTGATGAAAGAGAAAAACTTACAGCCCAGATTACTGTACCCAGCAAGGATCTCATTCAGATATGAAGGAGAAATCAAAAGCTTTACAAACAAACAAAAGCTGAGAGAATTCAGCACCACCAAACCAGCTCTCCAACAAATACTAAAGGATCTTCTCTAGACAGGAAACACAGAAAGACTGTATGAACGCAAACCCCAAACAACAAAGCAAATGGCAACAGGACCATTTTTATCAATAATTACCTTAAATGTAAATGGGTTGAATGCCCCAACCAAAAGACAAAGACTGGCTGAAGAGATACAAAAACAAGACCCCTAAATATGCTATCTATAAGAGACCCACCTCAAAACAAGGGACACATACAGACTGAAAGTGAAGGGTTGGAAAAAGATATTTCACACAAATGGAGACCAAAAGAAAGCAGGAGTAGCAATACTTATACCAGATAAAATAGACTTTGAAATAAAGGCCATGAAGAGAGACAAACAAGGACATTACATAATGATCAAAGGATCAATCCAAGAAGAAGATATAAAAATTATAAATATATATGCATGCAACATAGGAGCACCGCAATACGTAAGGCAAATGCTAACAAGTATGAAAGGGGAAATTAACAGTAACACAAAAATAGTGGGAGGCTTTAATACCTCATTCACATCTATGGATAGATCAACTAAACAGAAAATTAGCAAGGAAACACAAACTTTAAATGATACAATGGGCCAGTTAGACCTAATTGATTTCTATAGGACATTTAACTCCAAAACAATGAAGTTCACCTTTTTCTCAACTGCACATGGAACCTTCTCCAGGATAGATCACATCCTGGGGCATAAATCTAGCCTTGGTAAATTTTTAAAAATTGAAATTATTCCAAGCATCTTTTCTGATCACAATGCAGTAAGATTAGATGTCAATTACAGGGGAAAAACTATTAAAAATTCCAACATATGGAGGCTAAACAACATGCTTCTGAATAACCAGCAAACCACAGAAGAAATCAAAATATGCATAGAAATGAATGAAAATGAAAACACAACAACCCAAAACCTATGGGACTCAGTAAAAGCAGTGCCAAGGGGAAGGTTCATAGTAATACAAACTTATCTGAAGAAACAAGAGAAAAGTTTTTCTAGTGGTCATGTATGGATGTGAGAGTTGGACTGTGAAGAAAGCTGAGTGCTAAAAAATTGATGCTTTTGAACTGTGGTGTTGGAGAAGACTCTTGAGAGTCCTTCGGACTACAAGGAGATCCAACCAGTCCATCCTAAAGGAGATCAGTCCTGGGTCTTCATTGGAAGGACTGATGCTGAAGCTGAAACTTCAATACTTTGGCCACCTCATGAGAAGAATTGACTCAATGGAAAAGACCCTGATGCTGGGAGGGATTGGGGGCAGGAGAAGAAGGGGGCAACAGAGGATGAGATGGCTGGATGGCATCACTGACTCGATGGGCATGAGTTTGAGTAAACTCCAGGAGTTGGTGATGGACAGGGAGGCCTGGCATGCTGCGATTCATTGGGTCACAAAGAGTCAGACACAACTGAGCGACTGAACTGAACTGAACACCTAGAGCAACTAGAAAAGGAAGAAATGAAGAACCCCAGGGTTAGTAGAAGGAAAGAAATCATAAAAATTAGGGCAGAAATAAATGAAAAAGAACCAAAGGAAACCATAGCAAAAATCAACAAAGCTAAAAGCTGGTTCTTTGAGAAGATAAATAAAATAGACAAACCAATAGCTAGACTCATCAAGAAAAAAGGCAGAAGAATCAAATCAACAAAATTAGAAATGAAAGTGGAGAAATCACAACAGACAACACAGAAATACAAAGGATCATAAGAGACTACTATCAGTAACTATATGCCAATAATATGGACAATTTGGAAGAAATGGACAAATTCTTAGAAAAGTATAACTTTCCAAAACTGAACCAGGAAGAAATAGAAAATCTTAACAGACCCATCACAAGCATGGAAATAGAAACTGTAATCAGAAATCTTCCAGCAAACAAAAGCCCAGGACCAGACGGCTATACAGCTAAATTCTACCAAAAATTTAAAGAAGAGCTAACACCTATCTTACTCAAACTCTTCCAGAAAATTGCAGAGGAAGGTAAACTTCCAAACTCATTCTATGAGGCCACCATCACCCTAATACCAAAACCGGACAAAGATGCCACAAGAAAAGAAAACTACAGGCCAATATCACTGATGAACATAGAGGCAAAATTCCTTAACAAAATTCTAGCAAACAGAATCCAACAACAACTTTAAAAGATCACACATTATGACTAAGTAGGCTTTATCCCAGGGATGCGAGGATTCTTCAATATTCACAAATCAATCAATGTGATGCACCACATTAACAAATTGAAAGATAAAAACTATATGATTATCTCAATAGATGCAGAGAAAGCCTTTGACAAAATTCAACATTGATTTATGATAAAAAAAAAAAAAACCTCCAGAAAGCAGGAATAGAAGGAACATACCTCAACATAATAAAAGCTCTATATTATAAACCCACAGCAAACATTATCCTCAATGGTGAAAAACTGAAAGCATTTCCCCTAAAGTCAGGAAAAAGACAAGGGTGCCCACTCTCACCACTACTATTCAACATAGTTTTGGAAGTTTTAGCTATAGCAATCAGAGAAGAAAAAGAAATAAAAGGAAAGCAGATTGGAAAAGAAGTAAAACTTTTACTGTTTGCAGATAACATGATCCTCTACAGAGAAAACCCTAAAGACTCCACCAGAAAATTACTAGAGCTAATCAATGAATATAGTAAAGTTGCAGGATATAAAATTAACAGAGAGAAATCCCTTGCATTCCTATACACTAACAATGAGAAAACAGAAAGAGAAATTAAGGAAACAATCCCATTCACCACTGCAACGAAAAGAATAAAATACTTAAGAATAAATTTACCTAAAGAAACAAAAGACCTATATATAGAAAACTATGAAACACTGATGAAAGAAATCAAAAATTACACAAATAGATGGAGGAAATATACCATGTACATGGATCAGAAGAATCAATAGAGTGAAAATGAGTATACTACCCAAAGCAATCTATAGATTCAATGCAATCCCTATCAAGCTACCAACGGTATTTTTCACAGAACTAGAACAAATAATTTCACAATTTGTATGGAAATACAAAAAACCTTGAATAGCTAACAATCTTGAGAAAGAATGAAACTGGAGGAATCAACCTGCCTGACTTCAGACTATACTACAAAGTCACAGTCATCAAGACAGTATGGTACTGGCACAAAGACAGAAATACAGATCAATGGAACAAAATAGAAAGCCCAGAGATAAATCCACGCATCTATGGACACTTATCTTTGACAAAGGAGGCAAGAATATACGATGGAGAAAGGACAATCTCTTCAACAAGTGGTGCTGGGGAAACTGGTTAACCCCTTGTAAAAGAATGAAATGAGAACACTAACACTATACACAAAAATAAACTCAAAATGGATTAAAGATCTAAATGTAAGACAAGAAACTATAAAACTCCTAGAGGAAAAAACATATGCAAAACACTTTCTGACATAAATCACAGCAGGATCCTCTATGAGCCACCTCCCAGAGTAATGGAAATAAAAGCAAAAATTTAAAAATTTAAAAATTTTAATTAAACTTAAAAGCTTTTGTACAATGAAGGAAACTATAAGCAAGGTGAAAAGACAGCCTTCAGAATGGGAGAAAATAATAGCAAACAAAGCAACTGACAAGGTATTAATCTCAAAGATAAACAAGCAGCTCCTGCAGCTCAATTCCAGAAAAATAAATGATCCAATCAAAAAATGGGCCAAAGAACTAAATAGACATCTCTCCAAAGAAGACATACAGATGGCTAACACATGAAAAAATGCTCAACATCACTCATTATCAGAGAAATGCAAATCAAAACCACAATGAGTTATCATCTCACACCAGTCAGAATGGCTGCTATCAAAAAGTCTACAAACAAATGCTGGAGAGGGTGCAGAGAAAAAGGGAACCTTCTTACACTGTTGGTGGGAATGCAAACTAGTACAGCCACTATGGAGAACAGTGTGGAGATTCCTTAAAAAACTGGAAATAGAACTGCCATACGACCCAGCAATGCCACTGCTAGGCATACACACTGAAGAAACCAGAACTGAAAGGGTCACATGTATTCCAGTGTTCGTTGCAGCACTGTTTACAATAGCCAGGACATGGAAGCAACCTAGATGTCCTTCAGCAGACGAATGGATAAGAGAGCTGTGGTACATATACACGATGAAATATCATTCAGCCCTTAAAAAGAATGCATTTGAATCAGTTCTAATGAGGTGGATGAAACTGGGGCCTATTATATAGAGTGAAGTAAGTCAGAAAGAAAAACAATACAGTACACTAACACATGTATATGGAATTTAGAAAGATGGTAACAATGACCCTATATGTGAGACAGCAAAAGAGACATAGATGTAAAGAACAATCTTTTGGACTCTGTGGGAGAAGGCGAGGATGGGATGATTTGAGAGGATAGCGTTGAAACTTGTATATTATCATATGTGAAGTGGATCACCAGTCCAGGTTTGATGCATGAGACAGGGTGCTCAGGGCTGGTGCACTGGGATGACCCTGGGGGATGGGATGGGGAGGGAGGTGGGAGGGGGTTCTGGATAGGGAACACATGTGTACCCATGGCTGATTCATTTCAATGTTTAGCAAAAACCATTACAATATTGTAAAGTAAGTAGCCTCCAATTAAATTAATTAATTTAATAAAAAAAAAAGATGTGGTACATATATACAATGGAATATTACTCGGTCATAAAAAGGAATACAATTGTTCCATTTGCAGAGTCATGGATAGACCTAGTGACTGTCATACAGAGTGAAGAAAGTCAGAAAGAGAAAAACATCATGGATTAATACATATATGTGGAATCTAGAAAATGGTATATATATACATCCTGTATATAGATTTCTTGCAATGCAGAAATAGAGACACAGACATAAAGAACAAACATATGGACACCAATGTTGAGACTGACATATACACTACAATGCATGAAACAGATAACTAATGAGAATCTACTGTATAGCACAGGGAACTCTACTCAATGTTCTGTGGTGACCCGGAAGGGAAGGAAATCCAAAAAAGAGGAGATATCTGCATATGTGTGGTTGATTCACTTTGCTCTACAGCAAAAGCTAACACAACATTGTAAAGCAATTATATTCCAATAAATTTTTTTAAAATAGAAAGGATTATATACTTTCCATGAGTATTCCCAGCACTCAAATTCAGTGATTTCCAATCTTTCCTACTTGATTCCAAAATAAAGTATAAGGAATAGCTATCATTTAAAAACAACTTCAGATTCAAAAACTGCCATTAAAGCAAATCTGCAGAAACAATTTCAAGGTATACCCAACTAGCAATGTTGTGATAGTTTCAGGTGGACACCAAAGGGACTCTGCAATACATATATATGCATCCATTCTCCCCCAAACTCCCCTCCCAACCAGCCTGCCATATAGCATTGAACAGCTTTCATGTTCTATACAGGTCCTTGTTTGTGTGTGTGTGTGTGTGTGTGTGTGTGTGTGTGTGTGTGTGTGTGTGTGTGTGTGTGTGTGTGTGTGTGTGTGTGTGTGTGTGTGTGTGTGTGTGTGTGTGTGTTGCGCGCGCGCGCGCGCATGCGCAGTCGTTCAGTAGTGTTTGACTCTTTGCAACCCCATGGAGTGCAGCCCACCAGGCTCCTCTGTCCATGGAATTTAGCAGTGTGTACACGTTCATCCCAAACTCCCTAACTTCCTTCCCCCTGACAATCATAAGTTCTTTCTCTAAGTCTCTGAGTCTATTTCTTTTTTGTAAAAAAAATTCATTTGTATCACTTCTTTTTAGATTCCACATCTAAGGGATTTGTGTGTTGGGGCCACGTGAATTTTCACCATACTAAAACATGAAATGCAATTCCTATTTGCTTCATCTGCACAAAAGTACACTTTCTCATTACTTCAAAATAGTCTTGGCATGACAATTTCTCAATAAAAATGCTATTGCCCCAGTTTTGCAGATGTAATCAAGGATAAATTCATGCTCCCAAGATCAAACAGAAACTGGGAACCTGTGATGAGAATGACATTGTGAGCTGGGGAGAACAGAATCTGTTCTGACAATGGATAGAAATATAAAATGCTCCTCGAGTGTGTAGTTTGCCACTAGCCATACTGCCTTCACGCTCTATGTACTTCTCTTGCCTGAGCACATTTCCTTATGATGCCTTCTCTATAGGACAGGCTTTAGGGCTACCACGTTTCTTTCCAGGTCTTCTCACCTCCCAATGTGAAAATGAAGGAACTCAACATTCAGAAGAACAACTTTCTATAAACTGACAACTCAACTGATTAAATCGTTAAAGCAGAATGTCACAAAACCCAACCCATTTACTTACTTGATATATCAAAGATGTCAATAGTTAATTATTTTACTTCACACCTTCCCCGAAAAGGTTTTACAGTAAAATAACAAAGAGACTTGACTTGTATGCCAAGCAAAGAGCCCTGCTCTCTAAAGAGACATTTTAATGCCAGGCTACCTCTCAATACTGGCAGCTGTAGTGAAGTTTAAAAGTCCCCAGGGAGCTTGTAACTGCAAAGATCAGCAAAGACAACAATAAAGTTGATGTCTACTGGAATATCAAAATAATGTACACCAAAAAAAGTAGAACTAAGTATATTCAAATATGATACTTGGAAAATGATAGATACCTAAAGAGACTGCTTAGACTAGAAAACCCACAGAAATGATAACCCATTGGCCAGAAGATGCCAGACAGAATGGCATGGGGGGGAATAAGAAAACTGGATAAGCACAAAGAGGCTCCCCAGGATGTAACAGTTAACAGTATAACAAAATGTAACTAGGGAGTGAATATTAGACTCTAAACCTTAGAAACAAACATACAAAAAGTCCCAGACATTTTATTCACACTAAGATTCATTATATCACCCCTACTGTTCCCTAGGCTGATCCCTAGACCATCTAAATCAGGTAGGAACTGAACAATGGGCAGACTTCTCAGACTTTAATGACTGGTCAGAAAGGTTTTTTGGGGCCGGAAGAAAAGAAATTCTAGGAAAGAAAATAACCACAGCCATCTGTCCATTCATTTAGCTGCAGTTCAAATATAGTGCTTCTAAAATCTAAGATTCCACCTGATACATAGGTATCTTTGCAGTTCAAACAACATGAACTAATGGCTCCTTGAATTTTTGCATGAACAAAGAATACCAGAACCTTTGATAAATGACTTTTTCAATGATTGATGTTGTCTTTAATGGGAAGCAGGGAGCACTGGCTTTCTGCTGGTAACAATCTGTAAGATTTAAGACATGAGTGGGTAAATATAATATGAAAAGAATTGACCTAAGAGAAACTCTATAGAGCACTTATTCTCTTTTTCTTTAATTTTTTGAGGTAAATGTAAATTCATAGATATTTATAAGGAACAATGCAGACAGATGCAGTTGATCCTTTACTCAATTTTTCCCAGAGGTAACAAGTTCACTGCCAGGATACTGACACCAACAGTCAAGATACAAAATAGTTCATCACCACAAAGATCTCCCATGTTACTCTTTCATAGCCACAGCCAGCTCTCTCCTACCCTATCTCCCCTTAGCATCTTCCAAATACTAATCTACACTCAACTGTTTTCCATTTCATAATTTTGTCATTTCAACAACTATAAATTGGGTCATATAATATATAACCCGTTAAAATTATTTTTTTCACTCAGCTTAATTCTCTGGGGGCCTCCTTCCTGAAAGACGCATGTTCAATTCCTGGGTCAGTAAGATCCCCTGGAGAAGGAAATGGCAACACACTCCAATAATCTTGCCTAAGAAATCCCATAGACAGGAACCTGAGGAGCTACAGTTAATGGGATCTCAAAGTTGGACACAACTTTGCAACTAAACAACAACAAATTCTCTGGAGATTCTTCCAGGATGTTGTACATTTTGATACTTCATTCCTTTTTATTGCTGAGTAACATGCCATGACATGGATGTACCTCAGTGTGTTTAACCATTCATTCACTGAAAGATATCTGAGTTGTTTCCAATTGGTAGGCTATTATAAATAATGTTGCTACCACCATCCACGTAAAGGTTTTTGGAGTGAACTAGAAGTCTTCATGTCTCTAGGATAAATGCCCAAGGATGCATTTGCTGGGTGGTTTGGTAGTTACATACTTAGTATTTTAAAAAAACAAACTCTTCCAGAGTGATTCTACCATTTTACCATCCCAGTAGCCATGTATAAATAATTCAGTCTTTCTGCATCCTTGCCAGTATTTGATGTTGATGTCACTTTTTATTTAACCATTTTGATAAGTGCCCCTGGATCTCCATTAAAGGTAAATGTGAAGATAAGAGGAAAGACTTGCCTAAACACTTAAAGCTTCAATTCAGCAACTTAAGATTTAGCATATAATTTCCTAAAATCTATGTCAGTTAAATTTGGAAATTGCCCACCTAGACCATAAGAAAATTTAAACTAAATAAGCAGAAATATCCAATCACATGAATTCATTTCACCCTAAAACATTTCATCTTGTACATAATGTTTTTATAACTTTATATTTTATTATCATCTAATTTAGTACTAAAGTTTATTATTATGATTTTCATAAACAAGAAGTCTGTCCAGAGCTTCTCATTAATAAAGCCTTAACTGATCAAATAACTCATGGGATGGGTATTTCTTTTTTTTTTTTTAATTTGGTGCTGTTTTTATTAACAAAGATGTCAGATTTAAATGTCAAGAAAGTTGATATAAAAATGTTTAATAAATTAATTTATTTTGATTGGAGGCTAATTACTTTACAATATTGTAGTGGTTTTTGCCATACATTGACATGAATCAGTCATGGATGTACATGTGGTCCCCATCCTGAACCCCCTACACACCTCCCTCCCCATCCCATCCCTCAGGATCATCCCAGTGCACCAGCCCTGAGCATGCTGTCTCATCCATTGAACCTGGACTAACGATCTATTTCACATATGGTAATACACATGTTTCAATGCTATCCTCTGAAATCATCCCACCCTCGCCTTCTGCCACAGAGTCTAGTGTTCATCACAGCACTGTTTACAATATCCAGGACATGGAAGCAACCTAGATGTCCATCAGCAGATAATTGGATAAGAAAGCTGTGGTACATATACACAATGGAATATTACTCAGCTATTAAAAAGAAGGCATTTGAATCAGTTCTAATGATATAGATGGAACTGGAGCCTATTATACAGAGTGAAATATCTCAGAAAGAAAAACACCAATACAATATATTAACATAGATATATGGAATTTAGAAAAATGGTACAATGACCTTATATGCAAGACAGCAAAAGGGATGGGTATTTCTGACCCATTGACAGCTATTAAGGTTACTTTGCCATCAGGTATATACTGTCCATGGGATTCACCAGGCAAGAATACTGGAGTGGGTTGCCATTCCCTTCTCCAGCGGATCTTCCTGATTCAGGGATTGAACTTGTGTTTCCTGCAACTGCTGCATTGCAGGTGGATTCTTTACCACTTAGCCACTGAGGAAGCCCATTACAGGCTTAGGTCATTTTAAAGTTGTTGAAGCTTAGATTGTATTAACATTAAAAAAAAAATGTATAGCTCAAACAACTGTTTCTTAGATCTTTTCCAGAAGTTTCCTATCTCACAGGGGGTCTTGAGAGGTATCATGTCCTTTTTATCCCCTGCTTAGAATTCCTACACTGAAAAAAAACACTAGATAGAATCCATTAAAGTTGAATATATGCATATCTTTGTACCAGCTATTTCACTCCCTAGTATATACCCAACAAAAATGCGTTCATGTAGCCATAAAAAAAGTACATAGTAGCATTATTTGTAATAGTTCTGAACTATAAATAACCCAGATGTCCATCAACAGAAGAATAGATAATGGATACTTAGACTGTGGTATATAATATATATATAGTGGAATACTATATAGCAATGAAAGGGGCTTCCCAGGTGGCACTAGCGGTAAAGTACTCACCTGCCAATGCAGGAGTTATAAGAGACATCATTTCAATTCCTGGGTCAGGAAGATCCCCTGGCGGAAGGCATGGCAACCCACTCCAGTATTCTTGCCTGGAGAATCCCATGGACAGAGGAGCCTCATGGGTTACAGTCCATAGGGTCTCCAAGAGTCAGACATGACTGAAGCGACTTAGCATACATACAGCAATGAAAAGGAGCAAACTACTGTTATATATAACAATATAAATGAACATCACAAATATGATACTGACTTGAGAATCTTAAGAGAATGTATAATGAATAATTTAATTTATGAAAGTTTGAAAATTGGTCAGACAATATCACCATTGGGGGATAGAAATGGAAGGAGGTTTGAGGTAGATATCTGGGATGTCGGTAATATTCAATTTCTTGATCTGGATGGAAGTTACATGAATGTGTTCACTGTATGAAAATTCATCATGTTTAACACATGATTTTCATATTTTTCTATATTTTTGTCAAACAGAATAATCTATTTAAATTTGAAAAGAATGAAAGCAAAGATAAAATATGATTACTATAAGCATCATAGTGAAAGAATTCTTTCTCCAAATTCAAGCAATGGTCATTAGCCTTGCTGCACAAATTCAGTCTTGCTGAGTGAGCCTTAGGATTCAGAGTTATGGTTTTAGAAAATAGTTTACCTGGAAGGCTGTCTCATCCAAGTCACCGAGAGACACGGGCAATTTGACCCTCTTCTGCGCACTGACTGAGTGAAAGGTGTCTGAAGCGACACAATGGGAATTCTGCTGCCACCTGGATAAGTAAATAGAACTTTTCTGAAGTCTGATGAGGTTGAGTCACTTTTTCTGGGAAGAGTTAGTTTGGCTTTCTCTTCAGAAGAAAAAGGGAGTGTCCTAGAAGTAGCATATCACTCTGGAAGGGTACTTGGTGACCACACTCCAGATGAGTATTCCAAGCAAGCAGATGCAATTATGCACTAGAGGAGACTACAAGCTTCCCATGAAAAAAATCCCTGATCTGACACCTAATGATAGAACTTCTTTGAAAAAAATATTTAATGACTCAGTTATGATGGCAGTTCATTCAATCATTCTGTAAAAACGTAGCTTTCCATGTGCCTAGTATCTTGTAAGATGTAGTGGTTCAATGATAAATAAGAGAGAGATAAAACCTGCCCTCAAATGGGGCTACAGTCCAGCAAGGCAGACAGATACATCAGCCAAACAATTAAGTGTACAGATGGGAACAAATGGGGAAAATACCAAAACTAGTCTAGAGCAGAAGTTAGGATAGTGTTCCAGAGCTTTCTGCCAACAGCAAAGAATGGTCTTGGCAGCTCAGATAAGTGAGAGGGAGCATCAGAAAAGACAAAGCTGACAGCCAGCATAGGTGAATGTTCCAGGAGGGAGAGCAAAAGCAGCTGCACAGGGGAATAACCACAGCACAGGAGAGCCAAGAACAAGAATTTACCAACAGAGGGACCACACCATTGAATCCGTGAGAGGCAGGCATTCTGACAACCCCTCTTGCATCACCTTAACACTCAGAGTTTTGTGTCATTTTAAGGAAGGAAAGAAAAGGATTACAACAAACATGGTGTTACTATTTTCCAAGACTAAACGTTCTTTCTGGACATTTGAGTCCATGCTAGCCAGAAAATTTGCAGTAATTTAATGGGCTGACTACTGGAAAGGTTAGCCCAGTAATCTGGAACAGCCACAGTATCTAGGTAAGGTCAACAAACTTGACAGCAGAGATAGATCAGGAGTGAAAGGTCCTTCTCAGCACATTTTACCTGGAATTTCTCCTCAACACCATAATTATACTCTGCATCCCATTAATAGTATAGGTGAACAAATATTTTGTTCTACTATTTCAGTTGCTCAGCAAACATTTATTGCATATCATTATGTGCCACGGTCTGGGGAGAACTAAGAAAGTGTAAAAGCAAAGATGTTGTTAACAGGTCACCTAACACAGTGGAAACAAACATGCACTTTGGAACCTGATCACATGAGGTTTAAACTGTGATTCGACTTCTCGGGTGAGGCACTACACTCCCCACAATATCATTCCCATAATGTGAGGATAAAAATATTACCCTGAAGCATTGTGCAGGATTGAATGAGACAATATGTGCAAAGCATCCCTGGAAAGTTCTGCACCAGAAGGTAGTGGTTCAGAAAGAGCTGAATCCCTCGGGCTCAAGCCCATCTTCCTTCTCTCTGCATCAACTCACCTCCTCACTGGAATTTACAAGCACATGTACCAACACTGAGGTTTGGCAGCCATTCACATACCCTGTCCCTACAAACAGCTGTCTTTGGCCACCCTTTGTATGAAATTCAACCTGCACACTGAAGGACAGACCCGACTCTTAGCTTAGGTCCTTTTGAGCAGGAAATTCCAGCAGTCAGATGCCTTGACCATGGTCTATAAAAGCAAAGGATATGGTTTCTGGCACTACCCTGCTGCCCTGGAATTTTTACTCAGTGGGAAACGGTGTGACCAGAAAAGGACTACATTGGAGTCCTCTAACAAGCTGGTTCAGGCAGGGGACCCTCCTGTCCAAGTATAAGCCCAGTACAATCTGGAAATAAATGCTCTAGGACCATAAGAATTTTTAAGAGACAGTCTTTCCCCCAGACTATTTCACCAGGTGTATTGTCAAAACAATCTTTCTCCCTGAGCTACTCTACTCCTATAGCTATTTTATAGGAATGCTGCTCGTGTTCTTTCCTTTTCTGGTTTGAAACTTACTCTGAATCTCTAACAAGTCCAAGGTCTTGACATGCTTGCTCGTTGTCCTGTACATTCAATAACATTCTTTGGATTTAAAAAAACAAAAATGTGCTCTTACCTAAACTGTGTTCACTATGAACGCTATTGGTCAGTGTGTGGACTTCAATACATATTTCAGTTACTGCTAATCATATTTTGTATAACGACTTTGTATAACTTTGTGTGTGTGTTAGTCACTCAAGACCAACTCTATGTGACCCCGTGGACTCAGCACACCAAGCTCCTCTGTCCATGGGATTTCCCAGGCAAGAATATTAAAGTGTGCAGACATTCCCTTCTCCATGGGATCTTCCCGACCCAGGGATTAACCAAGGTCTCCTGCATTGCAGGCAGATTCCTTACTGTCTGAGCCATTTTGTATAATGACTTTGTATAATTTTAAAGGTGGTAAAAGTGTTAGAAATCTACGACTAAATAAGTCTGAGAAATGATACCAAGAAAATTATAAGAAAAAATCTATATCATCCAAAGGCTCTTTATAGCCAAATAATTGTCCAAAATATATTTATTAAAATTAATAATGACAGAAATTTTTTGAACAGTCAATTCAGTGGCCATACACAGATACAGCTCTGACTCACTTTAACAAAAAGGATCCTTCATATGATTCATTAACTAGTTAGAAAGAGAAGAGTACAATCCCTGATCAAAAGTCAAGGGGCAGGATACACTGAGCTCAGAAATTATAACTCATGGTCTGTGTCAGGGTACTCCAGCTACAGGTTCCTGATGTTCCAGGTGTGTACACAAAGTGAGGTTCAATTTGCCCAAACCAAGGTAGGCTTGGGCCAGGGCAGTAATATCAGCAAGCTGGATGATCAAATGGAAAGACAGAAAGCCATGACCTTCCCCTTGGTTGCATCATCACACTGATCTCTCAGTAAGGATCCTCTCATCTCCTCTCCCAGTTCCACGGATGACTTGTTCTCTCCTCTCTGATTCATCTCAAGGCTCATCTTGAAAATACAGATGCTAACCTACTGAAATAACCTCAAGGCTGAAAGCTTAAAATACATGAAGAATGAATAAGTGCACCTGGGGCTCCAAGGACTAATGCCATAAAACTGTCATTTCCCACCAAATGCTGTTTCACCCACTCACTCGATGTACATCTGTGGCCCATTCACACTGCATATGGCTGCGGACAGAAAATGCTTCGGTTCAAAACTAGCACAGTGGGTCTGGAAGAGGCTTCTGCAGCAGCGTTGGCTCCCTCTCAGTTTTAGCTTCAAACCTTGTCACCCTAACATAAGGACGCCGAACAAGCCTACACGGAGGCTCAGAAGCTTCCAAATACGGGTTCCGCTCTGTGGCTGACTTAACTAAAGTGTGGCTTGAGCAAAGTATTATTTAAAGACCTAAAATGCCAAAAGCATCTAACTCTATCTCTGCTACTTTTAAACACGGTAGTGTTTTCAGCCAAACAAAGGAAGATTCTACTCTAGATAAGAATCTACTCTAGATTCTACTCTCAGCACAATGAATGCTGTCCTTTCCTCCCTGTTAGCTTATCTTCTGAGCACTTAGAATACAAGGGCACTCTGCCCCACCCACTCTGGTCTCATTAACAATTGACACTACTGAGCCACTAATTACTACAGTTCCTGCTTTCCTTTACTTTTCTAGGCTGAATAATATTATTTTGGTAATTCATTCAATGAAAAATTATGTAATAAATTCCTATAATACTAAAAGGAAAGAAAAGAACAGAAAGCATATGGTCTGTAAGAAGCTTAGAATACAGTTACGGAGGGAAAACACACAGTGGAGTGAGTGAAGTCACTCAGTCGTGTCCGACTCTTTGTGACTCCATGGACTGTAGCCCACCAGGCTCCTCTGTCCATGGAATTTTCCAGGCAAGAATACTGGAGTGGGTTGCCATTTCCTTCTCCAGGGGATCTTCCCCACCCAGGGATCGAACCCAGGCCTCCTGCATTGAAGGCAGACGCTTCATCCTCTGAGCCACCAGGGAAAACACACAAAACAATACAAAAAACAGACTGTAATTAAATTTTTATATGAGTGATTTTAAAAGTTTGAATAGGCACTAAGGTGATGGAAATCATTATAGACAGACAAGGGGGTGGGGGGAAGGGCAGCAAAACAGGTGATGGACTGGGCTTCATAGAGGAATTACAAGTATTCGAGCTGATGAAGGAAAATGGTCTGTTGGAGCAGGGGTTCCTGACTTTTTTGTGCAATGGACACTCTGGAATCTAAGACCTCATCATATTTCAAAATATTTGAAATAAAATACTTGGATCACAGAGGAAATCAATAATAGCCATTTTTGCTATGCTGCTTGTTTGGAAAACATGAGTTTGTTTCAGTACAATGACATGTTAGGGAGCAGTCTGGGCATAGCAAAGATTCATGTTTTTTTATGCACCATTCCCTCCACAAGAAACACTAGGTTAATGCAAAATCAGCTCTCACTGAGCCCAGAGGCCTGAGAGTACACAAAAGCCAGACACTCAAGCCCCAAACCGTCAACAGCTTCCTCAGTGCACCAGGAGAGCTCTCAGGGGCACCCATCGACACCTACTGTGACAAAGTGGGAGTTTAAATGACCCCACTTCACAACAATTCACAAGCCTCACCCACTTCTACAAGCATATGCATGTTCTTTGTCAAGGTGCATGTTCAGTTGCTCAGTCATATCGGACTCTTTGTGATCCCATGGACTGTAGCCCACCAGTCCCCTGTATGTGGGATTATCCAGCAGGAATACTGGAGTGGGTTGCCATTTCCTACTCCAGGCTTTTCAAGATGAGGTACCATACTTACTCTAGTACTTACCAATTTATGTATTTCTTAACCATTTAACATATAACTGGGTATGGTTGGGCTATCATTTTTATTAGGTTCCTATCTTTACTTTCATGCATAATTGATAAGATTTTTGAGTGTTATATCCTGAACCCCATGTTTCTCCTGAACTCTATGGTTTTTATGGTGTGACTGCAGGGTGATTTTTAAGAACATGCACGTTGCAATATAGCAGAACTGACTATATATTGAAATTTTTTAATTTGTGGAATAGTAACATATATGCTTCTTTAATAATACATTAAATTACAAGACCCAGCAGCTGGCCAAATAAACCACCATAATTTCACCATAATGATAAGCATAAATTATAGAAAGAGGTATCTGTAACTGTAATATGGCACGAGAATACTTTGATTTCTATGAATGAAGCCACAGACTGGGTACTGCTAATGCTCCTGTGGTTTATGGCCTATAGTGACAATTGAAGAAAATATTAAATTTCAGTAACATATTGACAATAATGATGTAATTTTACTAATCTAGTTTCACTGATGCCCTGAATTCTATTTTCACCCTCCAGGTAAAGACATCTATTATTAGACAGGGTACAAGGTGAGGAACATTTCTATCAAAAAAACTGAAGTAAGCAAGATCATGATATGAACTGTCTAGCTGGAACCAGTAACTTATGACAGTGAAGAGAAGGAGGAAGGGAAGAGGGGAAGGGGAGGAGAGAAAAGAGAAAATGTATGGAAACACATGATGGACTGATATCAAGGCCAGATAAAATTCTCTCCGGACTTTTCTATGTCACCCTTTCTGTCCCAGCTATGGCACTGTGCTACTGACTCACACTCACAGCCTCAACCAGCATACGGCCGATATGTCATAATTATATGCAGTCATTCCTTCGCAATAGCAATTTGTCGACGTGCTTTCTCTTCCCCAAGTATAATCTAATGGCAAGATCCCTTGGATTTTTCTGTTGTCTAAACATCTTGCCAATTTTATCTTCTTGAAGACTTGGTTGTATATAAACATATCCTGTATCCATCCTGCAAAGGCAAATTCTGGTATCTCATATCCAATCTCAGTTGAATAATAACAGTGCCCTATTCATAACCACTTAAACCTGATAACAGCCTACCCTTGCCCAGCTCCCAGTGGGCTCACCTAAAAATTATCATCTACTTTATTTAGAAACTAATAACATAAACTTGCTCATCTTATCAGGTTGTAGGGTAGTGAATACGATAGTTATTGTAAATCACATTACAGACCTTCGATAATTCATTGTTCAGCAGCCCAGTTGTGTCTGACTCTGTGACCCCATGGACTGCAGCACGCCAAGCCTCTCTGTCCCTCACCATCTCCCGAAGTGTGCCCAAGTTCATGTCCATTGCATTGGAGATTCCATCCAGCCATCTCATCCTCTGATGCTCTCTTCTCCTTCTGCCCTCAATCTCTCCCAGCATCAGGGACTTTTCCAATCAGTCAGCTGTTCACATTAGATGACCAAAACACTGGAGTTTCAACTTCAACATCAGTCCTTCCAATTAATATTCAGGGTCGATTTCCCTTAAGATTGACTGGATTGATCTCCTTGCAGTCCAAGGGACTCTCAAGAGTCTTCTCCAACACCACAGTTTAAAAGCATCGATTCTTCAGCGATCAGTCTTCTTTATGGTCCAACTCTTACAACCACACAAGACAACTGGAAAAAACATAGCTTTGACTAGACTGAACTTTGTCGGCAAAGTAAGGTCTCTACTTTTTAATATGCTATCTAGGTTTGTCAAAGCTTTTCTTCTAAGGAGCAACTGTCTTTTAATTTCATGGCAACAGTCACCATCTGCAGTGATTTTGGAGCCCAAGAAAATACAGTCTGTCACTGTTGCCATTTTTTCCCCATGTATTTGCCATGAAGTGATGGGACCAGATGCCATGATCTTAGTCTTTTGAATGTTGAGTCTTAAGCCAGCTTTTCCATGCACCCCTTTCACTTTCATCAAGAAGTTCTTTAGTTTCTCTTTGCTTTCTGCCATAAGGGTGGTGTCATCTGCATATCTGAGGTTATTGCTATTTCTCTTGGCAATCTTGATTCCAGCTTGTGATTCTTCCAGCCCAGCATTTTGCATAATGTATTCTGCATATAAGTTAAATAAGCAGGGTGACAATATACAGCCTTGATGTACTCTTTTCTCAATTTTGAACCAGTCCATTGTTCCATGTCCAGTTCTAACTGTTGTTTCTTGACCTGCATACAGGTTTCTCAGGAAGCAGGTAAAGTGGTCTGGTATTCCCATCTTCCATAGTTTGTTCTGATCCACATAGTCAAAGGCTTTAGTATAGTCAATGAAGCAGATGTTTTTCTGAAATTCCCTTGCTTTTTCTATAATCCAAAAGATGTTGGTAATTTGATCTCTGGTTCCTCTGCCTTTTCTAAATACAGCTTGAATAGCTGGAAGTTCTCAATTCATGTACTGTTGAAGCCTAGCCTGGAGAATTTTGAGCATTACTTTACTAGCAGGTGGAATGAGCATAATTGTGCAGTAGTTTGAACATTCTTTGATATTACCCTTCTTTGGGATTGGAATGAAAACTGACCTTTTCCAGTCCACTGCTGAGTTTTCCAAATTTGCAGACATACTGAGTGAAGCACTTTAACAGCACCATCTTTAAGGATTTTAAATAGCTCATCTGGAATGCCATCACCTCCACTAGCTTTGTTTGTAGTAATGCTTCCTAAGGTCCACTTGACTTCATACTCCAGGATGTCTGGCTCTAGGTGAATGACCACATCACTGTGGTTATCTGGGTCATTAAGACATTCTTTGTGTAGTTCTTCTGTATATTCTTGCCACCTCTTCTTAATCTCTTCTGCTTCTGTTAGATCCTTGCCATTTCTGTCCTTTATTGTGCCCTTCTTTGCATGAAACATTCCCTTGGTATCTCTAATTTTCTTGAAGAGATCTCTAGTCTTTTCATTCTATCGTTTTCCTCTATTTCTTTTCATTGTTCACTTACGAAGGCTTTCTTATCTCTCCATACTGTTCTTTGGAACTCTGCATTTAGTTGGGTATATCAGAGCAGAAATAATGACTAGCACACTGCTGCCACTGAAAACCAATGCGCATCCCCACAGGCACAATGAGTCAATTCTAATAGTCCCCTGATATTGACCCACTTGCTCCAGAGTGACTCCCAGGAGATCCTAACTGCCTGAGCCAAGGTGACAACCTAGCATCTGGTTGTCAGAGGCAGAGAGGTAAAAACAGCCTTCTGCCAAGGTGGTACATGACAGACAACTGCCCCACCTTGGAAGGGGGTTGAGTCTGGGTGGTCAAAAAAAATGACATCTGTCAAGTAAGTCTGCTCTCTTTAGCATCACTAGTACCCAGAACGTCTATAATTTTGGCTTATCTGATATTTCTAAACCTGATTCCTCCATCTAGGAAAAAAAATCTCTTCTACATTTCTGTGGGTCTTATACCATCTCACATATAAGACGTCATGTTTAGACTGACTGCTGTTCTTTGTGCATCTTTGGCTTATTTCTTTCTAACTTGAGAGGTGCTTTTTGAAGGCCGGTACTTCATGGTGTTCACCTGCCTTTCAATCTCCAATTGTGCTCAGCACAGGCCTTCTACTAAGAGCTGCCTAATGCAAGTCTATGTCCTGGATGGATATGTTCCGAGGCAACTCAGCATGTGCACTTGGAAATGTGCCACTTCCATTTGGCAGGATCGAACCTCTTCCAAATCAAACCTTTTTATTTCAGCTCACAGGAGATCTCTGCCCTAAAGGCCTTGAACTAAACCTCAGCAAAACAGATTATAAACCAGCCCAAACCACCAAAGATTATATCAATGTGCGTGCGGCTTTGGAATGAGCGAAAAGCTGGCACAGAGCATTGCTGTGGCTGCCAGTGAGCTCCTGAAGAAAGTCAGACAGGGGTGCATGCCCTCAGCGCTATGCTCAGGGAATCCCCACGTATTGTGCCTTTCCTGACACTGTGTAAGCTAAACAAAAAGGAGGATCTGAATTAATAGTTGTCTGACAAAATGAAAGAAGGTAAAGAGCATCCCATTATTTTTTCTAATCTAGGGGAAAGAAACAGCACATTTCACTTGGCTCAGGAAGAAAGGCATTACATTTGCGAAGAGGATAATCTCCTCCACTCCATTTAAACGAAGAAATACTTAAAGAGGTTATAATGGGAATTTTATCTCCAGCCTCAGACGGTTCCCTTGCACAATGGTTTCTCCTTCCAGCCACGACTAGCACGTGGGGAGGCTTTAATCCTCCCACCTCTCCAGGAAAGCATAATAGCCATCTTTCCTGAGTTATCGAGGAGAAAGAGAACAGGACACAGCCCCATTATGTGCTTCCATAAAGCAGTTACATCATGTAAGAAAATAAAAAAGCAAACATGTATCTCAAAGATAGCCTCATTGGCAGCCAAGTCCAGGTTCTGACCAAATAAATTTTGCAGATGAAGTGAGGTTTTGCATTTAAGTGAGGTTTTCTAATTATTCTAGATAAGAAGTATAATGAAAAGTTACAAAAGTTCAGAGAAGAGGTGGAACACCCAATTATGTACAAAAAACAAATGATAATAATATGGACAAGTATTTGCCCACAGAAAGGGTCACAGATGCACAAGTACCATCCTTTGTTTTTCTGTGTAATAGAAAGAAGAAATAATTATTTTCCAGTTCTTATGCACTTCCCTGAGTTTTTATTTTGTACTTCTGTTATCAGCTAGTTAGTAAATAGATGTGGGAGTACTCTCTAGAGGGCTGTTTCACCCTCACAAGTACACTGGAAAGCATGATGTTAGTCAAGAGAAATGCAAAACTGAGGGGAAGTGGGGCTCGCATTTCATTAGGACTGACCATCTAGTCAGTCAGAGCACCATTGTGAAACTGTTCTGAATGGAAATGAGGTTTTTATTCCCTGCTGAACTCATGACCATGCTCTAAAGAACACTAAAAATAAAATTCTAGAGCCACAAAGACCATTGAATTCCTATCACCTTACCAGAGAGCAACCTGGGCTTAAAGTAGTCAGCGCTCTGCCCCAGCGCATATTCCCAAGCTGGCAGGTGTCTGGCCTCCTGTCTCTAGCAGGGGCCTCTCCTGCTGCCCTTCTGGTTCCCATCCACACCACAGTGACAGTGGTCATTCCATGTCCCAGAAGTGACTGCAGCTGGATGCGGAAGGATGCTCTGTGACTGAGGCAGAGCTCAAAGAGTAAGGAAGAGCTCCTGCCACTGTGACTCCCTTCAGGTGCAGGGTGCTCATCACACACGCATACACACTCTTCTTCCACCCTCTGCCTCACTTCTGTCAGAACTCACCACCATGGGCATCAGCATTACGATTCTTGAAAGATCCTTGAGTGAGTGAGTGAAGTTGCTAAGTCATGTCCGACTCTTTGTGACCCTATGGACTGTAGCCTACCAAGCTCCTCTGTCCATGGGATTTTCCAGGCAAGAGTATTGGAGTGGGTTGCCATTTCCTTCTCCAGGGGATCCTCCCGACCCAGGAATCGAACCCAGGTCTCCCTCATTGTAGGTAGATGCTTTACTGTCTGAGCCACAGGGGAAGTCCTTAGGAGAGATCCTTAGGAGAACCAAAAGTCAAAGCCATTTAAAGACTCAGAACGCAGCAACTTCCATCCTTATTACCACGTTAATACTTAAAATGAAATGAAGATTCACATACATAGAGACTTGATCAAGCAAAATCAGTGATCTGCAAACGCCTTGTCTCTAAAAGAGCACTATCTCTTTTTAAAAAAAGAAAGTGAAGAGAGCCAAAGCTTAGCCAAAGTTAAGCTTAAAAGGGTAGTACCAACGAAGGTGTGCAACTCAGAACTAGGCACCAGCTTGTAAAATGCAGAGAATACACAGTATGGAGGTAATAAATTCTCCAAGCAAACACAGACCCACCAGCCTTGTACCTCACACGAAGTTTGACCAATGTGAATTTAGAGGCAGAGAAGAGAAGCAAGCAACCACTCATGGGTACCACAGACCTTAATTTCTCCTTTAGATAACTGTTTTCCTAAGTCTAATGCACAAAGCAAACGCAATCAATATATCTTGAACCCACAAGAAGATGTTTGCTTCTTTGGAACACAGTAAAGGATCAGAGTCATGTGCACATCTGCTTGTGAACAGCATGGGTTATGGCCATAACTCTGTGTTCCTGGAAGACAGAGGAAATAGGTGAGACTTGATACTCGAGGATTAGTTTTTTTTGCTATCAAAAGGCTCCTTTGTTTTCCTGGAGATTAGTTTTCTTAGTGGTAAAAAGGAGAAACTAAACTAGCTGTTCTTTAAGTTCATTTCCTGTTTTGAGATTTTAGTAATCCATAATTCTGAGGTCCTCAAGCATTTTGTATCATGCTAATTCCTTTTCCTGTCTATTTCTGCTTTATTGTTTCACATTCACATTAATCTGCTAACACTACCACATAGTGATTAAGAGTGTGAATCTGGCAGTGTAGCAATGTGAATTTGGGGAAGATTTGATTTCTAAGCCTCAGTTTCTCAGTCTTTAAAATGAATGCCTGTCTCATGGGGACATTTCAAGTCCTAACATCACATTAAAATGACAGAATGAGCCCAAAGCGAACAGTAAGTGACACGGAGAAAGCACTCAAAAGCTGATAGCTGTCATTACACTTTATCATCATTTATTTGAGACCTGGTCTTAAACATGAAGGATACAGCACTGGAGAAAAACAGACTTGAGATCAATAAATGTTCTTTCTGAGAATTAGCATAATTGGAAAGCCAATTCGAAAAAGACTAACAATACTTTAAAACCTAGAAAAGCTGCTATTTTTCATACTGATAAAAATCTCATAGGAGAGAAGTTCCCAGGACTTAGCAAAGTGCTACAATAAATAGTGTGTTTTCAAATGGAGAGCAACTCAAGAGGGCACTTTGACAAAGCCTGGAGATTTATCCTAATGGATTTTTTTTTATTTTATTTTATGTCTATGCTTCAAGGAAGCAGCTATGAGTCTTCCTGGTGGGCCTGTTAAAGCATCTTGTCAAACTTCTGACTCCCTTAAATTCATTAACTTTAAAGTCAAAGTATGGCAAACACCAAAAAGAAATAAATGTCTTATTTCAATTTAGTATAATACAGCTAAACTCAAGCCAAAGGAATTAGATAGAATATTTGAGAAAATCATTCATTTTTAAAGTTAATTTGCAAGGATCTCTCCATAGGGTTATTATGAATGAATGCATATCAAGTTCTCAGAATTGCTCAGATTCTTTGGAACTGACTATGGCTCAGTTCTGGTTGTCTGTGAGTATGGTTTGATCACTTTGCCTGAAAGCACAGGATGGATTGAAACAGGAAACTGACAGAGGCACATGGAGTGCTTCTCCCTAACCAGGCACTGAAAATGCTGAAATAACTAGCAATCTGTCTGTGGAAGAGCCCAGAAAAGAGGACACTATCCCAGAAATAACTGCCTGGCACCCAATGTATAAAATATATTCACTGGGGATGATGATAATACAGTGTTTATTGTGCACATACATGCCTGGTGCAGTTCTAAAAGCTGCAGACACCATACCTCCTGTATTATACTCTCTGAAGGAGGAATTTGTGAATCTGTGCCCCTTTTAGGGCTATTCCTTGCCATTCCCCCACTCACCTCTGTAGCACAGAGAAAGTGATGCAGGTTCCCCGTACACCCCATCTAGCTGTGTTTGGCAACAGGAGTGGAAGAGAGGAAAGCCAGCGTATTTCTCACCTCTCTGTGTGCTTTATGCAGAGTCACCAGCAACCAAAAGATTTCCTCCATGTCTCCAACTCCACCATAACTACAACTTCCTAAAGGTGACCTCAACCCCTGGACTTCAGTAACACTGTCTCCAGTAGGTTGCCCTCCAGATTAGGGTTCATAGATGCTCCCTGCTGTTGCTAGTCCTGGGGCTTCCCTGCTGGCTCTGAAGGTAAAGAATCTGCCTGCAATGCAGGAGACCCTGTGGGTTGTTTAGTGATCCCACTTGGCTTCTCAGCTCCTCCTTCATCCAATCAATTAAATTCCCTCTGATTCAAATGCTTAAGATGGTATTTTTTCTTTTTTGAACCACTATTATTCTCATCTTACAGATGAAAAAAATTAAGAGGTGACTTGCCCAAGATTACATGTTAGAAACTGGCAATCATTGAGTCCAATGATTCTGAAGCCAGTGCTTCTGACTGATGCATTATACTGTCATTCCTTAACAAATAGTATAAAAGTGTGAAGGCTATTCTATTGTATGTGTGCTCAGTTGTGTCCAACTCTTTGCGACTCTATGAACTGTAGCCCACCAGGCTCCTCTGTCCATAGGATTTTCCAGGCATGAATACTGGAGTGGGTTGCCATTTTCTCTTCCAAGGGATCTTCACAACTCAGGGACTGAACCTGAGTCTCCAGTGTCTACTGCATTGGCAGGTGGATTCTTTATCCACTGAGCCACTGGGTTAGAAGTATATAAAGAGACTCTTATCTAACTCTACTTCATTAACAATGATCCTCCCCATACCCACTATCTTGCTGCCAGTCTTCCCCAAAAGGATACGGCCAGGGGGTTGCTTTGGACTGTGAGCTTTGCTTGGGGCATCTTAGTTTATACTTAAGTCAGTAACAATAGAGATCTCCAGTCACTAGTTTCAGTTCTTGATTTTTCCTGGTCATCTTAAATTTACTGTTACAAAGTAAATAAATATACTGTAAGTTGTTATGGAAAAACCCCAGCGAAGTTTTGGCCAACCCTATATCATGCCCTTCCTGAACTAGGCACCAATCTCTTACAGGGGAAAATTAGGAAAAGATATGACCTGTGACCACACTAAAGAACCACATTAAGAACAGAGTTCTTCTGATTTTCCAGCAATAACTCTTTCCACAAAACAATTCTCGGGCACTCTATCCTCTAATCTGCCCAATGAAGTCTTAATGCAAGAGTCGTTCCACCTTCCATCAACTAATTCAGGTTTATGGCAACAGCAACACAAGAGATAGTCTAAACACACACAAAAATTAATTTATTAAAATTTTAATTTGCCATAATTTCTGGCCAAAGATTTTCTCTTTAAGAAGAGCTATTTAGGTAAGAAAAAATTATATATACATATATATATTTATAAAAGGATATCTATATTCTTCTGTAAAGGTGTTTATGCAATTCCAAACATATGTTTAAATATTCATTCACTGTATTCTTTTGCTAAGAAATCATTTCATTTCCTGATTGTTAATATAAGCATATAGTAGAAGAAGTAAAAATACAAAGAATAAACTAAAAAGCAGTACTCAAAGCCAGAGATAAGTTCTATTGATAGTTTAGCTTCTTTCTTTTCAGTCTGTTTTTTAAACATAGTTAAGATTATATACTATATATATAGTTTTATCTACAATACCTTCATCACTTAAAAATATTTAATTTGTTAAACAGTTGCATAAAATATATCAAATAGGCCTGCCACAAACTGCACTTATATTTGAGTACTAGGTAATATCCAGTTTTCTTATTATGAATATTATTGTTATGAACATCTTTTTGTAAAAATGACTGCATTTTAGATTTTTCTCTAGGCTAGATTCTTAAGATAGGATAAATTTCTAAAAGTTCAACTATTGAGCCAAGGGAGTATACAGGCTCAAAATCTTGAAACATGCTAACAAATTGGTTTCCAGGATAATCCAAATTTCTGTATGAATAAAATCACTGAAATACTTCTGAAATATATTCATTGTCTCCTAACAAACTGTTTTCTTTACCAGAAGAGACTAGCTTATATTCACTGAGTAAAATATAAAACCTATTAGTTTAATTAAGAACATTAAATTTATGACTTCTGTCTTCTCACTTTTCTTTTTCTTCCAGGTTCTAAAATCTTAAGAGTACAAAGTAAAGAATACATATGCAACATGCATGTTTATAATAGACTTCTGAATTTGCCAGGATGAATTTTTTCCTTTTCATCAAGGTCATAGAAATGATGAATCATCTTTTTCATTTGTCTCATTCCTACCGTCTTTCAAAGGGAAATTCACCTAAAACCTCCTCCTTGTGTTGAGGGACTCTGACAGTACAAAGTGTGTGAGAAGGTGTGGATCCTGCTCCTGACATTCTAACACAAGCTGAAGAAAGTAATCTATAGACATTCAGAGAGCAGTAGGCAGAAAGGAAAGCTACAACTGTCTCTCTATATTCACCTTGCAGAATTTTAGAAAAGCAGTCAGACACTGTTTCCTAAGTTCTTAAAGTATCATGATTTACTACCTCTTTAGGAAATGACAGGAAAATTTGTTCAATCCATTTCCCATGGTTTTGCAAAATCTAGGGCAAATTGCTATCCTAATATTCACTGCTGTGCCCACTCCACCAGATAGCAGCTATGACTCATGGTGAGATATTTGGCTACACTCGAAGTACGGGACAGGAGATGTATCACTTGACTGCACTCCCAGTGAAATCTGAGCCACTCCTGAATCTCAGGGTCTTAGTTTTTACATCTGTAAAATAAGAGTCTGAGTTAAAGGAGACAAACACCCTTCTGTGTTCTAACATCCCATAATTTTAATGAGTCCTAATAAAGCATTACTTATTTTTTAATGCTAAATATTCCTTTTTTTCCCCATATCCCAGTTCACCTTAATGATAAAATTGAAATAATAGTATTCTACCAACTTCAGGAATCAAATGATGTAGACTATTTAATTCATTAATTCATCCCACAAACATGCATTTCTTGGCACTGTTGTAGTCCTGGACTTGAAACAAGGAACTAAAAGGAGGTTGGAAGTCAGTGAGCAGGAGAAGGAGAGACTAGGAGATGAGATCAGTAGGAGCTAGACCATGCAGACATTTGTAAATTATGAAAAGGAGTTTTGCTTTTAATCTAAGAGCAGTGACAGGTCATGGAGGTTTAAAGCACGGGACTGATGTGATCTGATTTATATCTTAAAAGATCACCTCACCCTGACTGCTGTGCAGAGAACAGATTGCATATTTTATCGCCAGCCACATTGGAAAGAACTACTGTTCTCTTACAACAGTATTGATAGTACTTCTTTTGGTGAAAAAAAGCAAAATATGCCGGATAAAATATTCTTAAATGTTTAAACGCAGACATTATTTACAAAGAAAGGGAAATGTTCGGACACCAAAATCAACGAGAAAGCACAAATCCAGAGAGCTAAGTGTCCTCCTAAAGCTAGCCACTTGCCTGGTAGCATCCGCCCACCTTGATGACCTACAATGAAACCCACTGCAGACAAGCCAACTGCACCGTGTGGAGCAGAATTAACACAACTGTGTGGTCTCACCACCCCAAGAGCAGTGGGGTCCCCAAACTACCATTTCTTCCTCCACCTCCTCCTCCTCTTCTGCCCACAGTGTGGAGAGATGGTTCTCAATCTTCTCAAGTATGAATGCTGCTTTTTAACATCAGAAATCTTCTTTAATTCTCCTCCGTACACACACACACACACACACACACACACACACACACACACACACACACAAAGTTGTTTTCACTTATTTAATCCAGTATCATTTCCTAAGGAACTCAAGAATTAATGGACCCCGGGGAATAGTTTTGTGCAGACTCAGTAGTTCAGCCTCCACACAGGAGCAAGTGGAACAGAGGAAAGACCAAAGGCCATCAAGGTGCCAGGCCACAGAGTGAAAACTCACCATGACTCAAGACTCCAAAGGATTGTCATCTAGACCTAGTGATCCCTCCTGATTGGAGTAATCACAATCAGCCCACAAGATTAATAACTGCCTTTCAAATTAAGTGGGCAGGTCTCAGACCTCTGCCCATCTATTTTGTTGAGCAATAAACCCAAGTGTTCTTCAAAGTACATAGTAAGCGCTCAAGTGCTTGTTAATTTGCCTTGTTTCAGTAAAACCTCAAAAGACTTGGTAGTGTCTCTTGGCCATCAGGACCAATAGGAAAAAACACAGATGGGGGGCAGGCTGGTTCAAATTTATTGTCCCCTTCTGCCAACAAATCTTTTGCAGTTAGCAAACAAGACCTAGGTAGCAAAGCTGCAAATTATCATTCTTTCCTCCTTTTCCAGTGTTTCTCCTCCCAGTTTCTCATTTGATGCACCAATCACAAAAAAAAAAAAAAAAAAAAAAAAAAAAAAACAGCAAGGTAGAGTATTAAAAAAAAAATGTATGTGCTTCCTGCATTGTAAAACTAAATGAAATATGCTCCTTGAATGAGTAAATCTACCTCTGAAATTCCAATTAAAAAAAAAAACTTAAATATGGAAATGGTTTCTACACAACAGCATTCCACATAGCATTAGTCTAAGCAGCAAGAAAATTAGAAACACCCTAACTGATCTATGACACATTCCTTGATGAAACAGTTATATACACATTAGAGATGAGAATTCTCATGAGACAATGGTAAGCTCAACTGCTCAAATTAAATTTCCAATGCAATGACCTTCATGGAACTCTAGGGTATTTGTTCTTTATTTTTTCTCCAGCTTGTGTCTATTTTACAAGAGGGAGGGAGGGGGGAGGAGAGAGCTTGAGGAACTTGTGTTACTTTAATAACTCAATACACATTTTAAAGACAAAATGTACAGAAAATAGACAATGTTGATCTTAGCCTCAGCACCCTAATATAAACAGGAATGGAAAGAAATCCCATACACAAACATTCTCTGAAAACAGAATCTCTAATTCTATTTTGCTAGGATTCAAATTTAGAAATCATTAGAAGAAATGTTCCAAGTGTTATTAGTTGTAAAGTACATATGAAAGGGTATCTTCATGTGAGCACTTACCCAAACTATATAGAAAATAATAAACTAAAATCTAACACTACAAAGCAAGTTTAAAATCAAGTAGGTCAGATTTTATTTTCTTGTACTCTTCACTGTGGACGGTGACTGCAGCCACGAAATTAAAAAGACATTTACTCCTTGATAATAGCAAATGAAGAAACAGACAAAGGATTAATCTCAAAAATATACAAGCAACTCCTAAAGCTCAATTCCAGAAAAATAAATGACCCAATCAAAAAATGGGCCAAAGAACTAAACAGACGTTTCTCCAAAGAAGACATACAGATGGCTAACAAACACATGAAAAGATGCTCAACATCACTCATTATTAGAGAAATGCAAATCAAAACCACAATGAGGTACCATTACATGCCAGTCAGGATGGCTGCTATCCAAAAGTCTACAAGCAATAAATGCTGGAGAGGGTGTGGAGAAAAGGGAACCCTCTTACACTGTTGGTGGGAATGCAAACTAGTACAGCCACTATGGAAAACAGTGTGGAGATTTCTTAAAAAACTGGAAATAGAACTGCCATATGACCCAGCAATACCACTTCTGGGCATACACGCTGAGGAAACCAGATGTGAAAGAGACACGTGCACCCCAATGTTCATCGCAGCACTGTTTATAATAGCCAGGACATGGAAGCAGTCTAGATGCCCATCAGCAGATGAATGGATAAGGAAGCTGTGGTACATATACACCATGGAATATTACTCAGCAGTTAAAAAGAATTCATTTGAATCAGTTCTAATGAGATGGATGAAACTGGACCCCATCATCCAGAGTGAAGTAAGCCAGAAAGATAAAGAACATTACAGCATACTAACACATATATATGGAATTTAGAAAGATGGTAACGATAACCCTATATGCAAAACAGAAAAAGAGACACAGAAGTACAGAACAGACTTTTGAACTCTGTGGGAGAAGGTGAGGGTGGGATGTTTCGAAAGAACAGCATGTATATTATCTATGGTGAAACAGATCACTAGCCCAGGTGAGATGCATGAGACAAGTGCTCGGGCCTGGTGCACTGGGAGGACCCAGAGGAGTCGGGTAGAGAGGGAGGAGGGAGGGGGAATCAGGATGGGGAATACGTGTAACTCTATGGCTGATTCATGTCAATGTATGACAAAACCCACTGAAATGTTGTGAAGTAATTAGCCTCCAACTAATAAAATAAAATTTAAAAAAAAAATAAATAAAATATCCCACATGACACAATGAAGATGGAAGATCCCATGTGTCATGACAAAAAAAAAAAAAAAAAAAGACATTTACTCCTTGAAAGAAAAGCTATGACCAACCTAGACAGTATAATTAAAAAGCAGAGACATCACATTGCCAACAAAGATCCACATAGTCAAAGCTACGGTTTTTCCAGTAGTCATGTATGGATGTGAGTGCTGGACTATAAAGAAAGCTGAGGGCCGAAGAATTGATGCTTTTGAACTACAGTACTAGAGAAGACTCTTGAGAGTCCTTTGGACTGCAAGGAGATCAAACTAGTCAATCCTAAAGGAAATCAACCCTGAATGTTCATTGGAAGGACTGAAGCTGAAGTTCCAATACTTTGACTACCTGATGTGAAGAACTGACTCATTGATGTGAAGAACTGACTCTGATGCTGGGAAAGAACGAGGGCAGGAGGAGAAGAGGGTGACAGAGGACAAGATGGTTGGATGGCATCACTGAGTCAATGGACATGAGTTTGAGCAAAATTCGGGGGAGACAGTGAAGGATAGGGAAGCCCGGCATGCTGTAGTCCACAAGGTTGCAAAGAGTCGGACACAATTTAGCAACTGAACAACAGCAATGAAAGTTGTAGAGAGGAGCACAGCACGATAGGAAAAAAGTAAAAAGTAAACTGCTTTTTAATACCAAGTAATATTCAGTGTTCTTGCCTGGAGAATCCCAGGGACAAGGAAGCCTGGTGGGCTGCCGTCTGTGGGGTCGCACAGAGTCAGACACGACGGCAGCGACTTAGCAGCAGCAGCAGCAGCAATACCAAGTAAAAAGCAAATTGCTATTTTTCTCATATGCAGAGAGTAGCTCGATACTCTGTCTCAAACACTGAATGCATCTGATTTCAAGTGCTAGAAAAATTAACATTAATTAAGCTGAGGGAATCACTGCACTTGTGTTTTTATAACAATTGAATCCACCTAAGGAAAATTAAAACACAAAAAGCTGAAATAAAACTGATGTAGTTTATGTCACTATTGCTAATTAAAATGTTGAGGCTTTCCCAGTTAAAATGACTAAAATTAGAACTCACATATCTCACATCTCAGGAAAATCAAACTGAAATCACATATGTTTCTCAAGGTAGCAAATAGTTTTTCTTTTCCTTTTTTCCTATTTGCAGCATTCAGCAGTAGAGCAGATTAAGAGATCAGAATCATGCCACTTTAAGCGACTGACATTTACTGTCTAAGGTAGAGCTAAAGGGTTTTAATTCAAGCAAAAGTTCATGGATGCAAATACCAATCGAATGACTTACTGGGCTAGAAGGTGAGCGAGTGCCTTATAAAACTTATAAATATGGTTTCTAAACAAAAGCTTCAAATGATGAAAATGATGTTCCGTTATTTAGTCTAGTATTATCTGAAGGATCATGACGTCTTTTTAGTAAATAAGAAGCATCTGAATCCTATAGTTTTTTCAGGGTTCTTTCTTCTTTATCTTTTGTACATTAAAATCAAAGTGGTTTTCAAGTAAATTGGGGGGTGGGGGTTGCAAAAATACATAGGCCTATACAGTACTGTGTTGGGACAATGGTTGGTGGCTTGGGAAGTAGCTGTGTATTATCTTTTTAAAAACAATATTTAATGTCCTGTACAGACAATAATGTCAATGAACAGATTGCCAACCAGTTGGAATGTGGACCCAGGTGGAGAGCCACTCAAATGAGCCTCCTAAGTAGGTTACAGAGTCATTCCTGGAGATTATACAGAAGGATTTCAAACAGCACCATCTGTTAGAACTACAACCCTGAAAAAAATTACACTAGCTGGCTATCACTTAAAACACCATGGGTGTTCACTCTACCTGTGCCGGAACAACATGGCGACAATCCATGGTCACATCCTGGCTCTAGCTTCGTAAGCCATGGCTTCAACTCAAGCCCATTCAATGAGTCCTGAGATACCAGATACTCAGAGGTGCAAAGATGTGTCTTCCCACAGACGACCCCTGGAGTCCTCTTAGGGCATGAGCCTCAGGTCCTCCTTGCCAGGCCCTTTCCTTGTAGGACCCCAGCTTCCACTTGCATCCTGTCCCATCTCTGCAGGCCAGGCGTCCTCTACTCATGATCCCCACTCAGATAGCATCACCATGCACCCTCCCCTCACCCCTATGCACTGGCTACCGCCTGAGTCATTCCTAGCAAGGGGTACAAGCATAGATGCTTACTGGTGCCCAGTGGTTCACATAAATGGGTGAAAAGTAGGCCAGACATAAGAGGTCAGCCCTGTGTGAATGGCTGGGAGGTAGTAGGTATGGGCCCCATCTATAGAGGGCCACCCAACCCAGCCCCGGGAGGTTGTCAGCATGCAGGATGCAGGAAGGGTATTGCCAAATGGCCTAAATCTTCAAATACACACAAATTAAACTGATTTTCAAATGTCAGTCTTTTTTTCTTAAACTGTTTGGGACAAACAAAACATCATAATGTGGGCTTTTTGTAGTTGACTTTAGTCAGGTTTGGAATTCTAAAAACACCTTGATACATTCACCCATGACTGTGACCTCAAAAGTTTCCTGCTCTGTTCCCTCTTCTTAGAATCTCTCCAGAGCTCCAGCCAGTGCAGGCATTTGTCTGAGGGCATGAAGTCAGACAAGCTTCACAGGTGGTTTGCCAAAGAATTCCCATCTCACCTGCTATTGTTTCAATCAATTCACCTCTATGACAGACAGATAAAAGAGGCTCAGGTGCCACTGCCAATCTCATACGACTATGTGTATGCTCAACCATTCTTGGCAGTCTTCTCTAGAAACTGCCTCATCTTCTTGGATGACCCAGAAGTAAATATAAGAAACTCCATTTGTGGGAGCAGAGAAAAGGGCCTTTGCTTGAAGCCAAAGGGCCACAGTCAACAACAGCATAGTCTCTAAGATCTGTCTAGCTCAGCCTCTGTGGTGGAGATCATGAATTGCCTTCCAAATATCCACTTTCTCCTTCTTCCTTAGTAACAGAACTCCAGCAGTAGCTAGGCATATTGCTGCTTGACCAAAGAGTCTAAATTTCCCAGGCTCTCTTTCAACTAAGTAAGGTCACATGACTAAATTCTGACCAATGAAATTTAAGAGGAAGTACTATATGGGCTTCCGGGAAGGAAGGTTCCCCTGCCCTTCCTGCTGGCTGGAATGCAGAGGTGATATCTAGAACTCCAGCAGCTACCTGGAGTTGACTTTGAGAATGGAAGCCATGTGTTTAGAAAATGGATAACAGAAACAGAAGGAAACTGGGCTCATGATGACATTCTAGAATCGCCATGCCATCCCCAGTCTATCTACTTCCAGACTTTTTTTTAACATGAGAGATCAAACCTTAGTGCATTTAAACCATTTTTTGAAAGGACTATGCATTATTCATAGCTGAATGTCATTCTTTAGCAGCATGGTATCCCCCTTTCCTTTGGCCATCGTTGCTCCATTCAATTCTTTGATCCTTTTGAAACTCCTATTCTCTTGTGAACTAAATTCTCCTATATGCTCAAAGTTTTTGTCACTCTTCCACCCTAATCAATACTTGCCATTTTCCTGATGATAAAAATCCTCTTCCAAGGCAAAGACTTTTTCTTTCGCCTGTCTTTTCAGCTTAGCAAGGCTCACAGTTACTTAACAAATGGCATTTCTCTCCTCTCTCTGGAGACAAATTGAAATGTACCCTCCCTCAGGTATGAAAATTATGCTGTTGACCCATCATCCCTAAAGCATCTTGAGGAAGTATTTTTTGCCACCTTTCTGCCTCTCCCTTTCTCTTCTCAAAGATGGGCAGTATGAACAGGCAGGCCAATAGAACAAAGGCTGAGGCCATAAAAGAGTAAAGCTAAACGGCTCACCCGCCAACAAAACTCACTACCTTGACCTCTGATTAACATTATGCCTTACCCCATAGAAATAAGCAGCCTTAGACATCCGCTAGAATATTGGTATTTTCAATCTCTAGCTTGAATGACAGGACCCTGGAGGCAAAACATATCCTGTGGAGATTCTGTACTTTTGCCTGCTCTTGCTTTTCTAGCTCAAACAACTCAGTTTTGTTGGGCTTCAAAGTACAGTTCAAGGGACATATTTTATAAGTCAAGTTAACGGCCCTGGGGATAATACCAGTGTGACTCATCAATGACAGGAAAAATATGAGGTATGTGTAAACATTCTGCAGCAAGTTTGAAAAGACCCAATTATAATTATGTCTGGGATTGTTTCTAGTGGTTCTTCCATAATTTTACATGAAATACTATAATGGCTAGTGAATTAACTCTGGAAAATTTTAGAGATAAGAGATGGTCCAATAGGATACTGGCCATGGTAAATTTCAAGAGAACAGAATCTCCCCAGCTATTTTAATTGACAGATAATTAAGTGACTTATAACATCACCAGGGAAGGCGGAAGAAATATATCTCAGCTGAGCCTTCAGAAATAATTCCCAAGCCACACTATAGAGCTGGACCATCAGAAGAACAACTGCCTCTTCTGTGATTAGCTGCCTACCACCTTGGGATGTTGCCAGTTCCATAACCACAGGACCACACCACAATTAGGAAGCAACCATTAACAGAAAGGCATGAAATCACGAGGCTCCAGGAGCCACCTGACCAGGGAACTGCTGGCTCAGCTGCTGCTGCTGTCTGCATCCACATCATACACTACCTACTAAGTCCTTCACCAGCACAACTGCTACCCACACTCTGCCTCTTCACACTCATGCAGCTAGCGACTGGGCCCTGGGACTTGTGCCAGTGCTGACAGCAAAGCAAAACATTCCCATGGCCACACACCACCTTATATTCAAGAAATTCTGAGAAATTGCTTTGTAACTTTGTACCTTCTGCCAGTTGAAAGGATACACGAATAAGGGCTTGGAACAGATGTTGAGAGACTCCATCATTTCTACCATAGAATAAATTTACTTTTAATGCATCATATTACTAAATATATATCAAATACCTGATTCACACACAATACTATATATAGCCCAGGCAGTCAACAGCATCTGCTGACAAAGTCTGACCAAGGTCTTCGATTTTTAGCAACTTCAATCTTCATCAACATAGTATCTAAACTATCTCATGTTTTATACCACCATCTACCACACCATAGATAAACAGTCACTGCATGAATGCTTATGAATGAGAAGGATGATCATGGGAAGTGTTCTGCAAAGTACTATAAAAAGATACACACTTTCCTAAGAATCTTAACATCTAATAAGAGAATACAGTACAAACGCCCATGAATGAGGTGACAGATATATAAAAAATGTTCCAAACCAATCCTAAAATTTAGTTATAATTGCTTTTGATGTAAATAGTCTACAAGGAAAATGGGGTAAAGTAGGTTTGCCTGAATCAGCACCCCCACTTGACTGTTTAAGAAACACTATTTAAGTAGCATTGGCCACTTTTCTTCCAAAATAGCAAACCCAGAAGTACTGCAAAGGGAACAGAAGTTCATGCTGGGATCAAAGTGTATCACAGAAAACACTAAAGCACTCGATTAAATACTGTGAATTGGTTTTCAGACCATTGCTAAGATGTCTTTGAAAAGAATGGTCTGAGACATTCATTTCTTTCTGTTGGACACTGAAATAAATATTCCTGGTACTAAATCCATCCTCTTACAATCACTGGGGAAAACAACAGTTTGACCACTGATAAGGCTGCCCATTGGGCAGAATCCACTTTCCTGTGTAACCATTTTTGCAATAAATCATGCAGAAAAGGCAGTGTCAGTGATAAGGACTGTACACTTGATTGCTATTCCCACAGTCAACTCTTATTAACACAGAATCCAATTAGAGAGATGCCATAAGATATAACAAGCATAATTCATACATTTCCTGGAAGCAATTGCTATGTTATTATTTATTTCTGGTTTTATTTTTGCCACAACTGAAGAACACACAAGCGACGAATTACAATGCTATAACTGTACTTCGAAAATATTGTAAAAAAAAATAAAAATAAGCCCAAGGGACTACAGTCAGGAGACAAAATCTAAGGAAGGCTCCTGGGCTTCCCTGCACATGTCAAATGTATCTCATTGCACATTAGACTCTATGAATTTGTGGGCAAATCCTTACACTACCAGCAAGGATGTCTGGCTGCACAGCTAGACGAGCTAGACGGTGATAATCAATCTCCCCAGAGTCTCCTGGCAGAGGGCCATGTGCCCCTAGAAGCCAAAAGAGCTTTAGTGCAGTGCCCAGACTCCTCAGAATTCATGTTGGCTCCTCAGCAGCTGGAACCAGTGCAGAGACCGTGAATTATCCCAGACCAAGAGACACCTTCTACTGCACTACTGCCCCTTCCACTTATCCCTACCTCCAGCCTGATTCTCAACTCAGAGGAATTCAAAAACAAAGTCTCTTCCTATCTCCACATTTCCCCAATTCGTCAGTACTGAGAGGCCTCAGGAGGGGTTCTGGGAATGTCCCCAAGAAGTGGAGAAACCCCAGGGGGCCATAATTAACTCGTCAGAAGACCTGAGAGCCACCTGTCTCAAAGATCTAGAGTTGTCCTATTATCAATCCCCAAGAACTTGACCACTGCTTTCCCATTAATATTAACAGTGTTCTCACCAACAAGACAGAGGAATTACTGGGTTCTCTCTGGCTCTGCTCCTAGAACAGGCCAAGTAATTGCCATGAATGTTTTGTTATCAAGACGAACATTTAGCCTTAACCTAGCAAAGATTATCGGTGCTTTTCTTCACTTGCTATTTTCCTTACACCTTATATATTTAAATGGACTGCCTTCAGCTGCAGTTTTTATTTTTATATATTTTATAAATTTTGAGAAACCCAAATAGTGATATTATATTTGTGCATTCTTGAACAATATCTTTTCTAAACATTTTAGTTTACTCTGGATATTCCAATATCTATCTATGACTAGAAAAATCCTTTTGAAGCCATTTGCAATGGCCTCTATTTTCTTCTAACTTCTACCTTTTGAGAAATTTCTAGTTTTCTATCTTCCCCCACCCCCTGCCTGTTTTAATCTCTGCCACCTGGGAAGCTAATCTTTAATCTCCCATCACTTACTGTAGGAATACTGTTGAAGAGAAGAATGAATATTGATAAGTGACAGTTATAAATGATGTTGATATTGTTGATAGCTCACGCTAAATTTATTTCATTTTGCATTTACTAGACTTGCTTGATTAGAAGTATATATTACCAGGGACTCCGTGGCTTGAAAAGATGAAAAACAAGGAAACTGGTATGTTGGTGTCTGATTCCAGCCATGCTAGTGGTACCGCTGTGAGCTCTATTACATACTATTCAGTTAGCTTGAAGCTATAGAACTGACCACTCTTGTCCATCAACACAGCTACAAGCACCCACGTCAGAAATGCACTGGTCATGTTGTTATAGGTCAGGAGGAAAAGTGAGTTTGATAAAGAAATTACAGTGATTAGAGGTAGAAATAAAGGAAAGAAAAGAGTTCCAGTCCCAGTGGAAAACAGGCAGAATGGGAAAGAACAGGGCACCAGAGGCAGGTGTGCTTAGTCAATACAGAAAAAAACAGTTGAAATCAGAGACAGGGGAACTGTCCCATAGGTTAGAATTCAAGAATTCACTTCCCACAGGGCCTGCTCCACAGACTACTGTTTATATTGGTAAGGCTCTTCCCACATACCTCGGGCTATTAAGTATTTTTTAAACTTCATTATATTGATGAATGCAGAATCAAGCTGTGCAGTGAATTCATTTTTAAACTGCCTGACTTGCTTTTCTGAGTTGTCTTTGTTTTAAAAAAAATCCCTATTGCTCTCTAAACACCTATAATGAATAATCCATGCCACAACTTCTTTTCATATTCACTAATCTTTATATATTCAGCTTTCTATTAGCTGCAATTTCAATTCATTAAAAAATGATATCATCCTGGGACTAAAGCTTGATTCTTATTTTTTATGCCAAAGCAATTGCATTTCAAAGAGCAAAATTTTATGTGCTTTCCACTTGGAATTTTTACTAGATTCCTGTCTTTTGACTATTGCCACCTCTCAGTAGAGTTGAAATGAGAATAGAGCATTTTAAAAACTTAAACACTGGAAATTGAGAGCTTTGAATACTCAGTTATGTGAAGTAGGATGCACGGTGAATATAGAAATAGTTTTTAGATCTCCTGGGTGAAAACATCAGTAGTGACAGTAATGGTATAAGTAATAATAACACTATATTTTTCACCTTGTGTTCCTGATCCACTCTTGTGTACTGAACTGAGGTACCAATCATATACATTTCACATCTCCATTTCCCACTTACATTGAGTCTCCCTGACCCTACCATGATCAATAATAGCAGTATGCCAAGTGATAATTATGTTTTAGCTTATTTAATCTTCACAATAACCCTATAAATCCATATTTTTATTACTTTCTCCTAGTCAAAAAACTACGGTACTGAGGCTTTAGTAATTTCTTGGCTAGTAGGAAGAACAAGGGATCTGAACCCAGGCAGTCTGCCAATGGAGCATACATACTTTACCACTCTGCTATGTTACGATGGTCCTATGTCTGCTTCCCAGTGACTGATGTGGACGTAAGTGGGAGGATTCAGGAATGATTGGTTCTATACCCATGGAGAAGATGGATTATACACACAGGTAGAAGGGGCTTCCAGACTGCTGAATCCCAGAGATTAGTAGACATAATTAAGCAAAACATATATCCCTGGCTGGCTTTTTTCCTCACCCTTTTGCCTTTTGCTTGTCTAATTGCCCTTTTGATCACTGCATTTGGCTTTTGGTTCTGTTAGCCTGGGTAACTGGCAGAGGCAATGATAAATGATCGTGTTTTGGCTAACCATGTCAGATACATTATGGTATACTATATTGAGCCAAGAAAACATCTTATGCTGATAGGGTTCCTTGGTGGTACCAAGCATTGCTGCTGGCACAGTGCATCCAACAGACATTTTACATGATAGCCATCCATCTCCTCCAACCCACATCACCATGGTGATTACAGACCTGCCATGCCAGGGCCTGAGCCTTCCAGACCATCCTCAAATTTACCCAAGCAAAATGCCAAAGCCCCTTGGTAGCTAAACGTAGAGTTAGTTTTGCACATTATTTAGTATACTGTTACATTCAAGTTCAGTATGATAATATTACATGAAAGAACTGTCTATATTTTTGTCCTGAATATAAGTAAACAACAAATGTATAAAGTCAAATCATGAAACAAAATGTATATAATGGTATCAGATATGATGTTTAGGTCATCTCCCCACTGCAGAAGAGTAAACAGAAATAGGCTTTTATTCTCTTTTTATTGGGAATCTTGGGTCTGTCTTCATTCATTCAATCAATCAGAAGATACCAACTGGGCACATGCTACACGAGGATTACAAGATGATGAAGACAAGACAGCCACCTCTGTCTTCAGGTGGTTCTATGCTAAGTGTTAAAATAAGGATATATGTGATCTTCAATTAAGGAAGCCCAAATTATAAAAGCTGTGTAAGGAAAAATACTTTTCTATACTAAGATTTTGGAGAACACAGCCTCAACAGAATAATATACTAAAAATGTGTTGGAAAAAAATGAGTTCCTAAAGGTGGGTCTTATAAGAAAGTAGTAGCTGACTTTCCCCCAACAAAGATTTGGCTAAAATAACTAAAAGGCTGGAAGTTCCTATTTCTATTTCATTCTTCGAAGTGGTTTAGTCAAGAAGTTGAGTCCAACTTGTAACCACATGGCTGCAGCCTGCCAGGCTCCTCTGTCCATGGGTTTCTCCAGGTAAGAATACTGGAGAAGGTAGCCATTTCCTTCTCCAGGGGAATCCTACCAACCCAGGGATCAAAATCGAGTCTCCTTCATTGCACGTGGATTCTTACTGCTGAGCCACCAGGGAAGCCCGATTTCATTCTTGGGGCAATAAAAAAGAAAACTACCTGTTCCCTAGAGACCTTTTGGTGTGGACAACTCTTTTAGTACATGGCAAATGGCTTCTAAACACATCTAATAAAGTCTCTGCTGGCCTTTATAAAAAGCCAGCTTACATTTCCCAAAGCCTTTCCTGTGTTCTTTATCTATATGCCAACATTACAGAATCATTTGGTAAGCAATCACCCTTATCTATCCATCTGAACACACATGCATGCACATACATACATGTGCACATGACTTCTCCCATGTTTCTAGTCACACTATTTTCTTACCAAACAAGATATGCTTCTTCCACCTATTCAACCTCTGCACATCTGTAAACGCCTTTCGTTAACTGGAAGGGCAGTGGGTGGGTGGAATGTCCCTGTAGGGGCAGAAGTGGATGTGGCTTAGCACTAGAGGAAGGTCTCCTCCAGCAGTTTTCTGGAGGGAGAACAGAACCCAAGGAACAGGTGTGACTGATACATGCAAACAGGCAAAGCAGACTTGGTTTTCAAAGCCATATACCAACAATGTACCCTTATTCCTTTTTGTCTCAGACAAAGCAGGAAAACAATCGTCAAAAGCCCCAAATTCAGATTTATTGCAGATGGAAACCTCAGCTAGTCAGCCTTATTTGACATCATTAATCTGAGGAAACCACAGAGAGAATATTCACACTCAGCTGAAACGTAGCTGCTTTTGGGAACAGCTAAGGGAGGGTCCACAACCTTTCAAGAAGTAATCCACAACCTTCACAGAGAAGATCTGCCTTTCAACGTGCAATGGCTCAAAACAAAGATGCCACCACGTACGCAGCTGCTATGTACTAAGGGGAAAGTATGTGGGGAACTGTGATCAGAAGCACAGAATCCCATGGCTGGAGGAGGACACAGTTAAGGAACCAACCTCAGCGACCAAAGGCCAGAGAGTTTCAAAAGGTA